>NW_021620860.1:4100031-4137720 GCF_004785775.1 Grammomys surdaster
AGAGAGAGAGAGAGAGAGAGAGAGAGAGAGAGAGAGAGAGAGAGAGAACGACTTCTTTATGGTTCAATTGACCACGGGAAAACTAAAGCAGGGATGATAAATCCCGCTGAGTATCTCTTGGCTCTCCATCATGCTGTCCCTAAGGAGGCTTACAACATCCCAGCACTGCACCCTCAGCAAGAGGAAAGCCCGGGGACTCCAAATGGGTGGGCTTAATGATATGTCTATCTCTTGATAACAAAGCTTTGGTCACATGGCTACTCCTGGGGTAGTCAGAAAGGTGAAGATAGAGAGTATATGGTCTCCACAGAAAAGTTAGGTGTCCCATATGGCAGTGTGATACCAGCCAACAGATTGTATGAATGACTCCTTACCCAAATTGGATCGAATTGGAATAAGAGTTCATGTTATAGCGCATTCACACACACACATACACAGAGAGAGAGAGACAGAGAGACAGAGACAGAGACATAGACAGAGAGACAGAGAGACAGAGACAGAGACAGAGAGACAGAGAGAGATTTTATACTGTTTATTGTCATTCCCGGCTGTTCATCTATGGCTGTCCCCATCTATGTGTCTGGATCCTCTTGGAAGGCCCAGAGGGCAGGGATAATGTCTGCCATCCTCCATCTGGGCACTACCCAGGCCTGTCTATTTAGACATTAATGAAGGTTGTTTGGGCTCTGTGGCTGCCCTCTCCTGTAAGCTTTCCCAGGAGTATTCCAGGTCACTGCAGCCTTAGAAGAGAGCGAGAGTGGAGAGGATCTGGGAATGTGAGGAGGAGGTGATAAGGGACCCTACCCACCACCTCTCCCATTCATCCTACATGTCTCCCCTCCCCAGCATGAAGAAAGTCCTTTAAAGCCGCTTGCCAATTGTAAGCATCACTATCTGACCTTAAAAGAAGACAACCTGCCCCTCCTGGTCCTTAAATGAGTGGCATGACTTTAGAAAGTTTGCAACCCCAGTTTCCCAGCTTATTTCTATCCTTGGTGTGATGGTTTGAATATGCTTGGCCCAGGGAGTGGTCCTATTAGGAGGTGTGACCTTGTTGGAGTAGGTGTGTCACTGTGGGTGTGGGCTTAAGACCCTCACTCTAGCTGCCTGGAAGTCAATCTTCTACTAGCAGCCTTCAGATGAAGATGTAGAACTCTCTGCTCCTCCTGTTCCATGCCTGTATGCTGCCATGTCCCCACCTTGATGATACTGGACTGAACCTCTGAACCAGTAAGACAGTCTTTTATAAGACTTACATTGGTCATGGTGTCTGTTCACGGCAGTAAGACCCTAACTAAGACACCTGGCTTCCTAGTGGTGTTTTGTGATGCCTTTATAGACAGCCTCCTTATTTTCTGCCCCCACCCTCTATCAAAGGCTAATTAAGCTGTTCCTAGTCTAGCCCCTCCTGTATCCATGAGTTCTCTCTCTGTATCACTGAGCATTCTGTACCATGCAGGAAGAACACTCTAAGCAACAGACACAGGCACTCCTGTAGGGCTTAGCACCAGCAGAGAAGGATGGATAAGAATGACCCTGTCAGCATGGGTTCCAGGACTGGAGCAAGGTGAGCTTCCTGGAGGATGTGACACTTCTGTGGTGTGGTGAGGGGCAGATGGGAGGGAGGAGGCAGTCAGGAAGAGGAGTGTGGCAAGTGGTGAGGCTGGAGAGTAGATTCTGGACAGCAGCTACCAGCAGCTGAGTTCTCTGATTTCACCCCAGCCCTCGTCTTCATTCATGCCTATGTTTGATGGTTACCAGCCCATTCATTCCTGTCTGGTGCCCTCAGTGAAAGGTACAAAACTGGATACTGCAGAGCCCCCACAGGGCTCTTCGGAGAAGATGGAGAGAAGGGGAACAACCATCAGCCCTTCCTCACAGATCTCAGAACATAAAGAAGGGTACCCATGAAAGATGGGGTGAGAGGGGAAGGATTGTTTTTGTTTAGTAGCAAATTTGTGTTCTTTATTCAAAGACTGAATTGGGTTGAGGCTGTGGGGCATACCGTCACCCCTGGTGCTTGGTGGCTTTGTACGACCAATGTTGGCCTTCTGAGGAGGCAGGGGGTCTCCAAGGAAGCCAGGTATTGGACAAGGTCCTTGAGAAAAGAAGAAGTAGAGAAAAGCTGGGAGGAAGTGTTATGTTTCTGAAGCCTCCTGGTTGCAGTAATGTAAAGCAGAATAGGATTAATGGAGATCAGATTGCCCAGGAACTGGTTCCTGGCAGGCCCCTGCCTCAGCCCTGTCATGCTGAACCACTCACAGCTAAGCCCAAGACAGGACACGCATGGGAAACAGCCACTCACTCTCTCCACCTGGGTCATCTATAGCCAGGATGTAGGAGAGACAAGACAGGCTGGGGGCTAGGGTTGGAGTTGATGTCTCAGGCCCCGGGGTCTTCAAGTGTTCTCTTAGCCCCTTAGAAATCTGTCCCATGAAGGGAACACTGGTCTGAGAAGGGTTAGAATGAGTATTCACTGACACCAACCCAAAAGGGATTCCCCACTTGATAGACACCTACCCTGTCCTCGGGGACAAACCTTGTCTTGGGAGAGCTCCTAGCTAGTGACCTATCCAGGTGACCAAACTAAGGTTCTCCTGGCTCCCACTTGGAGCACAATGAGGGGTGAGACAGAGGAGACAGTGTACTGCCCAGAGAGGCACAGCTGCGGCATGGCCCTGCTCCTGATGATGGTGATAACACTCAGTGTGTGTGTGTGTGTGTGTGTGTGTGTGTGTGCACATGCGCATGTGATGCAGGCATTCACATGTGCATATGGGTGTTCACATGTGTATGCATGTTTACATGTGTGCATATGCATGTGAAAGCCAGAAGTTGACATCAAATATCAGATGCCTTCCTCTGTTGCTCTCCATGTTATTTATTGAGCCAGGGTCTTTCACCAATTCCAGCTAGTCTAGTCTAGCCAGCCTGGCTGCGATCCCTTGTCTCTGACTCCTGAGGGCAGCTGCCACCTGCTCTGCTTTTGCCAGTTTGGGGAATATGAACCCCAGTCCTCATGATTGTAGGACCAAGTGATTTATCTACTGAGGCTTATCCCAAGGTCTCCTCTTCCTCTTCCTTCTCTTTTTCCTCCTCTTCCTCCTCCTCTTCCTTCTCCTCCTTCTTATTCCAGCCTCGTCTGACCTTAGATCCACAGCTAGTCTCTCAAAGGGCACCCAAAATCCATGGAGGAGCTAGAGGGGAAACAACTGGATACAAGTCAGGATAGACTGTCCTAAAGCAGTTTGGGCGGCCTGGCAAGGTGAGACCAGAAACACACCCCTCCGCTTCTCTGTCACTCTTCCTTCCTTGATGTCCCCCTTTCCCTTCCTCTCTCCCTCTGTCCTCCCTCCCTCCACTCTGCTCCCCTCCCCACATTTATCCTAGAGCTTGCTTTATCTAGCCCCCCCCCCATCAATCAGTCTCCCCAAGCACGAAGGCCTTGGACGGTACTCACAGTCTTGCTTTAAAATTTATTGCCCAGTAAACGAGGCGGCAGATGGAAGTCTCAGCCACCCCACCCCCACCCCCACGTCTCCTCATCCCAGCAAAAGCCAATCTCCATGAGAATGTCGTCCATCAAACACACCAATATGTGGTTATTTATAGGCTCCCCCCTTCCAAGAAAGCAGGCTGATTTTTCCCCCTCTCTCTCTTCTCTTGGCTCTCAGGCGCGGTGAGGGGGACGGTTTATCGGGGGTCGATATTTTAAAAAGCTGCACAATGAGGTTCCCGTCCCTTGGATGCTAGGGTAGGGGGGCGTACTGTCTTGATTGGAATGAATTAATTAGAAGCGAGGCACTTTGAGTCTCTGAGTTGGGTTATTTATAGTGTTCGGTTAATTTTGATAATTAACACTGGGGAGGAATAGCGAGTTCCGGGCACCGCGGTGCCCGCCAACAGAGACCCACTTCCCGCTTCACCGCTACTGTGCCAGGCGCTGCTCTATGTGGATCCTGGCAAAATAGGCTGCCGCCTGCTGAGGAGTCCCGGGGTTCTCTAAAAGTGGAACAAGGAAATGAGGGAAGGCCAAGGGCAGGAAGGCCACTGGGGACTCAGGTTGCCAGGAGTCCTTATCTCAGGTGACAGGTCCACCCTAATACCAGGCCAATGCAGGTGCAGGGCTTCACCCCAGAGCTAAATACAGTGTTCCCTTCCCATCCTCTAAAACAGAGACTGGAATGATGCAGCTGAGGGAGGGACTACCAGCTACCCCTGCTTAGGGAAGCAGAAGGCTTTGACTTGGGTCAGAAAGGGCCTTCCAAGGGGGAAAAGACTTCTCATCACCTGCAAGGGACAGGGATTAGAGTCTGTCCCCAGTGTGTCTGCCCGTTGCTCCTTCATTCTCGGGCTATCCCTAAACTGATTCCTCACATGTCTAGATGGGATTCCTGTCTCTGTACCCCTGATCCTTGTTAAAGATTCGAATGGCCTCCCTCTGCCAGGAAACCCATGCTCCCTCCTGGCAGAGCGTCCAGCTACTTCTTCTGACCTCTGCTGAGTTGGTGGCCTTGCTCTCTTGGTGGCCCCTAAGTTTGGCTGGTGGAATCTTCAAATGATATCAGACCAAGATGGATGTGAAAAGATGCCAAGCACCGGAGGCTCTGACCACACCCCCTCTGCGGAGTGTGGTCCCTTCCACTGTTTTCCTGCCTGGGAGCTGGATCATGATGAATAAATAGGAACACCATCATGGGTCACCAACACAGCAGCGACAAGGACAGGCTCCCCATCCCAAGAGGGGGCAGGTGAGACCACCCCGTACAGGGCCAGGAAATAGTGGGAGTTCTTTGTCCTGCATAGCGCAGAGGCGATCAGAACATAAGAGCAACTTCAAACGCTATCATTCTGTCTTCTACTCTCAGAGGGAAGCTCCACTCCAGGCCCTGCCAAGGACTGAAGCCAGACCGGAAACAGTATCTGTAACCAAGGGTCATAGGCTATGCTGTTCCTGAAGCCAGTGCCAGTTCCCTGCCCCCGCCTTCCCTCCTCCCCTGCAGATGGTCTCAGGTGTCCCCACAAATCCCTTCCCACATCTCCCTCTCCCTCTTCTCTTCAGGCTGCAGAGAATGAGAGAGAAGACAATGGTGGCGGTCTCATCCCCCGCTGGATTCTGCCAGCTTCCTGTCACCCTAGCCCATTAACAAAACCACTGTGGCTGCACACCAAACCCTTGTCCATAGTCTCACCCACCTGCTTAGCAGGGGCCCCACTCCCAGGCACCTGCCTTTCTTCACAGGCATCCTAAATCTCCTCCTGATTTGTCTCCAGGCACTGTGTGCTTTCAGCCGGCCCTAGTCGTCTGTACACTGGCGTCCTGGGCCACCCCTGTGCTTGTGGGGAGTTAGTTAATCATTCATTTTCATTACTGAATTTTCTGTCAGACTCCAGTGTCTCATCCCCTTTCCCTACACTGGCAACGGCTCGGTAGTGCATGTATATAAATACCTTCTGTTTCCCACACCAGCTTACACTAGTTCCAGAGTGTGTTATGCCAATGTCTCATGTCCAGTGGCCTCCAGGCTGGCCTCTCTGTGAAGGGCCAATGGACACATGACAGCTGTAGGCTAGTCCCCTGACCTTCATGGCACTGAAGGCCAACCTCAGACACCTGAGTGTTTTTCCTTCACTTTTCAGCCCAGCGGCCTTTGGGGAGCCGCTCCTTCACTCCTTGTCTCCAGCTTCCTCAGAACTGAGAGCACATTTTTAATTAAAGTGGAAAAAGAGCTGAAAATCTGTTCGCATTTAATCATCTTGACGACCTTTTTGCTTAAGAGTTTCCAGCTGAGTGGGGGAACTCGGGGATGGGCTGTGAAGGCATTTCTGAGCTCAGGCGGGCCTGGAGGGGAGGGCTAGGGATGAATAAACTTACCCAGCCAGGTGGCTGGGCTAAAAGTGTCAACTCAGCACTTCCTCATCTGGTGGCTCCTCCAAGTTCCCTTCCCCCACCTCTACCTTCCCCCTCCTCCCCTCCCCTCCCCCTAGGCACCCAGCAGACTGGACGAGAACCTGGCTTTAAAGCACAGGAGCAAAGACAGTGTGGGGTGGGGTCTATCCTCTTGTCACAAGTAGAAAAGCAGACCTAGAGGGGCTAGGATCCTCCTGGTCACACAGGGAACTGGGCAAGGCTTCCTCGAAGACTATGGAAACCTCCCTAGCCCTCCCTTTTCTCTAACCTTCCCACCAAAAGATTTGGAACCTGTTACCAGGCCTCAACTTCCCCAGTTAACTTCTGGGTTAACTTTTCACTTCCCTGAAATCTGTCTACCAGCTTTCAATGTGTAAATGTTCCCATCCCAGGTATACACTGCTGTTTAATTGGGGGAAACCTCTAAGATGAGAAGATCACCAAGGCCATGCTGTGGCCCTGCCCCCATAGAAGGGACAACAGCAGCAGAAGGAAGTTCCTCTCCACTGTCTGAACCACCTATATGCTCTTAAGGACCCAGAGACTGTGTCTCTCCCAAGAATAAGACATTGGAGAATCTGCCTTCTCCCCCACTTCTCAGGAAGGAGGTCAGTTGCTACATGCAGAGACAGGCTCTGTAGGAACATCTGGTGCCTCTGGTCTTCTGTCTCCCAAAGCCCCCCTCCCTTCATTCTGGCTTGGGATCTGTGCATTTGAACAGAGCCCATCTCCTGATGGATGGAGCTGAGAAGCAATCCTCCTGCACCAACACTTGCTTTTCTAGCCATCAGAGGGAGTCTCCTCTCTGTGAGGGACAGGACAGGCACAGGGAAAATGACTTTGTCCAGACTCTGCAACAGTGCCCTTTGCCCTCCCCTGCTGGAAACCAACTGAGACAATTGCACTTGACCCCACTCTCCAGACATGGGGGGGGGGGGGTGAGCAGAGCAGAGTGAAGATAAAACTTAGGCCTGGGACAGCTCCTCCTCCACTAATTCCCGTGGGAATTTCCCTGAAGCCAGAGGCCTGTCACAACTCTGGCTCTTATCTACAGCAGGAAGGACCCTGGGCCCAGTCCCCAGTGTTGAAATGTCATCTTTCCCCTCATCCGGTTTCTAGCTAGAAACCACCATCAATAGCAGCATCAAATACGAGACTAATTGACATCTTTCCGGCCCTCCCTGCCTTTCAGAGCACACCCACACTTTTTTCTTGACTACTCATTCTGTAAGGCTCTTTCTCATCTTATGTCTATGTTAGGAAGAAGGACACTGAGGCTCAGAGCAAGAGAGAGAGGGGCTGACCACTACCCATCGAGTCAACAGACAGGCACTTGGGCCTCGGACGCTTTGTTTTCTTTTCCTCCGTACCGACTTCATGATGTTCTAGCCGTGGAATAGGCTAACTTCATTTTTTTCTTTAAAACATTTTGCATGCTGTTGGACATAGGATAGGAAGAGAGCTGGACATGGTGGTACACGCCTGTAATCTCGGCCTGTGGAGTCAAAGTGAGAAAATCAGTTCAGGACCATCCTGGCTACACTGGATGCCCAAAGTCTAACCTCATTTCAAATGAACGAGCAAAACAAAAAGAATCAAGTCATGGCTGGAGATATAGTTCAGTTGGTAAAGTATTTACCCAGTGTGCCCAAAGCCCTGGGTTCATCCCCCAGTATCTCATAAACTGGTCATGATGCTGCAGATCTTAGCACTTGGGAAGTAGGCAGGAAGATCAGAAGCTGAAGGTCATCTTCAGTTACAGATAAAGTTCAGGACCAGCCCGAGATTCCTCAGACAGACAGACAAAGGACTAGAGAGATGGCTCAGTGGTTCAGAGCATTCGCTGGTTTTGCAGAGGGTTTGGGTCCAGTTTCTAGCACCTATGTGGCAGTTCATAACAGTCTTTAACTCCAGTTCCATGGAACCCCATACCCTCTTCTGGCCTATTTAGGTACCAGACATGGTACATATACATATATGCAGACAAACATTTACATATATAAAAATATTTCTAAAATAAAAATATATATGAAAACAGTGACTAAAAAATTCAGTTTTTAAAGTGAGGCAGTCCCAAGGCCCCTGGGAACTAAAAGAATGGATCACCGTGGAAAGTTGGAAGGAATTTCCTAGTGGAAGGCACTCAGAGAGGAGAGAGGCTGGGCCACTGCATGGCAGCCCCTGAAGTCATGGGGGAGTTGGCTGCTCTGAGCCCCCAACACCTGGCATCTGTCCCACGTGCCTGTACGGCAGGTCCCAGCACTCATCTCTCATCTTCGTTCACTGAATCACAAAGTCGCAGGAAAACATGTCTCTATGATCTGTGTCTGAACAAACCGCTCAAGTCTTGAGACTCCTGGACAGCCATATGGGTATGGCCTAGACTTACACTGGAAAAGGCCTCAACCCAGAAGCCTTTGCCCAATGCTACCAACCCTATAGAGGAGGAGCAAGCAGTGCTCCCAGGGCATACCCTGTGTTGGGCTCACGAGTGGAAAAGGCTGGTGAATGTGGGTTACATGGGGCTTCTACAGAGTGTAGGCAGGGAGGCAGCAGTAGCCGCCGTACTAGAGCAGGCAGTGAAAGGGGGGGGGCACTGCGAAAAGCAACCATTTTGATGCTTGAGTTAATCTAACTGGACTCCAAAGTTGCTAATTCTATTCACTCCCCTTACTACCGATTCAGCTCCAGAATGAAAACTCAAGAACCCCAAACCAATTTCTGGGCTCCAGCATCCATCCACCACCGTCTGTCCCCTTATGGAACAGGCTCCACCTTCATTTCTCAGAAGGTGTCAGCTTAGAGGCAATCAGGACATCCTGTTTCAAAGCCACCAGGCCAGCTCCTAAAGGGGAGGGGTGAGTTTCACTTACCTTGCCTGGCTGCCTGCCCGGGGCAGATGGGATACAGCTGGAAAGGCCTAGCACTTCCTTTTCCCTCTCCTCAGCTCTAACTCCTGCCACCCTGCCTCTGGTTAGTCATGGAACTGGAGAAACAGAAGTAACTCCCTTGGGACGAGAAAGGTGGGAGCTGACAGAGTTCATCTCTTCTCTCTGGCATGGTGTGCCTCTGCACAGCCCACTTAGCCTGTATTGTGCCTTGTCCACCAAGAGGGAGCAGCCAGGGATCTGGAGTCAGGACTGAGCCCCTCTCAGGTGGAGGTCCTTCCTCTCCAGCCCCATAGCAGCTGTCTAGAGGGAGAAGGCTGAGGAGCTAGGGTGGGGGTGGGGGCAAGTACCTCCGATCAGGGCGTTAGCAGGGAGAGGTGTGAATGCTTGGTGTTTTGTGCAGAGCGGAACCATTGGTAACGTGTGCCACTACTTGTTCCTGAGCCAAGTAACCTCTTCAAGTCCCAGACACCTCACCTACAAAGTTACAGCATCACCTTCCCAGGATGGCAATGGGAATGTGGGAAACAGCTGTGCGCATCTCCCTGCCTGTGGGAGACAGCCTGTAGAGAGGCTCTGGAAGTGGGCTTTCTCATTGTCTGCAAGGAAGGGGTTTGCAGCTTCAGGATGGTTCATAGTTGCAGCCAGGAAAAAATATGGGCACATGGATCTGTCAGTCTTGTAGGTGCTGAGTCCTTTGAAGGCCCTGGGAGAGGTCTGGGTGGGGTGACAAATGGAATGAGAAGAGAAGGAGAGGACATTAGGGGACATCTTCCTGGAGGATGAAGGTGGTGAGGTGAACAGGGAGGGGAGGACTTGCCCCTCCTATATGGACTCCTGATAATGCATCTTTCCAACTCCTATCCCTCCCAGCCCCATGCTGAACTACATCTATATTATCCATACTTTTGCCTTGAAGTTGCTGTCATCTAGGGGTCTTCGGGTGTGTGTGTGTGTGGTATGTGTGGTGGGTGTGGTATGTGTAGTGTGGTGTGTGTGTATGTGGTGTGGTATGTGTGTGTATGGTGTATGTGTGTGGAGAGAGAGAGAGAGAGAGTAAAATCCGGTCAGGAAAACTGTTGCCACCTTGGTGCTGCCAAGCTGATCACCTTTTCAGTCTCCCCCCTCATCCCATCTCTCAGTGGTCAGGGAAAAGAGGGCTGAGAAGAAGGTGTCTCGTGGAGTCTGAGATAGGACCACTTACAGTTGAAGACTACTTGGTTTGGGGCCAGGAGTCCCAGTCACAAAGGAGTTTGGCTCGGGCAGCCAGTGGCTCTAAGGGATGAGTAGAGGTGGGTCAGATGGCCGTGGTCATGATTGCATTCGGGTTTTTATGATGGTGGCCATGGGGAGTATGGGTGGCCGTGGTCATATAGTACTGAACGTGGTAAATCGTCTGTGATGGATGATGGTGACGATGGTTTATCAGTTACTCTTCTAACTGCTGTGACAAAATACCTAATAAAGCAAAGTAAGGAGGAAGGTTTAGGGGACTGGAGAGATGGCTCAGTGGTCCTGAGTTCAATTCCCAGCAACCACATGGTGGCTCACAACCATACTGGGATCTGATGCCCTCTTCTGGTGTGTCTGAAGACAGTGACAGTGTATTCATATACATAAAATAATAAGTCTTTAAAAAAAAGAAGGAAGGTTTATTTTACTTCTCTATTCAAACACACATCCAATCCGGAAGGCACATGTCTTAGTTACTTTTCTATTGCTGTGATTAGACACCATGCCCCAGGCAACAGGGTTTATTGGGGCTTACAGTTTCAGAGGGGTAGGAGTCTATCACCATCACCACAGGGAGCATGGCAGGCAGGGTGTTGGTAGCAGAGCTCACATTTCAGACCCTCAAGCTGGAGGCTGGGAGGTTACACCTCTGGGGATGGTGGGAGACTTCTAAAGCCCTTAGATCACCCCCTAGTAACATACCTCCTCCATCAACGCCACACCTCTTAGTCCTTCCCAAACAGCCACCAACTGAGGTCCATGTGTTAAAATGCCCAAGACTTAAGGGAGACATCTCATTCAAACCACCACAGCATGGAAGCCGGAACATGAGGGATCTGGACACACCGCATCAGCAGCCCGGATGCAGAGATGGATAAATGCAAGTGCTTACCTCCTTTTCCTTTGAGTTCTATATGGTGCCCCAGCTCATTCGAGGTCACAGCTTGTATGGTGGCTTTCTTCCTGTCTGTTAAAACCTTCTGGAAACCCCCCCATAGAAACATCCAGAGTCTGTTAAAACCTTCTGGAAAAACCCTCATAGAAACACCCAGAGTTGTGCTTCTTGGGTGATTCTAAATCCAGCCAAGCTGACAATGAGAGTTAACTATACCCATGGTCAGGGTCATGATGACTTCGGGGGGAGGTGGGGTGGGGAGAGCACAGCAGTCTAGGATTTGCTGAGACAGATGTTTTGGTGTGAATTGGGGGTGGCGATGGAGATGGTGGTGGTTACAGCGGTGTGCACTGGTTTGGAGGTCAGTGGTTGTGGTCATGGTGACATGGGTATCTCGACAAAGGACTATTCTGATCATAGCTGTGCTACCTATAGTGTGGTCAAGCTAAGGTGTCACATTATAAAATAACCCTCATATGAAATAACTAATACTTTATTTAGACCAGTGATTCTCAATCTTTCTAATGCTGTGTGACCTCATGTTGTGGTGACCCCCCAACCATAAATTCATTTTTGTTGCTACTTAGTAACAAAAGCTTGCTACTGTTATGAATATAATGTGAATATATGATATTTCTGATGGTCTTAGGTGACCCCTGTGAAAGGGTTGTTCGACTCCCCCAAAGGGCCATGATGCGCAGGCTGAGAATTGTTGACGGGGACTGTTAGCTCCACAGAGTTGCTTTGTCCACTGGTGAACCTCCAGTACCTAGAAGTGTGTGGGCCATAGCAGGGACTCCCAAAGTCACACTGAGTGAACAAGGGAAGGCTGGGTCTCTTCTGTGATGAACACTGTGTTTCTCTATTTGATCCTTGCTTCCTCCCTTTAAAGCCCCATCCTATAGATAAGAAAACAAAAGCCAGGAGACACGGTTGTAGCCTTCCTAAGGTAATAAGGAAGAGGCAATGGGGCAGGGGGCAAGCATTCGCACTCAGGCCTAAGTTCCCACAATGCAACACTTCTTCCGCACGCTTTGCAGTTACACTCCCTGTCAGCATTCAGCAATACATCTCAGGCCTTCGCTTCAGCTTAATCATAGAAATACTGCTAATAATAGTAACAATTGCTGTTTGTAATTGTTGGAGTAAGGCTTAAATGATCAAGACCATGGAAATTATTAATAACCCAGGCCCAGCCATGGTGGTGTGGGTCATATTCAATTGTGTTGAGATGGATAACCTTGGCAATAATAGTAACTGGGATCATAAATTATTAATAACGGGAGTATTTAAATTAATGCCACACTGTCGGTAGCCTGGTAGTAAGCAGCTCAATGCTTCTGGAAGTACTAATGCTTCTCCTTCCTGCCTCCCATGAATTCAGCAGAGACTAAGGCAGATCTGTAAAAGCTTTGGGGGAGGGGACATCTTAGAAGTAGTCTCTGTCCAGGAGGAAGGACTCCCCAGGGACTTCTGAGGTCCTGCTTGCTGCCTAGACTCTTACATCTAGCCATGGTGGCTCGTGAACATGAATTCTCAAAGCCACAGTGATGTCTACCCGTCCTTCCTGGGGACTGTCTGCTGAACTTTGTTGGTTACATAGTATAGTTTTGTTTTTCTTTCTGCAGTGAATGGATGAATTAAGTTTAAGTGACCTAGGAAATCACCTACTCAGGAGCAGGCCTTCTTTATAAACTCTCTTGGTCTGTCCCTTGTTTCTATTATTTGGGACTATATTCTTGAAGAGGAAACTGTAGTCCAGACATAGCTAACATCTGGTGCTGGGATAGACTGTCCCCACACAGTTCTGTACCAGGGCCTTGGCTGTCTGGGAACCAGAAAAGGGCAGGGTGATGTTTCTTCTGAAAGATTGACTGCACATTCCCTGGTATACAGGTGATTTGATGTGCCTAGTCTCTAGAACATGACCAGTGTGGTCTTCAGAAGGCCTACACAGCTCATGGATGAGTCTGAATGTTGAGTCCATTCAACAACTCTCCCCCTGAATCCCTTCCACAGAGCATGACTGAATACTTCGGTGGTCAGAGAAGAGAGGACACTACTGACCCTGCCTGTAGGAAACTCAGAAGCTGGTGTAATTATGTTTGTGTGTGGTTTGTATACTCACGAGTGTGTGTGTGTGTGTGTGTGTGTGCATTTGTGGGCTAAATACAGATGTGGGCATGTGTGAATATCACTGTGCACTGTACACATGTGAATGTGTAGGGGTTTGTATGTGAATGTCATCCTATGTGCATTGATGTATGTCTGGTCTGAATTAGGAACCCTTGTAGGATGAGTGGGTTTATATGAATGCCTGAGGATGGTATGGGCAGATGTCAGTACATGAGCACAGGTATAGATGCATTCGAGAGGGTGTTTGTGTATTCCTGGGTTTTATGCGCGCACCTGTGACTCCTTCAAGCTCATGAAAGGCTGGAGATGTGATATGATGTTCTGTGATATGGTGCTTGCTTGGCATGTTTGTGTGTAAGGTCCTAGGTTCTATGTTCTATGGTGTGTGTGTGTGTGTGTGTGTGTGTGTGTGTAGAAAGAGACAGAGACATAGAGACAGGGACAGAGAAACAGAGACAGAGAGACAGAACGACAGACAGAGACAGACAGAAATTCCAAATTATGATATTGGGATAGATTTCAACTTGAATGCCTCAAGGCAAGTGGGAAGTTACATCGGAGAGAGGATGGACTAAGGTGTATACCTAACCGTGAAAGGAGGGCAGCCTCATTTTCAGAATAAGGGCTAGATAGGAACTGAAGATGTTTAAGAGAGTGAACCCTGAGGCAGGCCTCATCAGTAGGAGAGCAATGGCCCCAGTTGGATCCGCAGCATCCGGGACTGATGCTCGTCGTAACTGGCGATGCACTGAGTACATGGGACAGTCCACAGAGAAGCCGCAGCGGGGCACACGGGTGCGGTTCCCCGCGCGCCTCACTTGGCTGCTCCAAACTCCCTACCCTAGGCAGCCGGGCGGGCGCGGTTCCGGAGGGGTGGGGGGTGGAGGAGAGTTGGGCGGGCTGGGCGGGGAGGAGGCGGGGCTGCTGCATTGCCTTTACCCGGCTGCTCCCGCCCGCACGCAGCCAGAGCGAGTGGAGCCTCCGCCAGCTCCGGCGGGCAGCAGGCGCTGGAGCGCAGCGCAGCTCAGCTCAGCGCAGCACCATCGGTCCGCAGAGCGGACTGAGCTAGAAAGCCGAGCGCTGTCGCTGGAGGCGGGCAATGAGGAGGGCAGGTGCTGCCTACAGCGCCATGGACCGGCTGCGCCCGCTGCTGCTACTGCTGCTGCTTGTAGGGGTAAGTGGTTAGCAGGAGGGACTCCTGTTAACCTTTTCAAAGAGCTGAACCCCGAGGGGATCTGAGTGCCACCACCCAGGGAACAGAATAGGACGTCAAGGTCCCAGATGCTGGGAACCGGTGGCAGAGGAGCTGCGAGGCTGTGACCCACAGGGGCGGTCCTAGCTTCTAGGACTTTCAGAGCGCAGAGGCGACCCAGTCCCAGGATAGAGATGCAGACAGGACTGTTGTAAAGATGCTGGTTCTTGGTGCTGCTGCTGCCGCTGGTGGTCCTTGGGCACTACGATGGGTGCGGTGTAGGGGACTAGGAGCAATCTCGGGTGGGGTGGAGAGAGGTTTGGGAATCTCGAGCGCCTGGGTTCTTTTGACAACAGCATGTGAATTCTGGGATCCCGAGGGGAGTTTTCTCTTTAGCATCTTAGTCCCTGGGGAGTTGTAGAACAGAATCGGGGCAAGAGAAGGAAGGGAAGAGATCGGCACTAGAGATGTGAGGGGCTAGAGACGGAACAATGGGGGAGGCAGCTGGAGGGACTGGAGGCAGAGGGGACCCGGTATGGACAATGGGGACCGGCCAGACAATGGGGGGGAGGGGCATTGAAAGGAGCGATTCGGGAGTGGCAGAGGGGTTGAAGAGGGAGAAGTGGGCTTTAAGGAGGGCAGAAAAGAGACAGCCACAAAAGAAGTAGAGGGATGGAAAGCGGGTGCAAACCCTAAAGTGCTCGGGGCCCTGCCTGCCAACTCAAGGACGATGCGATGAGGACAGCCGAGTCACAGACGTTTCCCGCGTGGGTTCTAGCGGTCTTTCTAGTAGCCTCGCCCAGTCCGGGAATTGCGTCTAGGCATCCCAGGCTGGGAAGGGAGCGCCCACTTCACTGTGGCAAATCCGCTTCCAGGGTAGTTCCTTGGTAAACCTTTCACGCGGTTTGAAGCAACGCAGTGGACCGGGAGAGACAGAGCCCGGGCATCCCCCTACCCTATCAGACGCCGGTCAGCTCTCGGGATGCGGAGCGAGGGCACTCTCAAGGCGGTGATGGTTCCAGCAGCGCATAACTTGGGGGGGGGATGCAAAAACCCCAGGCGACCCGCAGGGGGCACTGCGGTTGAGGGTTTACTGTTCGGAGCTGCGTGCGCGCCTAGGGCTGCGCACTGCGCCCCTTCTAAGTTAAGCTGCCACCGGCCCTGCGCCCTCCGCGCTCCTTCCGGTCCCGAACTTAACAGGATCATCATCCGGCCCACACCTGGCCAGGCTTTCGGTTAAAGTCAGTGAACCCTTCTCAAATGAGACAGGGGCCGCTTGGATGCCTGGGATTCTGTCGGATCGCTGTTCAGAGGCACCAACTCCAGCTAAGGCCACTGGGTCTTCCTTCTATGAACCTCAGTACTCTGGGTATTTGTGACCAGATCTTAAGGAAGGTTGGCAATGAAAGTGACTCTTCCCTCTACCTTTTCCTTCATCCGAACACTTACCCCCAAATCTCCATGTACTGATAAGGAGACAGGGACTTCGGAGTTTAAACAGGTTGGTCAGGATCTCAAAAGCCAGAGACCCGTGTGGTTGGATGGTCTCCTCGTTCCAGCTCTGAACTCCCTCCATTCAAGGGCGCCGCTGGGGCGCGCGCGCTCAGGTGGGGAGGGGCGGCAGCTGGTCCGTTTCGTTTCACAGCATTGATGTGGGTGACACCATCCTAAAGGATAGGCAGGAGGTGGGATATGGAGGCGAGTGGATGGAGAACCTTCTCAAGCTCAAACATGGTTCCCTGGAGCTGTCAGTACTTGTGGCGTGTTCCGGGGACTTGGGAGTAACTGCAAGAGTGTTTGTTTGCTAACCAACGCGTCTGGTTAGAGATGCTTCTTGGGTCTCCTTAAGGTTGGCTAGGGAAGAGGGCCTGGGGCGCTGTGTGGTTCTGATCCTGGAGGGGTGAGGGCGTGGCCTCTGAACCTTGACAGAACCTTTGGAGTTGAGCCCTTATGGCTCTGCTTTCCACCTCTGCTCTCCCCAGGCTGTTCGGTTAAGAGCCGGTTCTGCATTCCGCCGCGGTCCCAGCCTCTTCCTGCTACGCTGTGAGAGTGCTGAAACCAGAGCGCAACCCGGCGAGTCTGCTGGCGGGCCGCGCCGGTAATGGAGGCACTTTGTCATTCAGACGTCTGTAACCAGAGCCGCCCGGCTGGCTAATGCTCCTAATAGGGCTGTAGCAGCTTAGGCAGCAAATGGGCAGCGTGAGCGTCGGGGCTGCAATGGAGGGTGGGTAGTGAAGCGGCTCCACCCTACCTGGTCAGCCCAGTCTGGCTGTAGCATCTGGCTCTTCCTTAGAGGGATGAGTTGGAAGGGAGGATACACTAAAATCTGTGAAGTGCCTACTATGTGACCTGCACTGTCTTAGGTACTTTTATGTTATATACACCTTAGGTCCCAGCAAGGTAAATTTCGTGATTCTCATTTTACAGGCTAGGAAGCTGACCCCGCAGGAAATTTAGGCAGGGCACCAGTCTCCCCAACTTAGAAAGCAGAGGTGGCATGTTGGAAGCGGTGGTGGGGGTCATTACCTTAGTCTTTCCTACTCATGCGCAGTTCCTTTTCAGCTTCCCACGAACTTAGAGATCACGAAGAGGGGTGTGGTCCTGAACTGCCACTGGCTGAGTAAATTAGCCGCTGCCCTGTGGCTCTGAACTTAGCCACTCCCTTGTTCCACGTGCAGAGCCCCAGCCTCTCTTCAAGTCTGCACAAGGCAGCTTCTTAAGGAATTGACACCAGCCTCCTACTCATGACTCCAAAGGTGCGAGGAGTGGGCCAGAAATCAATGCCTAGCCCTGGCTAAAGCTCTCCAGATATTGGAACCCCCACCCCTTCCCCATATGGCTGTGACAGATTCTATTCTCTGAGGAGCCTTCTCTGAAGCTGGTGGGAACGGTCAGGGTTGAGACCATGGGAGCATCCATATGGTTGCAAACCCTGGCGGTTTTTTTTCCTGTTTTATCCAATTAAAAAAAAAAAAGCCAATTCATCGGAGCACTGAAAGCCAGCCCTGCAATGACATAAATGGATCGTGAACATTTTGAAAAATGGAGAAGTCATGCTATCAACTTTGAAATGAATAAATGCAGTAGATCTAACTACAGGCAAATGGGTCTGTCACTTTGATAAATTGATCAATTTGGATCTGAGTTTGGAGCAATTAGCCTGAACTCTAGTCACACGTTCCTGCTTGGCTGACGCCTCCCTTCTGCTCTGTCTTCCCGGGGCAGCAGCTCGTACTCCCTAAGACCTGCTTCCTCAACAACCACCATTGACTGAGCTACTGACGGATCTGCATGCACGATTCCATTCTATTCTCACTGCACCCAGTGTTTTAGATGGGAAAACTGAGATCTAGAAAGAATAAGATGCTCAAAATCACAGACCACTTAACGGCAAATCTAGGATTTTATGACAGGGAACATAAACCAAGTACAGATGTGAATATTGATCATGTGCCCTCAACTCTATATGTAAGTCCTGAAAGAAGTGAGGAGGCCTGAGGAGAGGGGAGGGGAGGAGCGGAGAGGAGGGGAGGAGAAGGGAGGGGAGGAGAGGAGACGGGAAGAGTGGGGAGGAGGGGAGGGGGAGGAGAGGGGAGGAGAGGAGGAGAGGAGAGGGAAGAGGAGGAGCGGAGAGAAGAGGGGAGGAGTGGGGAGAAGAGGGGAGGAGTGAGGAGAGGAGGGGAGGAGTGGGGAGGAGTGAGGAGGAGTGGGGGTGAACAGGTTCTTGGCAGAGGTGCTTGCCCAAAGCTACTATGTCTCTGACAAGGATTGTATGTACAGCCCTTGGCAGCCCCTCACCACACCCCCCTAACTCTCTGCTGACCTTGGTTAAGAGGAGTGGTGGTGCACACCCCAGGTCCACAAAGGGAACAACGCACAGTGGAGGACAGAAAAGTTGTAAAGTACCTTGACCCCGTACTCACCCATTCATTTAAAACAGCAGTTTGAGGCAGGTGCTGTGTGACTAACTGGTAGGAAGCAGGGGCACAGAGAAATTAAAACCCGTCTGTCAGTCTGGCCCTAAGTGATGAGGGGCTCAGATCAAGAAGTGAAACGGGCCGTGATTATGCCCGAATGTTTGACTTGGGGCACCTCTTCCCTCTACGTCAGCTTCTACTCAGTCACACCTCTGCCTGCCTGCCTGCCTGCCTGTCTGCCTGTCTGTCTGTCTGTCTGTCTGTCTGTCTGTCTGTCTCTCCCCCCTTCCATCTCTGTTTCTCTTTGTGTAGTCCTGGCTGGCCTTGAACTCAGATCCTCCTCTCTTGGCCTCCCTTATGCTGGGCTCACAGGCATGTGTGCACCTGGTTCCCAGCCAGCTTTTTGCCCTGTCCAGTGGCATCGTTTTTAAAGATTCCATTAGAACTGACACTTTATGGTTCTGGGAGAGGGACTCTTCCGGTCATACTTCGATAGGAGCAAGAAGTGACAACTGATACCCTGACAGGAAGAGAAGGGACAGGAAGACCATCAAAAAGCTGACAAAATGACAAAAATGTGTTCATCTGGGATAGAGAACATGAGAACACTGCGGCATTGCAGCCCTGGGTAATCGCTGGTGCTATCAGACAGTGTCCCAGTGATGGAGAACTGCAGAGGTGGAGGAGGGCCACGCCCCCCACCCCACCCCCACCCCCACCTTGGAGCAAAGGAGAAACGCACTGGATGACAAAAGTACACTTTTGTCCCCGGGGACACATAGTTATCCAGAGTCAGTCTTCCAGACTTCCAGGTAACCGAAGGCATATGGCAGTTTCCTGTTCTTAAATTAACAATTATGTACGTTTGCTCCTACTATGTGCCAGATAGGGCAGGAGCTACCAGGACAACTTCAGGACTAGCAATTAGACATAGCTCTAGACATAGCTCTGCCTGTCTAATCTGGGAGGGGTGGGGGTGATAGGAACACTTCCTTGAGGAAGTAATATTTAAGCAGAGCCCTATGTGATGAAAGGAAATCAGAACAGACCCTTCTGAAATCTCAGCTCCTGGAAGAAGCCAGCTCGGGTGCCTCAGGGCTCCTGGTCTGCAGATGTTGCCAGCCAGCCCTCCTGCTGCCAGTACCTGGAAGGAGATGGTGGCAGCTTCCTGTGCTGCCTGCACTCTCTCTGCTGGCCTTATGGAGACCACTCTGCTCCTAGGGCATCACCCAGTATTCACTGCCCCCCCCCCACCTGTTTCCTTTTGTATCAAACTCTGGTGAAACCACAGTGGAGTTTTTGTTTGTTTGGTGTGTGTGTGTGTATGTGTATGTGTCTTGGCAAAGATTGGTCCAGCATGGAAGCAGGAGAGGAATGCCCGAACAACCTTGTAAAGCTCCCTGGTCTCACAACAAGAGCCCAAATTGCTCAGCATCAAATGGGGGGGGGGGCTGCACGCATGGTCTGGAGCCTGCAGAGAAGGCTTTGGAGTTTTTATTAGACATTAAGATTGTTCTTTAAGGAACAGAAACCAAGTGAGCCTCCAACGGCCCCTCCCTCTGGGGAATCTGGTGCTAAGTCGTTCCATCCATGAGCAAAGATGCTTTAGTGGCAGGAATCTGATTCCCCTTTCCCCTGATCCAGCTCTGTTCCCAGGGGCCACATGGGAGGAGAGGGGAGGGGATGGAGTCCGGCTAGTGACTGGAAGTCAACTCTGGGAGAACAGAGTTTCTAGGTGGTGAGAGCCACTGATAACAGGCGTCCCTTTCTCTCTGTCTTGGCTCCAGACTTGCCCATCAGCCTTTGCCCTGGCACCAAGCTGTCCCTGTATTTATCTGCACAGAGGTGAAAACTCCTAAAGGAAACCCAGGGCAGGCCAGAAACCTCCAGTACAGAGTCAAAATTTGAACCCAAGCCTCTCTACCTTCTGCTCTTGGATGTAGACAACTCCCTTTTGATATTTAATATGTGGAAAGAGACCTGGACAAGGGCCTTGTTCCCCTTTGTTAGGAAAGATCCCTGCCTCTGGGTAACTACAGCCCTGCAGGTGTGAGGTTTAGCAAATAGAGTTTGGGCCAGATTTCAGCTCCACTGGTCCCATTGGCTAGAAGCCCCGTGCAAGCTGCAACCTGTCCAGCCATTCTGGATGCCGGTCTCAGGCTGGCCTCCTCATGTGGTGTATCCTCAGAACTCTATGAGAGGATGTAACCCTAAGGTGAACTCTGCAGAAGGTTAGCCACTGAGGCTGTGACCTCACACCCCAGCAGCAGTCACGGCCCCTGCTGTCCCCCCCCACAGCCTTCCTTCCTGCCAGCTTTGATCCTCCTAATGCCTCCCGGGTGAGCTCATCCCAGCCCAGGTGGTTCTAATAGAAAGTATTAAGAGGGAGGCGTTTGATCCATTGGAAGACACCCCCTTTTCTCCTGCCAGGCTGACCCTGTGATCTCTTTCCACCTAGGTGTCCTTTGGAGGTGCCAAGGAAACATGTCCCACAGGCCTGTACACCCACAGCGGAGAGTGCTGCAAAGCCTGCAACTTGGGTGAAGGTGTGGCCCAGCCTTGCGGAGCCAACCAGACCGTGTGTGAACCCTGCCTGGACAGTGAGTCTGTTAGGGTGGCAAACGGGGGAAGGGTTGGCAGGCATGGAACAGAACTTGAAAGTGTTTTGCTTCCTGGCAGGTCCCCTGCCAACCTCTGCATGGTCACCGGAAGTGAGTGGGATATCATGTAAGATCGGGGAAAGGCTGAATATAGATAAGGGGGTGTGCAGGAGGAGCGGACCTGGTGGGGGATCCCCAGAGGGGTCCCCCTTCCCAGCCCCCCAAGCAGAGAGGCTGCTAGAAGAATGTAGCTAGGCAGGGAGAAGAAACTGATGCTCAGGCCAGCTAAAAATACCTTCTGTGCTACAAGATCAATGGTTGCAACCTACCCTCTGTGGCTTTGGGGGTAGGGAAAGGAGGATCAAGTCCTGGCTGCCCTGGAAACTGACCTTGGGGGATCCTGGGAGGGTGTGGCTACCTCTCCTCCAGGCCACTGTTCTGTAGCTTTCTGATGACAAGAGGGACAGGGGCTGCGGCACAAGGATGTCCTTACTATGGGATGACGTGCTGCGAGAACTGCAGAGCAGAGCTACCTGGCATTTCCTTCAGAAATAAAGAGGCTCATCTTCCAGGAGTGGTGGAGGGAGAGGCCGGATGACAGCTCTGTTCTCATCCCCATGTGAGTTCTCTGCCCTGTGGGACCAGGCGTCTCAGTCTCTTCTGCTAGACACCTCATTGCTCTGCTGCTGCCTCAGGCCCCAAGGCAGGGCTCTTTCCCTGTGTGCTGCCAGGAAGATCCTGCATCTGCCGGGCATTTAGTCCCCCCAAGAAGCTGGGAGCTCTGAGCCTATCAGTCAGTCCTCTCTTACCTCTGTATGCTCCCTCCTGAGTCCGTCCAACCTTCAGGTAATCAGACTCCTTAGTGTTCTCAAGCACATGCATTTCTATCTCTGTACTTGTGACTTCTGCAGCCCTGTCCCCAGCAGTGGGACACCTGGGCTGGATGGGAAGGCTCTGCCCTCTTGGAAGGTGGCACCTTACCTGCCCTGGATTCACGGAGTCTCTGTCCCAAGGCAGAGTCAACGTCAGCCACCGAGTATGGCCTCCCATTGCCTGGATGTCTGTGTCCTAGGCCACACCCCTCTCTCCTGTGTGCCCTTCTTCAGCAGCTGCTGGGTTGGGGGCTCAGGGAAAGACATGCCAGGAAATTAGGAAAGAGGACCACAACAGGAGCCAGGGGAAGTTCTGATAGGGGCGGAGACAGCCTCCCTGCCACCCCACCTCCCCCCACCCTTGGGCTCCCTCTGCCACACTCCTCTCCAGCTGTGTTAACAGGCTGCTTTTACAAGCCTAGTTTATGGGCTGGGGACCCCAGCAGACTTTCCCTCCATCCTCAAAAAAAAAAAAAATGTTTCCACTAGGAAGCCTGTTAAGCTCCTGCCTTCATGCCCTGCCAAAAAAGACCACAGTTTTCACACCATCCAAAACCTACTCCCAGGTGTCTTCCGGCTCAGTTCTGTATTTTCCCAGGAGCCAGCTTGTTCTTGCCGTCCCCACCCTCACTCCCATGTGGAGAGATTGTCCCGCCAAGTGCTTTCTGCTGTCTAACTGTATCTCAACCATCAGTGATCTTAATTGCTGTTCAACACATTCTTCATCACAACCCTGTGGGTGTGTAATTTAGTTCGTTTTTGTTGTTGTTGTTGTTTGTTTGTTTGGGGTTTTAAAATTGTTTAATTTTTTTGTTGTTGTTTTTTGAGATAGAGTTTCCCTGTGTGTAGGTAGCCCTGGCTATCCTGGCTCTTGATCTGTATGTAGACCAGGCTGACCTCTAACTCAGAGATCCGCCTGCCTCTGCCTCCCGAGTGCTCGGATTAAAGGTGTGCGCCACCACTGCCTGCTCTTTATGTAGTCTCATGATAAGTTCTCATTCACTATAGCCCAGCCTAGCCTCAAAATCACTCTGTAAAGCAGCCTGGCCTTGAATTCACAATCCGCCTGTGCACCACCATATCTGGATGTTATTTCACAGAGAAAGGAAAATACTCAGAGAGGTTAAATCACAGAGCAAATGAGTCACAGAAGCGAGTTTTGAAACAAGGTACCTCTACAAACCACCTGGAAATGGACCTGCTACCCGGGCCCCTCCCCTTCTGTTTTCTCTCCTGTCCTTACGTCAACCCCTTTGCCTCCACACAACACTCACACTTCCCAGGATATGACCCTTGGTGCCTTTAGATGGTAGGCTTGGGAACTGACCCTTTATACTGAAAGGACCAGGGGACTGTACGTGCAAGTCTTTCCTGTCTTTCTTCCTTCCTGTACCTGTGCTGTCTTCCGTGGATCACTGGTCTGCTCTTTAGAGTCATGTATGCCCTTGGACAGGCAGCATGGTAAGGAGCAGGCAGTATGGTACGGCAGTATGACATTCTGCTGTCACTCCCATTTCAGGCCTACATGAGCTGCCCTCTCCCACCCCCTGGGAAGAAGGACAAAAGGACAGGCATAACTAACCTCTGGCCAGTGTGTGAGGCTGGACAGAACCATTCATATTATGCTTTAGTCGTGCTGGGAACTTAGGGTACAGGTCTGGCAACTCTCTGAGATTTGCCAAGGAATCTACCTAAACAGCTGAGACCTCAGGAGGCCCCAGGACCAGCTCTTCTAGGGCCTAGAGAATGGGTCTCCTTCCCAGTCAGTTCAAACCAGCTTTCACAGGCTGAGGGACTCCAGAAAAGACAGTGGGAGTCAATAAGAAGGTGAAGCTGAGACAGAGGTAATAGTCCTAGCTGGGGACAGGGACAGAGAATCTCTAGTCCTGTAGTCATATGCCCATGCTCAAACACCACCCAAGTGACTACGTTCTGACGCTGATGCTTTGCTCTGTGTGTGTGCTGTTGTCCGCAGGTGTTACGTTCTCTGATGTGGTGAGCGCCACTGAGCCGTGCAAGCCGTGCACCGAGTGCCTGGGCCTGCAGAGCATGTCTGCTCCCTGTGTGGAGGCAGATGATGCAGTGTGCCGATGCTCCTATGGCTACTACCAGGACGAGGAGACTGGCCGCTGCGAGGCTTGCAGTGTGTGCGAGGTGGGCTCAGGACTCGTGTTCTCCTGCCAGGACAAACAGAACACAGTGTGTGAAGAGTGCCCAGAGGGCACATACTCAGACGAAGCCAACCACGTGGACCCGTGCCTACCCTGCACGGTGTGCGAGGACACTGAGCGCCAGTTACGCGAGTGCACACCCTGGGCCGACGCCGAATGCGAGGGTGAGCTTAGTTCCAGGCTGGGTTGGTGTGGGAGATGCAGAGCTAGATTCGTGAGGAAGGGCGCCCTCTAGAGGTCGTAAGGGCCTAGACTGGCCTTCATCCAGCAAGCACCCTCTTTGAGGCTTAGTAATACTTTTGGTAAGTGCACCGAGGTGGTGATTCTAGATTCAACCTCACAGCAAAATATTTTCCACTAATTCCTTCTTTGGACTGACATTGGGAAGGCCCGGGTTATTGTTCACTGGAAGGAGTCATCCTAACTCCTTTCTCAGCGATTATATGGGCCGCAAACTGCATCTGGAAGACGCCATAGATGCCAGAGTCTGAAGCAGGCTTCCTTCCAGCTTAGAGCAGGTTTTCTGGACAGGAGTGGGGCTGGAGACTCATAGGAGTGAGAGCCCTTCAGCTATGAGGCCAAATGTGGGTGGTAGCAACCCAAATTAAATTAGCCTGAGTGACATCAGAGGATAACTCCCGTCTCTGGACCTAAGTGTTTTCTGATGGCTGTAGGGTCACCATAAGGTTGTTGGGGTGGGTGACACATTCCCCTCCCGATGTCTGGAGAAGAGGTAGAAACATTGTGGCCATTTAATGAGATGGAGTTGGATGAAGAAAATGGCCAGGTAATGAAGGAATTGATTCTAGGGAACAGAAGAGGAGCGGCAAGCCTGGGTTGGTGGGGGATAGGATAAAGTGGGGTGTGCTTGGAGGGCTCTCTCATCTACAGAGGGCTGTAGACAAGATAAGGTTGTGGGCCTGCCTTATCCAGCTCACCTGAAAGAGATAGAGAGATCCTGGGACAGGAGGAGGCAGCTGGGAGCCAGGACACAGCCACCACGGTCACTGGTAGTGATTATCTCCAAGGGGCCAAAAAAGTTGGCATTGCTTTTTCATTCTGCCCTTTGGTGGGTGGCCGTCCCATGGATCTATTTTCCTTTAAATTTGAACCTCAGGTTGCCCTCACACTGAGCAGGCAAGAGCATCACCTTCAGGAAGTCCCTAACTTTCCCGGAGAGGGAATGGCCTTTGACACCGGCCCAGTGAGGGGAGCGCAGTAACTCAGCCCGTTAACTGGAGGGAGAAGACAGCCCCAGCTTTGGAGATACCCTACCCTAATGGAGACAAAGCAGTTTCTGCCTTCCATCAGCCTCTTGTGGAGTAGAAGATACAAATCCCCTGTCCTGGGGCTGAGGAAGGGTCCTGACAACCAGCCAGGGCCTCCCCCATACCCAAACTCGAGCTTGCTCTAGTAGCAGAGCAGAGAAGGCTGGCAAGCTGCACTGAGGCTCTAAGTATGCTTGCAGTTCTTTGATGAATCGGTGGAGAGGGGTGGGGCCTAGGCCCCAGGGTGGCTGTGGTGGAGATTTCTATGGGCCAAGACAGGCAAATGGCCTGAGAAGCTAGGCTGAGCAGGAAGAGCGTTTCAGCATCCAGGCAGCAGGAAGCACAGTTCTGTGGACAAGTCTGGATCAGCCAGTGGGGCGCAAGGTCAGGGGTGTGATTAGAGGAAAGGGAGGACCTGGTTGGAAAAGGGGCAGGCTCTGTTGAGCAGGGAATCATTTCTTCCCAGATGCAATCTTGCTTCCCCAGGCGTTCTGGCAGAAGGCACCCCGGAGGAACGTTTATCCTTATATTGTTCTTTCGGTTTCAACCTCTGAAGGGTTAAATGTTGGCCCTGAGGCCAAGCATCCCTTTCAGGAAATGGAATTTGATTCTCGGGTTGGCAGCCCACTCTTGTCCAATGTAGCATACTTGCCCGCATATACATTTCAGGTGTCAACACGGTGACTCACCCAGCCTTGGGGCAGACGCCCAGCTTCCTTACCGCATTGAAGTTTAGGAGGGGTCACCTGCTCCCTCTTCTTCCTGATAGCTCCCATTCCGGAAATGGCTGTCAGGACCTGCCAAGCGCTTAGTGGGTTGGAACACTATGGGACAGGGCCACATCTGGATCTCGTCTCCAACCCCTATCAGAGAGGCTGGGGGCGGGGATGAGAAGAGGTGTCCTGGACACTCGACACTGTCTTTAGCCCTTCTCTGAGGCTCCTTCATTTCTGTATCCCTCACCCACCCACATCAACCTCTGGGGCAGGACTGTCAATCCAAACTAAGTCATATCTGCAGCCTCTGGATTCAAACTACAGCTTAAGCTGTCCCCGTTACTCTAGCAGATCATAACAAGGTCCTCTAGGGTCCACCCAGACAGGACTGTCTCTTCCACTTCCCACCCGCCCCTTCCAGCCCTGCTTGGTACTGGGATGGGGGAGGGGTGAGACTGGGCAGCAGATGGCAACCTTCTCCCCACTGCCAGCCAGATGGATTCCAGATTCACATCTGGGGGCCTTACCCCTCAGAAGGTGCTGAAAATGGGGCCTTTGAAGCATCTCTGTCTTGAGCTGGGGAGACCCAGAGGACTAGTGGGCAGCTTTAGCTCCAGCTTGGGTGGGCACACTGTAGACTGGGCGTGGCAGAGCTGGGTAGCAAAGTGTCCTCCCCTTAACCTTACTAGCATACCCTGTCTGCTTTCCCTCCCTGCTCCAGGCGTGGGAAGTGAGAATGGATGAGGCAGGCTGCTTTGCCCAGACAAGTATCCCCCAGGCCACCATCCAGAGCCTACAACCCCTAGCACTGCCTCTGGCTGGGTGGCAGAATGGAAAATCCCACCCACCAGTGCCAAGAGGGGCTGGAGCCTCTGCCAGGAAGGCTGGCAATGTCCAAATGGCATGAGTGGGCCTAGATGGGTGGCCAAGCACAGAATTGCTCCTTCTGAGGCAATAAGCAGGGTCTACTTCATAGGCCCTCCTGCCAGCCGTCTGCTTCCTTCTAACGAGGGTGCCAGCTATCTAACCCACTCACCTCTAGGTGAGTGCCAGGGCTAGGCTGTTTGGGGGTGGGGTCAGGTGTCACAAGAAACATGCTGGCCACTATGCGAGGACTGGCTGGGGTGAAGCAAGCCAGTTATACATTTAGTGCCAGTCTAGACTTGGAGCATCTAAGACAGGAAGAGGCTGAGTGCCACCTGCCAGGCAGCGTCTCTGATGGGGTTTCTGATCAGATCTAAGTGGCCCATCCTTCCTCAAGGCCATGGTCACTAGCCCAGAGGAATTAATGCATTGCTCCTGTTTGAAGAATCTCTATAGCTCTGGCTTCTCAGTGTTCATGCCTGGCTGCTGGCAGAGACTAGAATCCTGGTTCCATGGCCTAAGCCAAAAAGTTGTTCAGAGACCATTTCTTTTCAGAAAGTCCATTCTCTAGATGGGGAAATCAAGGCCCCGTACTGACATAAGTTTTTGTCATACAGCCCTTGCTCTTCTTTGCTAAGCTGATTCATGTGCACAGTCCTAGCTCCCAACCCCATGTGTAACAGCCAGCCTGGCCCCGTGTGCCCGGCCCCGTGTGCCTGGCCCCAGGCATCAGAGGCTCATGATGAAACCCTGGAAAGTTGGAGCTAAGGGGAAGGCCTGGGTAGGTCCTGATTCCTGTGGCCCTGTTCCGCAGAGATCCCTGGCCGATGGATCACAAGGTCTCCACCCCCGGAGGGCTCCGACATCACAGTGCCCAGCACCCAGGAGCCTGAGGCACCGCCAGAGCAAGACCTCGTAGCCAGCACAGTGGCAGATATGGTGACCACTGTGATGGGCAGCTCCCAGCCTGTAGTGACCCGAGGCACCACTGACAACCTCATTCCTGTCTATTGCTCCATCCTGGCTGCTGTGGTTGTGGGCCTTGTGGCCTATATTGCTTTCAAGAGGTAAGAGGGGGAACACTGAAGACGAAGGAGACATTTGCTCCGACCTTGACCTGAGACGTGCATACCCTTAATTCAACCCTAAACTCATCCTCCATCACCATCTCATGCCCAACTCTTGGGTGTGGCCGCCTTAGCATGTGTGTGTGTGTGTGTGTGCTCGAATAGTGTGTGTGAGTGTGTGGTGTGTGTGTGTGGTGTATGGTATATGTGTGTATGTGGTGTGTGTGTGTGTGTGTGTGTGTGTGGTGTATATGCTCCCATAGTATGTGTGTATGTGGTGTGTATGTGCAGTGTGTATGTGTATGGTGTGTGTGTGAGAGAGTATATTTATGTGAGTGTGTATGTGTGTGAGTGTGAATGCTATGTGTATGTGGGGGGTGAGTGTGTGTGGTGTGTATGCGTGTGATGTGTGTGAGTGCTTGTATGGGTGTATTGTTGTGTGTGTGTGTGAGTGTATGTGTGTGTGGTGTATGTGAATGTTATGTGGTATGTGTGTGTGGTGTGTGTGAGTGTGTGTGCGTGGTGTGCATTGTATGAGTGTATGTGTCGTAGAACAGGGTTTCCTTTCCTGTCCTGGCTCTAGCTCTTCTCTAGTCCAGGCTGCTCCTTGTTCCTTAGTCCCTGCCACCACCTCTGGTACTTGCCTCCTTGCCCTCAGCCCCCACTCACCCCACTGTCCCTGGTTCTGCATGTGTCTCTTCTTTTCTTAAGTCGCCTTTGCTTTCATGGCACTCTCAAACTCCCTCGTTACCCTTGGGCTCCTGTGGCACCCACATCAAGGAACTCGCAAAAGGCATTTTCAACTTTGAATGTGTGTCCTATTCAGTTTTTCTTTTCTTTTCCTTTGGTATTTTGTTTTTAAAGCATCAAAGTGATCCATGCTTTTTAAAAGCAAATGCAAACAAGACCGAATTTGTTTTGTGGTGCCGAGGGATGGAACCCAGATCTTCGAGCATGCCAAGCAAGTTTACTAGCACTAAGCAATAGCCCCAGTCCCAAGACTTCTAAATGTCTCCTCAAGCAAAAAGCAAAAGCCTTGTTTTAGCTCCTCAAATCCTACACATCTTGTGGGAAATCTCTTTGGGATAACACCTTTTAAGCTGTTTAGAGTGCTTTTTCATATATATAAACACTCACACATAAATGTTTTATAATTACATGTAGACGTGAAGAGTTTTTCTAATGACTCAGTGGGAACATACCATTCACCTTCTACAATGTACTTTCCCCTCTTAATCCCCCTCAGGAGAGCTTTCCTCAGGACACAGATTATCTGATCATTTACAGCCTTTCATTCAACAGCAGGCGACATGGACCGTAATGTAGTTAGCCAGTCTTCTCTGATGGACATTTATTTTTAGGGTTTTTGTTGCTGTTGCTGCTGCTGCTGCTGCTTATGATTGCCAAGGAAATCTGTGTGTGTGCACGTGCATGTGTGTACGTGTGTGTGTGTATGTGTGTGTGTAATTGCTGCTCACATATGGGAGTGTTTTAGAAGGGTAGATTGGGGAAAATGGAATTTCTAGGAAGTCATTTATTTATGTAGTTCGTTCTGAGAACATTTACTGAATGCTTACCAAGTTCCTCTACCCTTACAGAGCTTTCTCTCTCTCTCTCTCTCTCTCTGTGTGTGTGTGTGTGTGTGTGTGTGTGTGTGTGTGTGTGTGTTCGAGAGCTTGCATGTACATGTACACCCACATGCAGAAATGAGCACCCTATGACTTCTCAGCCTTTTGGATAAGGTCATATAAAGAAATAAGCTCCTTAGACACTTGGGGGGGCCACTTGCCACACCCCTGGCCTTTGTCGGCAGCACAGCTACGTTGGCTGCACTGATAGAATCCGCACCCCAAGACCTGGCCTGTCCCCTGTCCCTGGGCTGCAGGTGGAACAGCTGCAAGCAAAATAAACAAGGAGCAAACAGCCGGCCGGTGAACCAGACACCCCCACCGGAGGGAGAGAAACTGCACAGCGACAGTGGCATCTCTGTGGACAGCCAGAGCCTGCATGACCAGCAGACCCATACACAGACTGCCTCAGGCCAGGGTGAGTGAGAAGGCAAAAGACTGGGGGTTCAGTTATGTGTAGACTACAGGAGGGACTGGCTGGGTACCAGGGTAGGAGAGGCTGAGCAGGGTAGGGGACATGGGAAAGGGAACTTTTTGGGTTTTGGGGTTTTTTTTTGTTTGTTTTTTGTTTTCTCCTGGGATGACTTGGGAAATGCAGGCTTTTACAAGTTGGAGCATCCAGACTCATCAGGCTAATTGTCCCCCCTGGGGGTTAATTACTGCCCAAAGTAGCTGCAATTAGCCTCCTGCCCTGGACTTCTAGGAAACAAGTGGTTAAGTGTGTACCTTAATTAGTGGCCCATAGCCAGGCTCTAGGACACTTGCTGCAGTTGTTTGGAGCTCAAGTGCCCTGTCCCCTCCTCAGCCTGGATGATTGCTGGGGGGAGGGGACACTCATGGAAAGGATGATGCCAGAGCTGAGGGTGTGGAGAGGACAGTGTGTCAGCAGGACCCAAGGTCCCTCCCACTTAGGATCCATCTAGGACCTTCATCTTGGCTATCCCTCTGCCTCTAACTCTAGAGGTGTGGGCCTTGGCCCTTCTGGGGTCTTGGTCCAAGCTGCTAGCTAGTTGCACTGAAGGAATGAAAGCTCAGGTTAGGGACTGAAATCCTTTGTTCTCTGCAGCCCTCAAGGGTGATGGCAACCTCTACAGTAGCCTGCCCCTGACCAAGCGTGAGGAGGTAGAGAAGCTGCTCAATGGGGATACATGGCGACATCTGGCAGGCGAGCTGGGCTACCAGCCTGAGCATATAGACTCCTTTACCCATGAGGCCTGCCCAGTCCGAGCCCTGCTGGCCAGCTGGGGTGCCCAGGACAGTGCAACGCTCGATGCCCTTTTAGCTGCCCTGCGACGCATCCAGAGAGCTGACATTGTGGAGAGCCTGTGCAGCGAGTCCACGGCTACGTCCCCAGTGTGAGCTCACAGACCGGGAGCCCCTGTCCTGTCCCACATTCCGACGACTGATGTTCTAGACAGCCCCCACAGAGCTGCCCCCCTCTCCCTTGGGGTGGCCCAACAGTCAGAACGGAGCATCTCTGTGCAGGGCCTCTGTGTCCCGCTCCCCAAACCACAGCCCTGTTGCTACTCCTGAGGGGCCCCTTGCTTCTGACCACACACTCCCTCTCCGGCGAGAGACAGGACCACCCCAAGCCTGTCTTGCCTCATGACCATCTCAGGCCTTCCCTTTCTTTCTAACATATTAGCTGTGTCAGATCTGGGGGTTTGACACTAGAGAAGGTAACAGGGGCACCCCTAAGACTCAGGAGGTACTGAAGAACCAGAGCCATGGACTCCACACTGTGAACCGGAGAGCAGGGGGGCATTGTGGTAGGCTAGACCTTCCTCAGCCCCTCCTCTCTCCCCTCTGGCCAAAGATGAAGAAGATTACAGGCCTATCTGAGCTGAAAGCAGGTTTGGAACCCAGTCCTCACTCCCCTCTTACACATAGGATGGTAAAGCCCAGAGAGAGGCAGGAACTGACCTAGGCCACCCAACCACAGGGAGATAAATGTAGGCTGACACACTCCTTTCTGAATGAGGGCATCAAGTGTGCTTGTTGGCAGGGATGGAGTGACTTTCAGGGAAATATCTGGAAGCCATGTCTGCTCCACCCTCAACCACTTCCAGTCCCCTACCCAACCTTTGTGTAGAAGAACTATTTATCCAAGACCTGGTCCAGTGGCCTATCCTGATGGAGTTGGGCTAAGGGCTTCGGGAGTGGGGTGCTGCCTTCCTCTATCTCTGTCAGGCTTATCCACATGGCGTTTGTGGAGGGATGAATCTGTTAGTGCCCTCATTCTTGGCATAAGCCTGAAGCCAACAATGGTCCTTGGAGTCAGCCTTAGGGGTCAGGGACCAAGGACTCCCACCCCATGATCTAACACTACACACACACACACACACACATGTACACATGCACACACACACATACACACACTCACACACACACTCACTCACACAGTAGGATATCTTGCTTTTCCCCCCATGGCTCTTTTTGGGCTGAGATCAGATCCTGCTGGGATCCTGCCAGAGAAAGATCGGAGGGGACTGACCGAGCTGAGTGTCATGGGGCTGTCTTCCTCGCCCCCGGCTCTAGCAGGCAGAGAACTGCTGCATCTGAGCTGGCGTCTGTCTCCGATGGCCTGTGCGTGGAGGAATGTTCACACTCCTCCCCTTCTTGAAGCCCCTTTGGCTGCACCCAGAAGACTACCGCGAAGAAAAGCAGTGAGAACGCAAGAAAAAGCAGATGCTGGCCCGAGTCTGTGGCAGCTTTCTCCTCCGGTTCAAGGCCCCTCCAAAGGACTGATTTCCTGAGCATGGCCAGGAAGGGGCGCGAGGGCTCAGTGACGCTTTCACCTGGCTCGTTGGCCTGTTCTGTTTTGCTTGCTGTTGGAATGAGTGGGCTCCCCCTTTATTTAGCATGAAGGAGACCTAGGCAGGGTATGCACAGACTGACCACTGTCCCTCCCCACCTGTAAAGAGATACAGGGTTGTCCACTCAACCCTGTAAAGAGACCAGGAGCATTGTACACGGGTGGTATTTTTATGGACCTCAATCTGCAATTAGTAGAGAGACCCCACCTGCTGGCCCTCCCCAGACACCTGGGAAGTGGGACATTCTTTGTGTATTTATTTTCCTCCCCAGAAGCTGGGGAGTAGGGGGGGGGCTGCAGGTACGGTTTAGCATGTATTTGGTTCTGGGGTCTCTCCAGCCTTACTTTGGGCCAAGATGGAACCTCTGGCCCTCCAGCTGGTGACCGTGAGCTCCAGACCCCTTCATGCTCCCTGACACCTTCCCTTTGCATCCTGTGTAATCATTTCTTGGGCCTTCCCAAAACCTACACATAAAATGTACGTGGTGACCATTAAATAGCAAAAAAAGAAAAATGGTACCAAGAGACTTTTTTTTTCTGGAAATAATCCTGTTTTGTTAGTTGTGATTAAATGTGTAAACCAGAGTCCCTTCGCCGGAACCCCTAGCTTTTATAATCGCCAACTTAGTTCCTGTCCATTTTTTCTAGAAGTTTTGACAAGAATCTAGCAACTTCGAGTGTGCAGTCAAGAAGTGGGTGGGAGAGAAGAGCAGGGGCCCTTTGCTCCCAGATCTCAGAGAGGGAAAGCAAAAACTGCCATGCAGGAAACTAGCCAGCTGTGAACTGGACCAGATGTCAGAAGTGAAACTGACCACAGGGGAGCCAGAGGCTTGATGGAGAGCTAGGTCATGACCCCATAGCTCCCAGCCACCCACATGGCCTGTAAGACACAGAAGCATACTCATACACAAGATCACACAGGATCAGGGTCCAGATGGCTCAGCAGGAGACAGGCTGGCCTGGCCAGGAGTCAGGCAGGCCCCTCCCTCGAGACTCCGTGAAGATCCTAACCAGAGCTCTTGGATCTCTGGCCCGAGAGCCTCTGGGATGCCTGGCTCGAAGCTGTGCCCCTTCGGAGGCTGGTGAGGCAGGTAGTCAGAACTGGTCCTCTTACTTACTGGTCCATCATCCAGGACCTTTAGTAGGAGTGGTTTGTGGTCACCTTGGAAGGCAAGAGAAGGATTTGCTTTTCTAGGAAGAACAGCAAACAAACCCCCAGCCTTCCAGGCCAAGGAAGTGGGGCCAGTGGGGCCCAGCCAAGAGTCAGACACCAGCGAGACAGGAGCCTTCTTGTCTCTCACCCCCACTAATGGGGTGGACAAGGAGGATGACATCGTGGTGGAGAGGAGAAACTCTTGGCACTAGGAAAATAATGGCAGAGACAGTCCCTGTCTGGTGGAGAAAGTCTCAGTCTTGGGGGCTTATCTTCTTATTATGGACTTACTCTATAGTAGGAATAGACTCCTATTGTGAAGACGGAAGTATATCTGCTATCTTCAGGGATTTTGCATTCTGATGAAGTAAATACCATCTTCACCCTCAAGGTGGAAAATCCAGATTCTGTCTGGTGGGAATAAACACAGTCCTCTTGTCAGTGGCTGCATTCTTCAGAGAGCCGCGGCAGGCAGCCCTGGCTGGTATATAGAGTGCAGGCAGGGGAGGCTTAGTCAAGCCCAACCAGCCCCAGAAAGGTCAGGGAAGGGACATGGAAGCTGGCCCTTAGGGGTGCGTGAGGTAGCAGGCCCAGAAGGAGCGAGAACAGAGCCCAGCCTGGAGAAAGACTGAAGCCTGGAGTCCAGAAAAGTAAGGGGGGAAAGAAAGGAGGGGAGAGTCAGACAAGGGCCTGGGCTCCCGTGGAGTCTGCTCAAGTGGTCTGGACTATGTTCTTAGGACTCTGAGGGCTGTGGAGGGCTTGAAACCCTCCCCAGCCCTTCCCTACACTGTGGGAAAAGGCTTGGTGGCCCTCTGCCCTTCTCCACCCCCTCTGTCTCCACCTCAGGAGTTAAAATGTCTATACTCAGCTTCCTCATGCCTGCTGTGGTCCTGAAGGGTGTGTGAGGACCCTCCCGAGTCCCCCCCAGACTCACCACCTAGATCCAGCATTGACCTTACCCTCTGTGTGTTTCCAGAACAGTTTCAGAATTCTGAAAACTTTGTAATTTCCTTTAGCCACAGGGCCTCTGTGTGTGCTGTTCTATCTAGAATAGTCTTTACCAAGTTACCTCAGTCTAGTGAGTCTTTAGGGAAGCCTGACTGGTGGCCTAGGTCCAAATTAGCTGCCTCCCCCCACAACTCTGTGTGTGTGTGTGTGTGTGTGTGTGTGTGTGTGTGTGTGTGTGTGTCTGTCTGTGTGTGTGTGTGTGTGTGTGGTTGTTTGTTTGTTTCTGGCAAGGTTTCCTATAACTCAGACTGGTCTGAACGGCCATATATAATCAAAAGTAGCCTTAAACGTCTGGTTCTCTTGCCTCTACACCCCAAGCATTGGAATTACAGGAGTATGTCACCATATCCAGCTCCAAACCAGGTTTCTTGGTTCCAGCTTAAAAAAAAAAAAAAAACCCTCGGTCCCTCTTTTTCTTTACACTACTTAAGCCCTCTTTGCAGCTAGGCACCCGTCTGAGTGATTATTCAATTCCTGTAAATTCCAGGAACCCAGAGGCAGGCTCTGGTCTTGCTCACTGTTTCAAGCTCAGCACCTTACCTAGTATAAAGCTGACATACTCTTCATTTATACAGACTAAGCGTTGAGTCCCTTCCGCCCAATACTCACCAAATACAAGTGGCACATATAGACTTGGAAGCTTTTTAGTGAGCACCTTACACTAATAAAAGAAACAGCTGACCCTGCCAATGGAATATATACCAATGATATACATCACCTCTACCTGTGGTCCATAGTTAAACTTGTTGGTTATTTATTTATTTATTTTTTTTTTGGTTTTCCGAGACAGTGTTTCTCTGTGTAGTCCTGGCTGTCCTGGAATTCTGTAGACCAGGCTGGCCTCGAACTCAGAAATCTGCCTGCTTCTGCCTCCCAAGTGCTGGGATTAAAGGCGTGCGTCACCACCACCCGGCACATTTAAACTTGTTAATGAAATATTTGGAATAGTTTTTGTCCCACTAAGTATCTCAATCCTGTTTTGTTGTTGTTGTTTTTCTCTTTTGATTTTTTATAAGACAGGGTTTCTCTCTGTAGTTCTGGCTGTCCTGGAGCTTGCTATGTAAACTAGGCTGACCTTGGGTTAGCCACAGAGATCTTCCTGACTCTGCCTCCTGGGTGCTGGCTGGGATCAAGGTGTGCTCCACCACACCCAGCTCTTATGTGTCTTCTTCTACATTTCATAGACCAGCCACGTGTCAATGCCAATGATCACAAATGGCCAGTGGCAACTGCACGGGGTCACTGCAGCACAGGGCTCAGCGGTAGAGATTTGAACCTTCAAAGTAGTGACTCACTCCAAGTCCTGGAGAGGAGGGGTCTCAGAGGACAAATGAAAACCATTTAGCTTCTGTCTGGGTCCTCTGCATCCTTGGGCCTAGTCTGTAGTCTTCACTTCCTGCATGCCTTCCGATACTCCCAAACCACCTCTCTTCTAAACTCAGACCCAGACTCTGTCTATTTCATTCTGTCTCATTTCTTCATCTTTAAAGGACCAGCTGCCCCACCTGTTCCCCTCCGGCCCCCTTCCCCTCAGTCAGCCAATGGGTAACACAAGACAGGACTTGAAACACGTCTAGGGTTTTTGCATCCAGCAGGGAGAACCATGGGGGACCCTGGGCCAGTGGTAGAACTCCAGGGGAAAGAAGGGGCTGGACCAGAGCTGGGGTCAACAGAAGACATTTTCGGTGCTCATGCGGCTGAGGTCTGCTGACCACATGCTAGAAGAAGCAGCTCCTCTGATAATACAAAGCAGACCGCTTCGGCTCTGTGGCAGCTGGCGGGCAGAAGGCTGGACTGCCAGGCTCCGGGAGACGGGCGCAGAAGCAAGGAGAACCCTTTCTTCAGCCTTCTATCCATTTTGGTTCCCTGCTCCATCCTCCCACTGACCCTTCCTAGCCACACCAGACACCTGCCTGCTACCCTCCCTGTCCTGCCCTGGGCTCCAGCTCTCAGCCCAGCTCCTCCAAAGTGAGCAGACATTCTCAGCATTTGCCCAAACCCAGGCCCTTGTCAAAAGTTCCAAACGCAGGGAGAGAACTCCCAGACCCAGAAAGTAAGCCCCATTTCCCAGCATGCTCCACCTAGGCATCGACCTTTTCCAGCCCTTCACGGAATCCAGGAGATGAGGCCAGGAACATTTCCCAAAGGTACCATTACAGAAGAACACACTGGAACATTCTAGTTCTCATCCCTCATCCCTCCCAGGGCATTCAATGGTGCCCCCTGCAGACCACATCCGGGCTGGGGTTACTCACTTAGGGGGAAAAAAACGCTAGGAATGCCCTCCCCTGCCTCATAGCCTAGTGATTCAGAATATAAGGTCTCTTGGAGTCATCTAGCAGGAAGAAATCTGATGCCCCATCTCAAAAACCTTTGGCCTGGGGTGCAATGTCCACTCCAGAGACCTAGCCCTACCCCGGAGCGATGGCTTCCATCAGCAGTCCAGATGGTTCTCATTCTACTCCCCCAGACCTTGGATGCCAGCACTGTGCAACATGTGCAGGCCAGGGGCACAGGGCAACTCAGGTGCCATTCATCATTGTTGGAGCAGAGGTCTATGCCATGACCTCTTGGGGTTCCCCAGACAGAGCTCAGAAGCCAGCCTCAAGTTCCCTTCTTCTCAACATAATAGCCAGGGGCATTTGTGTTGCAACAAGAATCAAGCCCAACTGACCCAGTGAGGGAATTTATATGATCATCAGAAATGAAAAGACCAGGATAGGATATCCTCAGGATCCAGCTTCTCCATCTCTACCTCCTGTTCCCTTCCTCAGGTAGCCTTCTCCTCTGTACTGTCAAGAAAGTTAAAGGCCTTGTGTTCAAGGTCTATGGTAGAGTGTGCTAACATCCAACCAAAGTCCAACCGAAGTCCCCAGGGGTCTTTGGTTCTGATTGGCCCATCCCCTGTGACCCATGAAGGTGATCACAGATGGACTAAGGTGAAGGTTGGGTGCTCCATCCCTGGGACAGGAAAGTCATCTCACCTGAACCAAGGGACTGGCAGTTGTATGTGCATGGCAGGGAGGGGAGAGAAAGTAAGACTGCTGAAAGGGTCTCCCAAAACATCAAATGCAGCCTCACCCAGCCTCAACACTTGCCCCGCCCACTTCCTCACCAGGTAGCCCCCAGTGTGAATTTCTAGAAGGAATCATCAAGGTCTACAGAGATGGGTCGAGATCTAAGAGCACTTGCTACTATTGCAGAGGACTCAAGTTCAGTCCCTAGCCTCAGCATCCAGCAGCTTACAACCACCTGTAACTTTAGCTCTGGGAAGTCTGAGGCCCTCTGCTGGCCTTCTTGAGGAGTACCTGCACACACACACACACACACACACACACACACACACACACACAGA
>NW_021620860.1:4137820-4144410 GCF_004785775.1 Grammomys surdaster
CACACACACACAGAGGGGGGGAGGGGGAGGGAGAGGGGGAGGGAGAGGGAGGAGGGAGGGGGAGGGGGAGGGAGAGGGAGAGGGAGAGGGAGCGAGCAGGCTGGGGGTGGGAGTAGGAGACAGAGAAATATAAATTATTAAAAAGAGAATCACTGGGGGGAAGTTATTGTGGTACAGGAGCATCCAGCCTGCATTAGAGCTCTGAGAAACCCCCAAGAGGGTCTATCAGAATAGCTCTTGAATTGAGCCCCAAAGTCTGGATAGGGTGTAGATTGTGATGGGAAAGGGCTGGGGAGAGAATACACAGACCAGAAACAGCTGAAGCAAAGGCAGGGCGAAGGGAGTGGAAGGCTAAGTTCCATTCCCAGAAATACTCATGAGAACAAGGGAGGAACAGGGCCAGGTTAGTGGTGACTTGGTGACAGTCTGAGGAATTTGGACTGAATGAGGAGCTACTGAGGTCGTCTGGGACAGAGGAAAGAGACTGGTTAATCTCTACAGGAGACCTAAGTGGGAAGGAAGGAAGAAAAACGATCCAGGCAGCGTTTACAAGAAGAGTTTTGAGCCAGTGAGATGGCTCAGTATGGAAGGCGCCTACCACCACGCTGGTGACTGAGCTTGATCCCCGAGACCTACATAGTGGGGTGAAAAGAACTGATTCTTATAATTTGTCTTCTGATTTACACTCGTATATTGTGGCACATGCATGCGTGCATGTGTATACACATACAAATGCATCAGTAAAAGAATGTAATAAAAATTTAACCAGGCATAGGGGTGCATGCCTTTAATCCCAGCGCTTGGGAAGCAGAGGCAGACAGATCTCTGTGAGTTCAAGACCAGCCTGATCTACATAGTGAGTTTCAGATCAGCAAGAGCTATATGGTGAGACTCTGTCTCAAACACACTCACACACACACACACGCACACACAAAAAACAAACAATAAAAACAATAACAACAAAAAATTAACTAAACAAAATTGAAGAAGATAAAGAAGTAATGTAGTGCCGGGCAATGGTGGCGCACACCTTTAATCCCAGCACTTAGGAGGCAGAGGCAGGCGGATTTCTGAGTTCGAGGCCAGCCTGGTCTACAGAGTGAGTTCCAGGACAGCCAGGGCTACACAGAGAAACCCTGTCTAAAAAAAGAAGAAGAAGAAGAAGAAGAAGGAGAAGGAGAAGGAGAAGGAGAAGGAGAAGGAGAAGGAGAAGGAGAAGGAGAAGGAGAAAGAGAAGGAGAAGGAGAAGGAGAAGGAGAAGGAGAAGGAGAAGGAGAAGCAGCAGCAATGTGGCCAAGGATATAATCAGTGGCAGCGTTCCCGCCTAGCATGCATAAGGCCCAGTATTCAATCTCCAATACTGACGGGGGCAGTGGGTAACATGAGATAAAGTAAAAACCAGGCATAGCACAGTGGCAATTTCTATAAGCCGATACTCAGGCTAGAGCAAGAGGATCCAACACCAGCCTAGGCTACAAGTGAGACCCCATCTGAAAAGAAACAAAGAGGAAAGTAGCTGGCCTTGGTACCAGTGCATCAAGGCACTCAGCAAGGCAGGGGGCAGTCAGCAGGATGAGAGCAGGTTCCATCCTGGGCCACAGAGCTGCTTAGACATAGGACAGTTGGGAGGCAGAACAGGCTTTCAGAGAATCCTGAGAACCCTGCCCTGGGGTGATGATCAGATGAATTTGTGAAATGCCAGGCTCAAGAAATTTCCAGCCTTCAAGAGGAGTATCTCTGAGTCATCTGACGGCTACTGAGTGAGATCTGGGTGGAAAGAAGTCCATTATGTAGAGGGCATTAGGCCCTTGTCCCCTCCAGCTAGCACTGGGGAAACCAGGGCCATTATACTTGAAGGCTTTTCTCTTCAACCAAAGGAACTTATACTTGTTTTCCACCTATAGTGATGTAGTTGGAAACCTGATGATCTTTTACTATCTGTCGAGCCAGGCTTCACCCCAACCACCCATTCTTATGGATGAGGTCACAAGCACTCTGCAAAAGGCGTGCGCTTTGCGTAGGCGTTTCAATGCAGTCTTGTCTTGAGCTTTGCTGTGCTAACTGTCACAGGGAAATTTGTTCCCAAAGCTGTACTGTGCTTAAATATGTCAAAAAATAAACGGCTTGGGTTAGATGTTTGGACCCTCTCCATGACTAAGCCATGTTGAACTGAATTTCTGTCTTGCCTCGTGTGGATCATCCTCGGCTGGCTGTAGAGTGTGCAGGGACCCCCACACCGTTAGACAGGCCCGCTTAGGGGACCAGAGTGAGGGGGTGAGGCAGACACTCCGGAGGGCTTGGCCAGTGAGTTAAGGGGTCTGGATCTGAGTTGAGGACTAAGGAAGCAGCAAAGTTTGAGCAGGAAGTAGCAGGGATTTCCAGGGAAGGGATCCTAAAGGGGCATGGCACTGGGTTGGCCTGGTCAAAGGGGCAAGAGACAAGTGACTGCAGTCAGAGGGGAGTGTGGTGGATAAGACAGAAGGCCGTCCTGAGCATGCCACCCAGAAACTGTGCTGGGAAGGGAAGGAGAAGGCGAGACCCTTCCCAGGAACAACAGGAAGCTTTCTTTGTGTGGGGAACAAGGGAAAGTAGGGTCCCGATGATCTGGAGCCTTAAGCCCTATGTCTAGGCAACCTTGAACCCCCAACTGTGGCAGCTTCAGTAATACCACAGCTTCAAGGGTGTCTACACACAGCTCTAGAAGAGGCTGGCTGAAGCCTCCTGGATCCTGCTCTTACTGCCTCAGTCTCTGGCCAGTGTGAGCCAGTGTCTCCCTCTCTAGGAGTTCTGCAACTATTCAAAATGGAGACAGAAGTTGTCTGTCTTGGTGAGATTGGATTCTGTCTCAGGAGCCACAGCCTAGATTTCCTGTCAAAATGCTGCCTCCATAAGATTTGGAGAAGCAGGTGCGTGCGTGCGTGCATGCGTGCGTGCGTGTATGTGTGTGTGACTGGTTAGAAGCCAGTGCACAGTGCAGGAGGCCAAAATCACAGTAGGTTCACAGAAAAACCACCTCAGCAGTTTAGGGCACCCAGCTCCTTCATAGGATAACACATGGGCTGGGCACGTGCCCAAAGAGGGCTACATGCCTGTCAGGCTGGGGCCTGTCATATGCCTCTCCAGAGAGGCTGCCAGAAGCCCCGGGGCTGGGTAAACCCAGAACAGTGACTCAGGTGAGGGTGGGGGCGTGGAAGGAGGCTCCTATCTAGGACAGACTGTAGTACTTCACCTGTCCAGGTGCCTCGTTAGCAAGGACAGAGGAGTGGGTAGTGGGGAAATCTGTTTGGCATACTCGGACCAAGGCTGTCCCAGGAAGACCCAACAAGGAGTCAGTGTCGACATCCAGGCAGTCTTCTGTTAACAAAACCACTCCATGGAGACAGAGGGGCAGCTACTCTCCAGGCTCGGGGGGTGTGGGGGTTGTGATCTGCTCTCTAGCCTGAGAGGATGAAAGGTATCAGTGGACCAGTTCAGAGTCTGGTCCCATGTTAGGTCTGGAAACTCCCAGGGGACAAAACTGCCTGTCAGGGACCCCTGGAAACACTACTTCGGGCTGGTGAGATGGCTCAGTGGTTAAGAGCACTGACTGATGTTCCAGAGGTCCTGAGTTCAAATCCCAGCAACCACATGGTGGCTCACAACCATCTGTAGTGAGATCTGATGCCCTCTTCTGGTGTGTCTGAAGACAGCTGCAGTGTACTCATATATACATAAAATAAATAAACAATTCTTTAAAAAAAAAAAAAAAGAAACACTACTTCATGATATCAGATGACATTGGTCCTGTACATTAAAGCTTACAAATCATGGTCCCAACTACTGTCCTTCTGTATAATTACCTCGTTGGCCCTTCACGAGAAGTTTGGTTTTACAGACAAAATCTTGGAAAGCCAAGGATTTGTCCAAGGCCGTTCGAGAGCCCCACCTGCCCCACAGAACCTTATACTGAGTTGGACCCATCCCAGGTGGCATATGCCCCCAGCAGGCTGAAATGGGAGGCAGAGATGCTGGGGGTGATGGAGATAAAGGCCCTGGGGGTGAGGTGTGGGTCTGGAGATACAGTAAGACTGGAGTGAGAACTAGAACTCAAGGTTAGGATGGAGATTGAAGATAAGCTAACCTTACTTGGTGAGTGTTACTAAAGGATCCCCTTCCAGCATCTCTTGTCTCCTTCCAAAGAATGGCAGCGACAGCTGGATCCTACCATGGGAAGGAGAAAGGGGATCCCAATTCAGAGCCTGCAGTCTGAACAGTGATGCCAGTGCCAGAGCCTCCTTTCCTCTGTTCCCAGCCCCTCACCCCAGCTGCAGCAGGCTGGGGCTTCTGGGAACCTGGCATAGATCCATCTGGGGCAGCCTGTGGGGGGCAGGGCCAGAAGGTCTCATGCTGCAGATGTGTTCCTGCTCTGGGGACCCTGCCTGGACCACTCTGTCCATCTTCAGCTGCCTTGCCACCTGTCTATCCAGAGAAGTTGATCTTTATCCTCGTCTCTTAGATTCATTTTTGGTTTTATGTATGAATGTTTTGCTTGCATGTGCACGGTGTGCTTGCTGCACGCCCTCAGAGGCCAGAAAGGGGTGCCAGAACCTTCTGGAACTGGAGTTACAGATGGTTGTAAGCCACCATGTGGGTGTTAGGCATTGAACCTAGGTCCTCTGTCAGACTAGCACAAGTGCCCTTAACCATGGAGCCATTTCTCTAGCTCTGTTCTGGTTTTGTTTTATGACAGACTCTCACTTTGTAGCCCAAGATGGCCTAGAACTCACTATGTAGCCCAGGCTAGCCACTAACTCCTAATGATCCTTCTCTTCCAGCTCCCAAATTCTGGAATTATAGGCATGATCCATCTTGCCTGGCTAGAAGTCCTGCCTTTTAAATACCACCCCCCTACACACACACACACACACACACACACACACACACACACACCAGTCTTTGCTGGATCCCACCAGGTAGTTCCACAATGTTCCAAATAGATGTCTCCAGGCTTGTCTGCTGGAACATTCCCGAGACTGTTTCTCTTGGTTATTTCCATTGCATCCCTTGGGTTATAAGAGGAAAATTAGCTTTAGGGCCACACACTCTTGGACTTGAAGGCAGGTCTTATCCTTTACTAGTTCTGGAGTCTTGGGGAAATGGGTCCCAAATCCTATCTGAGCTCTTATTCCCTAAACTGTAAAATGGGGATAATTAGTTACTAACTGGGCAATTTGCTGTGCTACTTAATGTTAATACTGCATGCATGAGGCTGAATCTAGCACAAGCCTGTTAAATTATATTTATGAATATAATTATATCAAATTATCCTTGAGTCACTGTCTCTCCTATCCTGGTATTAAAGGTCGTCCCCCTCCCCCCACCTACCCCCATTCCCGCCTCCAGGAACCTCACCCTGCCCTTCCAGCCTGTCTCCCATCCTGTCCTCCTTATGCCTGTCAGGCAACCTGACTGGACGAGTTGTACCCCTCCCACTCCCTCAGCCTACCCATCTCCAGCACACCCTGCCCTTCCCTGCATGGGGCCTTAACAGCTATCTGTTGCCCACCCACAGGGGCTGTTCTCAGTCACCTGGCACCAGCTACATCCTTCTGCCCGTCCACCCAGGTCTCAATGTCATATTACATCAGTCCTTTGCATTCAATTTTGGGACCTTGGTTTATCTATTTGAAAACATTATAAGCTGGGGCTGGAGAGATGGCTCAGTGGTTAAGAGCATGTACTGCTCACCTAGAGGACCTGAGTTTGAGTCCTGGCACCCATTTTCAGGTAGCTCACAACTGCCTTAACTCTAGCTCCAGGTCAGAGCTTCTGTGGACATTGAGCATTCATGTGCATGTATTTACACATAATTTAAAATAATAAAAAATACAAACAAACAAAAGCTGGGTGGTGCACACCTTTAGTCCCAGAACTCAAGAAGCAGAGGTAGGAGGATCTCTGTGTATTTGAGGCCAGCCTGGTCTACAGAGTGAGTTCCAAGACAGCCAGGGCTGCATAATGAGACGCTGTCTCAAAGTACATAAACAAACAAACAAACAAACAAACCTTTTAAAAAATTATAAACCAACTCATCTCTGAGACCCTTTCCATGGTCACTACTCACCCGAGGCCCACCCTCCTGAGTAAGTGCCCAGAACCCTGGGATTGCTGTGAGGTTCTCTTCCACCAAGAGGGAGCCCAGCCTGTTCCCACCCACCTACTTGATCAACTACTCACAGTCTCCTGGCCAAAGAGACCACATTGCCTCTCAAGGAGGACCCAGACCCCCAACCATGCGAGACAGATAAAGTAGGAGAGCAGAGAGAAACACTGTAACCCAGCCAGCCCCTTGACTTAATCCAGCCTGACACAGTTTGGCAAAAGCTACTCCTGATTGTCCCTCAGGCTCCAGCAAGGCCAGCAGTTTGCTCCTTCCCCCATTCTTGGCTGACACAGAGAAGGAGAAGCCACCCACAGGCATCACTTTCTTAAGTAGATGCAGCCTGGGCCTCTCCCAGGCAGGAGCTGGGAAAAGGGTGTGAGTCAGGGGAGGTGAGAGAGAGAGAGAGAGAGAGAGAGAGAGAGAGAGAGAGAGAGAGAGAGAGAGAGAG
>NW_021620860.1:4144420-4212013 GCF_004785775.1 Grammomys surdaster
GAGAGAGAGAGAGAGAGAGAGAGAGAGAGAGAGAGAGAGAGAGAGAGTCAGTCAGTCCCCACTGCTGAGCTGGGCTGAGGCTGACCTTGCTGAAGTGTAGAAGGCAGACACACCTGTCTGTCTGTTGGGTGGCTCTCCCCACAAGCAGCCTTCAACCCCCTTTAGAGTTTCAGTGATGCGCCTCCATGTCTCACCTGGGCCACAGGCTCCTTGAGAACGAGTGGGCTCTTACTAATTGGCCTGTGCTGATAAACAAGTTTGCACAGTCACCCCAAATGTACACAAGGAAACTGAGGCTCAAAGAAGCGTCTCCCAAGATCACTCAATGGCTGCACAGCAGAGGTTGGGCCGTCTTGGAGACCTGGGGTCTCTAAGTCCCGTCAGCTTTCCATATCTGTGGTTTCTGCGGGTACAAATTCAACAATCGATGGCCTGGAAGCTCACAGCAAAGAGTATGAGCCAGCAGAATACCTCAGTGAGTGAAAGTATGTGTGGACTTAGGTCCAATCCCTGGAACCTATGTTAACAAACTAGGAACCTGGGTTCTGTGTGATTTGAATCTATAACCCTAGCATTCCTACAACCCTAGCATTCCTACAGCGAGGGTGAAGCAGGAGAATCCTCTGGAAACCCACATGAGGGCACTGTAGCAGACCCTGCCTCAAAGACAAAAGAAAGAATCAACTTCTGGAGATTGTCCTGTGACTTCTGCACTCCCAAAGTATCATGGGTGCACACACACACACACACACACACACACTAACTCTTTTAAAATTGCATCTGTATTAAAGTACAGAATTCCTTGTCATTCCCCAAGCAATACAGGATAGAAACCATTTTCACAGTGGTTCTTTGGTATTATAAGTTATCTGGGGGGGGCGGGATTTAAAGTATGCAGGGTAGATATAGGCAATACTTTATTTTTCCATTGAAAGACTGAGAATGCCTGTGGGGGCAGAGTTGTTTCCAACGGAATCCTGGAATCAATTCTCTCTGGACACCAAAGGACCACAGTACTCTGGATTTTTCTCACAATCCTCATAATGGGAGCAGACGGTCTCGGGGGCAAGACTCTGCGAACTAGATTTCCAAAACTGGGGTGCTCTCAGAAGCAAGCATTCTTGTTTGGCAGTCACTGTCACTAAGCCTTTGTTGTTTTAATGCAGAACCCTACATCTCCCTGGTCTGCAGAAATGCCCAGGCCAGGAAATACACAGCCTGGAGGGGTCCACAACTCCCATTCAGATTCTACCTTTTCCTCCACTGAGAGGTGTCTGCATAGCCATAAAGTCCTCCAGGACCCTTTTGCCCGCTTTGGAAGCCTCCTATTTACAGCAGATGAAGTTTGCTTAGGGCTACTTTAAAGTCTACCCCTCACCAAGTTGATGGAAAAGACATACATTTTGTCTCTGATCAACTTCCAGACTGGTCGTGGAGAAAGATCACGCAATGAGAAAAGATTGACAAAAGATTGTGGGCTTATGTCAGTGCAGGAAAAGTCTGAAGGACGGATGGAAGGAGATGTATTTGGGCCACAGGGTGGAGGGGAAAGGGCCTGGACTGCAGAGTGGGGGTGTGGGGGGCGATTGTGGAGTTGGGGAAGAGTGTGGAGAGGCCTGAGGGAGGAGGGAGGTTTGCGTGGGTGGGGGGATGGAGGCTGTGTGCCAGGCGTAGAGAGAGCCAGGGTCTGGGGTGGGGGTGTAGACCCTGGCGCTGAAATCCCAGATTCTGGACCCTGCTACAGCAGAGAAACCTTAGCCCGTGGGCCCTCCCCACTCCCAATCCCCTGGTGCTAAAAAGCCCACGACATTTACGACTTCAGGAGGGTAAAGAGCCTGAGAAAAGAATCGCAGACCATATGGATTTGTTTCCTAGGTTTTTGGTCTTTTTTTTTTTTTTTTAAATACATCTAATTAGGCCAGGAAAAGCCATTGGCCTCTGCCTGTCTCAAGGTCCCTGGATTCAATTACAGCGCAGCCTCCCTCAATGGCGTTGCGTTGTGGACCTCCCTGCCCCCTCCACGCGTAGAGGTCAGAGAGTCCAGAGAATGGTGACCCCAGGGAAAAGTTGTGGAACGGGCTTCATGATAGGGAGCTAGTGGAAGACCAGGTCTCTTTATTCCGTCCTGATAAACACGTGGTTAAACCCTTCCAGTCCCTGGCTTCTGGCTCCAGGCAAGCTGAGGTCTTGGGACAGGGACCTCCTTGGGTTCCCCTCCTCTCTGCCAAGAAAAACTTTTCAGAAGGAAATCGAACTGTTGACCAAGTCAAAAGATGGAATTAAGGTGTTTGGAGACCCCTTCCTCGTTCTTTCCCAGTCCAGGGCATTTTCTATAACAAATCAAAGCAGCTCCTGGAAAAGTCCTTGCCCTTCCACTGCGCAGAGTCGCCCATGAGGACTCCCTCCCCCAGTCTATAAATGCCTTTCAACTTCCCTCAGCCTATAAACACCTCTGAGCCTGCCCCTTGCAAACTTATGTCCCCTCACCCTTCTGCCCTGACAAATCTCAGATTCCAAGAAAAAAGGTGTCCCTCCTTTGTCCCTGGTGCCCACAGCCCACAGTGTCCCAGGGCCTTTTTCCTTGTACAGCCCATTTGTGGCTCGTAAGTACTTCTCAGCCTCCCTGTGACCCCAGTGGGCCAGATGCTGGGGGATGAGGGTGCATCTTGAACCAGCAGGGCATGAAATCACCCCTCCATCTGCTCCTTTGCCCATAACTAGAAGTCAGGAGCTTGGGGGAAGCATTCATCTCTCTTCTCCACTAATTGTGCCATTACCTAAGCAACCCTTATCCCCGTACTGTCAGCCAGCTCCCAACCTCCTCTCTCCCAGACCTGTTTTCTTTTGGCTGTGATGCTGCCTTATGTGCTCATGCCCAGTCTGCCAAGAGAAGCCATGCTCGAAGTGACTCGCCCTTCTCCAAAACAAACCACGAGTTCCTCCCTCTGGGCTCCATGGTTGGCTTTTTATTTTTAATAATCTTGTTTTCAGGGGCTGGAGAGATGACTCAGAGGTTAAGAACACTGACTGCTCTTCCAGAGGTTCTGAATTCAGTTCCCAGCAACCACATGGTGGCTCACAATCATCTGTAATGGGATCTGATGCCCTCTTCTGGTGTGTCTGAAAAGAGCAACAGTGTACTCACATACATAAAATGAATACATCTTAAAAGAAATAATAATCTTTGTTTTCGTTTTGGGAAAGTTTTAGGGTCTCGGGAAACCTAGACAGGAAGTACAAGGAGTTTCCGTGTACTGTCTCTTGACGATGATTTCCTTCACCGTCAGCATCTTTTATACCTTTATGATAATCCACAAACATAGAGGGACACATCCAGAGCACCCTGCTGCTTGCCAGACACGCAACAAGCCAGAGAAACAATTCCACCATCCCTAGCCATACCAATGGGCTTGTTGAATGTTCTTGCAGGACCATGGCTGACCCCATCACCCAAAAACTTACCCAGCTTCATCCCTGGAGCTTCCTGCTCAACTTCCAGGCAGCTCCACGGAAGAGTCTCTGGGTTCTCAGCCATTGCTTCCAGATTATATAACCCCAGGGAGCAGGGCCTCCCAAGTCTTAACTTTCTGAGCGTCCTGAGTCTTATGAGTGAGTTCCCCTTCAGAAGGAAGTGTTTCAATTCCAAGGAAATAGCAACACAACACAGCTAAAGTCACACCGTTCTCAGGAGCTCTCTCTAGGCAGTTGTACGATCTGATCTACGGGTTTTGACGAATGTATAATGGATTGTAGCCACCATGACAGTATATAAAACTCCATGTTCCACGTGCTCATCCCCCTCTTCCCTCCCCAGCAACCTCTGATATAGTTTTTCCCATATCCATAGTTTTGTCTTTTCCAGAATCCCACAGCTCCTAGCTGGGATTTGGGAACTTTGTGTCCCTGGAATTAATCCGCTAGAATGTGGTGTATAATTATTCTCATATATTGTTGGGTTCAATTTTTTAAATGTATTATTGAGGGAGTTTTTCATATTAGTTCACTAGAGATGTCAGTCAGTAGTTTTCTTATAATATTTTGGAATAAAGGTAATGCTGGCCTCATAGAACAAGAAAAATTCCCCCTTCAAGCCCAGCGTGGTAGTGTACACCCTTACTCTCAGCGCTCAGATGCAGAAGCAGATAGATCTCTATGAGTGCAAGACCAGCCTGGTCTACAAAGTAAGTGCCAAGACAGCCTAAGCTACATAGTGAGACCCTGTATTATTATTAATTATTATTGGAAGAGTAATAATTAGAATTTGCTTTTCCCTATTTCTGGATACATTGTAGAGGTCTAACATAATTTATTCTTTAAATATTTGATGGAATTTTACCAGTAAAACCATTTGGGCTTGGTGCTTTATGTTTTTGGAAAGTTATTCTTTGTTAATTCAGCTGCTTTAATAGATCCAGGCCTGTATATATTTTCTATCAATGTTCTCTTCACAATAGCTAACACTGTCACTCACTCAGGCTTAAGTGTTTGCTATCATTGACCCGCCTCTTTCCAACTGCAAATCAAATGACAACTATCTTGGTTCAAGTATCCCCCCTTCAACGTAATGAGGTTTGAGACAACTGAAAAGGTTTTTGCATCCCTCTAACTCACAAGCTGTGTGTTCTTCAGCAGAACTCTGAAGCTTTCTGATCTCAGTTTTCCCATCCCTAAAATGACAAGGGTTTATTGTCATAGTTACACTGATCAAATTCTGCTATGTATTTATTACTAAAAGATGTATCTGTTTATTTCTGTGTGTACCTAAATATATGCACATTTGTGCAGTGCCCACAAATGCCAGAAGAGAGCTTTGGGTTCCCGGAACTGGAGTTACAGGTAGTTGTGAGCTGACCAACTTGAGTGCTAGGAACCAAATCTGGGTTTCCTGCAAGAACAGTAAGCGCTCTTAACCAGTGAGCCATCTCTCCAGCCCTCTTACTGTATCAACTTTGGAAAAAAATCACAGAAAGTAAATGTGGCTTGGTGTCAAAAATACAGCTCCCAGTGGCTGGGAAGTCAGAGAGGAGGGCTGTCAGAACAGTGACTTTACCTCTGCAGTGAAGAGTCAGGAGCCACCATCAAAGCTGAGCTTGGTGTCACAGGTCTGTCATTCTAGGTAGTGTGGAGCCTGAAGCTGGAAGATCACACATGCAGAATCTGTCTGGGGCACCTAGAAAATTCAAGGACAGCCTGGACAGCTTTGTGAGATCTTGTTTCAAAATTAAAAATAAGGAAAGAGCTCAGATTAAGAGCACTTGTCTAGCCTGGATAAAACACACAAAACGATAGCATCCATGACAGATGAACAGGAAGTGGAGGCTCTTGAGTGAGACTTGATATTGCAGGTTAGAGCTATGTGCATTCGAGTTCAGACTCTGTGTAGACACGCACGCTTTCTTTTCTTTTGAAAAAGCAGATAGGAGTGGAATGGTTGAGTCATAGGTTAGCTATATGTTTAGCTTGTAAGAAACTGTCCTCCAGAATAGTTGTGCCATTTCATGACCCTTCCCCCATAGTATATGAGAGTCTCAGCTTCTCCAGACCCTTGCTAACACTTAGAGTCTCTAGTTTAGCTGTTGATACTTGTGCACATACTGTGGTATCTCAGCACAGTTTAATGTCCCTCTCCCTGTGACTAATGCTGTTAACCATCTTTACCTGTACCCATTTGCCATCTTCTTTAGCAAAACACTGACTCAGATCTTTGGCTCCTTTATGCTTTCAGCACAGAGGTTTAAACCCTGGGCCCCAAACATGTTAGGCAACTATTCCAAGCCTGGGCTACATCTCCAGCAGATTTTTGCCTGCTTTTTACTTCCTTGTTTGTTTTCTTCTTTAAAAAATATTGTTTTTCTGAGCCAGGCATAGTGGTGCATGTCTGTAATGTCAGCTCTTAGGAGACTGAGGCAGAAGTTCAAGGTTATTTTTAGCTGCATAAGGTGTTTCAAGCCAGCCCGGGCTATGTGAGGCCTTATCCCAAAAGAAAAGAAAAAAAAAGAAGCCTTATTTTTCTGTTCAAAATTTTACTTTCCCCTTTACCTTTGTTAGAATATGATTGACAAAATTGTATGTGCTTACAAAGTATAACAACAATATGTATAAAAATTATAGCTGGGTGACAGTAATGTACATCTTTAATGCCAGCACTCAGGAGGCAGAGGCAGGTGGATCTCTGTGAGTTCAAGGCCAATTCTGTCTACAGAGCAAGTTCTAGGACAGCCAGGGCTGTTAGCAGAGAAACTATGTCTAGAAAAACAAACAAACAAACAAACAATTATAAAATTACTAAATTTAGTAACTAACACACAGACCCTTTCTTACTAGTTGTTGAATTTTCAGAGTTTTTCATATATTTGTGGCTATAAGTCTTACATGTGTGTAGTATTGCTGTCTATAGCGTCTTTGTTATTTTTAATTACATTTTTAAATTTTCTTAATTTCTTTGTTTTTGAAACAGGGTCTCTTTAAAGTGTTTTTTAATTTTTCAAAATTTTATTTTTTTTATTTAAATATATTGGTGCTTTGCATGTATGTATGTCTGTGTGAGGATGTCAGATACCCTGGAACTGGAGTTACAGACAGTTGTGAGGTGCCATGTGGGTGCTGGGAGTTGAAGCCAGGTTCTCTAGAATACCAGCCAGTGCTCTTAACCGCTGAGCCATCTCTCCAGCTTCCTATTTGTTTTATTTTATGTGTATTTTTTAGTGTTTTTCTAAATGTCTGTGTTCATGTGCACCACATGCACACCTCAGAGGTTAGAAGAAAAGAGTGTCAGGTCTCCTCAAACTGAACTTACAGACAGCTAGGGGGGAGTCACCAGGTAGGTGCTGGGAATTGAACCTGGGCCCTCAATGTTCTTAAACTACTGAATTACCTCCTAAACCTCTCTAGACATGCTTGCCCCATGCCCAGATGTTTTGGACGTGTGGTTAGTTGAGTCTCCAGATGTGGACTCCTGGGTACAGACAGCAGACTATACAGATTGCATTTGGAGGTTTACACTGGATGTGTCTTCTCTCCATTTATCTTTTGTTTTTATTTCATTTTAGTGTTTTTGAGTCTCTCTAGGTAACACAGGCTGACTTGAAGCTCACAATGTAAGCTAGGCTAGGCCTTAACCTTGTGATCCTCTGGCATCTATCTTCCTCTTGAATGCTGGGATCACAGGTGAGCACCACCATGCCTGGTCGATCATTTGTTAACAACGCTTTGGATTCATAGACGTTTTATTTTATACTATGGGATATAATTTATCATAGTACTGTTTAAAATGTTTGAGAGGGTCTCATATATCTCAGGCCACTCTTTGAACTTATTATGTAGCCAAGGATGAGCTTGAACTTCTGATCCCCCTGCCTCCATCTCCTGAGTTCTGGCACATGCCTTCGACTGCAATTTATACAGTGCTGGGAATCAAAGCCTGGGGGTCCATGCAGGTGAGCAGTCATCAGATGAGCAGCAGCCCCATCCCAACATCACTTAATTTTGTTGCTTACATTTTCCATAATTGGACCAGGGGATGGTGGTCCATGCCTGCAATCTCAACCCTTGAGAGCAAGAGGTTGAACAATCACAATTTGTAAAGCTAGCCTGGGCTACAGAATGAGATCCTATGGATCACAGCTGTGAAGCTAGCCTGGGCTACAGAATGGGATCTTGTATCAAAAAATTGCGAGGGACAAAAACAAGCATCCATGATTACCTATGAGATTTACCCATGAGAGGCATCTTTAGAAGTGCCTTCGTTTAGCTCCTGTGCCTTCTCAGCATCACTGTGAAGATTTGGTCTGTCCGATTCAAACACATGCTTACCTCTGGCACGAACAGAAACTCCAGGATCATCTTGTGTTACCTGCTGAAATCCTAAGTCAGCCATTTCTCTAAGGGCTCCAGGTTCCTTCTGCTGAATTTATTGTTAGAAACCAGGACGTAGGCATGAAGTGTGTTCATATTCAACAGGACACGATGGCTCCTGGGCCTTAGCTGACAGAGCAAGAAAATGTGTGAGAGTATGCTACCGCACGCAGTGTAGAGATGTATGTGGTAAATCTGTCTGTGTGTAATCTGCATCTAAGCTGTCAATCACTCCATTCCTCCTTCCTCCCACCACACAGGAAGAAACCTGGCTCCTGCCGCTTGCCAATCCCTTGCTTAACTATTTAGCTCTGGTATGTGTTTGGGGCATATCAGAAAATTAGTCCACAGCCAATGACTTTGTCAGTTAAAGCAATTATGGGCCAGCTCCTGCCTTTATCACAGAGACACGCTCATTTCCCAAGGCACATGGCGTCTTTCCTCTCGTCCTCTTCAGGGAGAGCAGTTCATATTTGTGATAGTTTGACTACACCATCACATTCTGGTTCTCCCTCATCGTCTCCAGACTTGTTTCACTCAGAAATTCCCATTCTGATTTCCCCCGTGTCTTTTTTATCACTGAATAATATTTGCTGAATGGATGTACTTGGTTTGTTTATTCATTTGCCCACAGAAACATCTCAGTTGCTTCCAGATCTTGACAGCTAGCTCTAAAGTTGCTAAAAAAAAAAATGTGCTTTGAGGACATAAGTTTGCAAATCAGATGAGTAGATGCTTAGTATGATTTACATTAACTTTTCCTGGAGAGACATCTGCCCACCCCACACTGGGTACCAACATCAAACCATAAAAGCAGCTCCAGCCAAGGTTAGGTTGGTGAACCAGGGAGTTTAATGGCCTTACTTTTTGTGATGGTTTGAACAGTTGTGGTCGCCATAGACTCCATGCTTGCATGCTTGGCCCAGCGGGCACTATTAGGAGGTGTGTGGCCTTGTTGGAGGGGGTGTAATCTTGTTGAAAGTGTGGCACTGTGGAGGCAGGGCTTTGAGATGTATATGTATAATGTATACGTATAAGTATATGTATATGCTCATGCTACACCCAATAAAACAGTCTATGTCTGCTGCCTTCGGATCAAGATGTAGAACTCTGAGCCCGTTCTCTAACACTATGTCTGCCTGCATGCCATCATGTTTCCTGTCATAATAATAACAGACTAAACCTCTGAAACTGTAAGCCAGCTCCAACTGAATATTTTCCTTTATAAGAGTTGCCATGATCCTGGTGTTTCTTCCCAGCAACAAAACAAAACAACAACAACAACAACAAAACCCCAAAATAAGACACTTTCAGAAGCATAAGTAAGACTTGCTTATGGGCGCATGGGTGATTAAAACACTCATGTCACCAGATGCTCCACATCTGCAGAGATGGAGTCCCTCCTCAGTTAGCCTCCTATCTCTTACACTTTAGCATCTTCCAGGACCCTGTGAAGGCAGAGTTACACACAGCCGGCAGGGACGGGGTGCTCAGGTGGAAGGGAATGGGACCTCTGGGGAGGGTCTAAAGACCCCCGGTAGCCTCTTCTGTGAGGGAGCATCCACAGGCCTAACCTTGCTCAGGTGTTCCTACAGTAATCATGGCTGCTTGAATTAAGACGGTAATAATGGAGGGCTGGAGAGATGGCTCAATGGTTTAGAGCACTGGCTGCTCTTTTAGAGGACCCGGGTTCAATTCTCAACACCAACATGACAGCTCACAGCTGTCTGTGATTCAAGTTCCAGAGGATCTGGTACCCTCACACAGACATCCATGCAGGTAAGACACCAATGCACAGGAAAATAAACCTTAAGAAAAAAGACAGTAGGGCTGGAGAGATGGCTCAGTGGTTAAGAGCACCGACTGCACTTCCAGAGGTCCTGAGTTCAAATCCCAGCAACCACATGGTGGCTCACAACCATCTGTAATGGGATCTGATGCCCTCTTCTGGTGTGTCTGATCACAGCAACTGTGTACTCACATTCATAAAAATAAATAAATCTTTAAAAAAAAAAAAAAAAGAAAAAAGAAAAAAGACAGTAATAATAGCTTCTGAGCTTGGTGGGCAATGCCCCCAACAGTCCCATGTGTTACATTTGAGTATTGCTACCAACTGTCTTCCCAAGTGCTTTAACCACTTGACATTCCTGTCTGCAGTGAATGACTGTTCTCTTGCTCTGTGTCTTTAATGACACTTCATCTGGTCACTGCTTTCAGTTTTGGCCATTGGGATCGGTGTGTAATGAGTGATGTCTCATTTGTTTAAATGTCCAGATCTCTGGCACACACAGAAGAGTGCTTCTCATGGTTATCTACTGTCTCTGCCTCATCTTTTGGGTGTCCTATTCAGGTATTTTGCTGATTTTTTTCTGCCTTTGTGGACGTATATGTGTTTGTAGATGCAAGGGGCTGGATATACCACCCTGGGCTGAAGCTACAATCCCAGGATGGCCCACTCTCCTCCTGCTCTAGATCTCACAGTTGATTGAAACCTTTGTCCTGTCTCTCGGCTCCCCAGGAGTCTCCCTTTGGACTAGAGGGAAAGGGAGGCAGCAGAAGGCACTCTGAAGAGGGAAGGGCCTGCACATGGTGTAGAGATGGGGCTGAGGGTGTGTGAGTGGGAAATGAAAGAGAAGTCACCTCAGGGGAGGGACCATGGCTGGAAGAGGAGGAGAGGAGTGTCAGCTCAGTGAAGAGCTGAGAAGTGGAAATCAAGGAGGCCCAAGAGTGACCCCAAAACATAAACTGGTATGTGGTAAGCTGGGGCTGAGCTGGGGTTCCAACTCTGAACTGCTTGCAAGTCTGCCCAGTCTGCAAGCCTGGCACAAAAGATAAAGGAGGACTAGCCATGGTTACAGCCCATGCCTATAACCCAGGCTTGGGAGGCTGAGGCGGGAGGTTTGAGGATTTCAGGCCAGCCTGTGGTACAAGGCAAGACCCTATCTCAATACAAACTAACAACAGCAAAACTCCAGCAAGCAAAGAAACAAACATGAAGGAAGTAAACCAAAAGGGGCTGGGGGGGGGAACCTGCATTGTACTTGGTCCAAGAGACCACGCCTGAGACCCTACCCCCACCCTAGCAGGATCAGAAAAGGAATGGGTTTCTCTTGGACACACCCCTCAGTGGACTAGGGAGCTACAATGTAGGATCTCAACCACTGGGTCTGTCAGATGTCCAGAGCCCCCACCCAGTCCCTGCAGGGTGCCATTTCCTGGTGGGTGTTTGGTTGTGCTCTTTAAGATTCTGGGAGGTGAAAAAAAAAAGAAAGATTCTGGGAAGTGATCTGGGTGTGGTAGCACATGTCTTTAATACCAGCACTCAGTGGGTAGATGCAGGAGGATCTCAGAATTTGAAACTAACTTGGTCTAAAGACTGAGTCCCAAGATAAACAGAGCTACATAGAGAAACCCAAAAGGAACAAAACAAAAAAACAAGACAAAGGATTCTGGGAATGAGGAAAATGCTGGAATCCATTGGTAACTTGCTAAGTTGCGGGGTCAGGAGGGGGCATCCTCTGAGCTCCCAGTGTTGCAGTGTGGTCCAGGCCTGCTCTGTACCTTTCCCATCTGGGAAAGTGGAGAGAGGATCCACAGGGCTTCAGATCTGAGAACTTCCCAGAGAGGACCTGGGAGGAAGGCCAGGTATGGTGGAGGAAAGGAGAGCTTAGGTAGGCAGTCAGGAGTGAGCTTGGTGAAGTGTGTGTGTGTGTGTGTCTCGGCACTTTAAAGTCACTCTCATCTGAGGCTCCCTCCCATCCCAGATCTTATCTCTGGGTGCCTGTCCCTGGATGGAGCCTCACCCTGCAGCACCCAGTACCCTGGGGAAAGAAGAGGGGCAGATCAAAGAGCAGGTGCCCCTGACCAGGGAACCTGAGATGTTTTCTTTGTGTGCATCCAGAAGAGCCCTGGCCTAGACAGAATGGATGGAGCCCCTGAGCCAGGGGCCAGGAGGGGAGGGGTCCACACAGAAACCAAATCCTGTATATTCACTGTGGACAAAGGAAGGCATTGGACAGGGGTCAGTCTCTTGCCAGCTGCTCTAGCTGGAGGCTTCCGGCCAGGTAGTGGACCAGCTGGGTCAGGAAACACCCAGGGGAAGGGGTGGTTAGCACCTCTATTCATTGAAAACCTAAGGCCACTCACCAAGCCTGCCTTTTAGCTGATTCTGAATTACTTATACTCAGAAGGGGCTGAGGGACAAGAGTGGAGAATGAAATATACACACACCTTCACACCCTTCCGTTCCCAGACACTGTGGCCATCCCTGTCTCCTTAGAGAAGCTGGCAGGCCATTTGAATGTAACACTATCCCATATTCTGGACTCTCCCACATCTGGGCTCCCCCAGCTGCTGAGCTACCACAGAGACTGAACTCTTCCTTCATAGCCAGCCTGGGGGCAAGAGGCAGAGAAGAGCTGAAGGGGGCAGCTGCTGTCTGCTTGGGCTGTCTGAGCCTCAGGTGGCGCCAGCCCTGTGGGAGGGGGGTGGTGAGGATGGGGAGGGGGTTGGGGGTATCATTTGGGGCCTTGCAGTTGGCTCTGGGATTGGGGGGTGTGCTTAAAACAGGTTTAGCATTGTCCTTGTGATACCCCAGAGTCTGAGAATCGCAAACCTTGTGCTCTCCAAATAACCACTTAGACCAGCTGTGCTCTGTATGAGTTAACTGAGTTAAGAACCTCAGGCACCAGGCTGGGCCTAGAAGTGGAGATAGTAGGGAAGCAGAAGCGGTGGGTAAAACTGGGAGGAATGGGCACAGGCAGACCCAGAGTTCAGCCTCCTGTTCTCTGTGACCCTGCAGCCCCCATGATCGGCTCTCCGGGACTGCTGGTATCTTTAGGAGTCCCTGTGCCCAGTGCTGTGTAAGCAAACCCACAATCCCACAGCTCAGAATGACACCCGTGAGACATGACAGTCAGTCCCTTGGGTTATCATCCTGAGATCTCTGTTCAGGGTACAGGTGTGGAGTTCAGGGTCCCCTTCCAAGGTCATGTGGTCATTGGTACACTTCGGTTCTTGTGTTTGCTCAGTGACCACCTATCTCAATGCCTTTAGCTCACTGAGGCCAAGGCCACCCTCGTTCCTGGCCCTGGGGCATCTCCAGGCTCTCTCAAGTAGGGAAAGTTACTTCTTCAGGCCCAGAAGGAGCATCTCTGACCTTAAGGAGGGCCTCTGTGCCTCTTCTTCACCTGATGAAGTCAGGCCCTGCCAGAGTCACCTCTCTCTGATGACTGTAAGTCCACTGAGCTTAAACCCCATCTCACCATCACAACCATCACCTGGGGTACATTTCTGTCACACTAAAAGGGAGAAGATTACATGAATGTGTGACTCAGTGGAGGGTCACCTTAAGCCACACCACTCCACCAAGGCCATTGTCACCTCCAGGCAGCTCACTCAACAGACTTCTGCCCTGTCAGACTGCGAGACTAGCCGACAGTATGAGCCCCCTGGAGGAGGCCTGGTCTGCACTCTGACTCAATAGAAGGTACTGAAGTGCACCAGGTATCGTGGGACTGTGCAGCAGCTGAGGTCTGGCCCCTGAGCTCTGGGACTCCCTTCTCAAGCCACCTGCACGTATCTAAGTCACTTTTCGCTCAGGATGTATGTAGTTCAATTGAAGATTGCTTGGCTAATGTACGGAGGCCATGGGTTCAACATACACAGACATACAGACACAGAGCTCTTTGAGTTCGGTGGGGGGTTGGGAGGGGAGAGACCTATTCTAGCAAAAAGAAATCATAAACATCATACATTTGTGTCTCAGTCAGGGTTTCTATTGCTGCAACAAAACACCATGACCAAAAAGCAAGTTGAGAAGTAAAGGGTTTATTCAGCTTACATTTCTGCATCACCGTTCAACACCAAAGGAAGTCAGGACAGGAATTCAAGCCGAGCAGGAACCTGGAGGCAGGAGCAGGAACCTGGAGGCAGGAGCTAATGCAGAGGCCATGGAGGGGTGCTGCTTACTGGCTTGCTTTCTCTGACTTGCTCAGCCTGCTTTCTTATAGAACCCAGGACCACCAGCCCAGGGATGGCATCACCCACAATGGGCTGGGCCCTCCCCTATTGATCACTAATTAAGAAAATGACTTACAGCTGGATCTCATGGAGGCCTTTCCCCAACTGGGGCTCCTTCCTCTCTGATGACTCCAGCTGTGTCAAGTTGACACAAAACCAGCCAGTACAATCTGGGACACAGTGTCCATGATCAGGAAAGAAGGTAGGGATACTGGGGAGGTATGGACACTTGTGACTGGGAAGGACATGATGATGGCATCTCATCTCAGACATTTGTCAAGAATCCTACCTACATGTTTCTTCTTCTACTACAGCTGAGAGACCTCAGGGATCTTAGAGACCAGCCAGCGGCAGAGACTATCAAAGACAGACCGAACACTAGAAGGGAAGGTGGGTCTTGTAAACATGGAGAACTGGGGGGTTAAACTCAGGCTAGCAAGTGCCAGAAGCCTGGAGAGAGGAGGCAGCCTGGAGGAGGTCGCGCCCCATGGGTGGCACCAGGAGATCTTTCCCAGCTCTGCCACACATGGGGTCATCCTGGAAGCCACCTCTTTGTCCTTTGTTCTTATTTTCTTTCTCCAGCATCTTTCCACAGTCCATCCTTATGTAAGAAAAGCAGCTGGGCGGTGGTGGCTCACGCCTGTAATCCCAGCACTTGGGAGGCAGAGGCAGGCGGATTTCTGAGTTCCAGGACAGCCAGGGCTACACAGAGAAACCCTGTCTCGAAAAACAAAAAAGAAAAGAAAGGAAAAGAAAAGAAAAGAAAAGAAAAGAAAAGAAAAGAAAAGAAAAGTAATCGCTGGCCCTCCTGCCCAGGCAGCTAGTCTCCAGACTGCGGGAGTTCCTGGGTTGTTTACCTTGCAGTGTGGAATTCAGAAACCCAGGGTCCCTGTCTCACTGCCTCCATATCCAGATGTCCTCACAGCCCCAGACAGCCTCGCAGCTGGGCTGACTAGCAGTGGTAGTCTAGGAAGAAGGGCAAAGAGGAGACATCTCAGACAAACAAGCAGACTGGCAGGGGGTGGCTTAACTCTCTCCCACATGAACCCAAGGAGTCCTCTGAAATATCTCTGTCCATCCCCTGCCTCCACCGCGAACCACCCCAGCAGACTATCTATACGGACTGCCCTCTTGGCTCCAAGTTAGTTTATTCTTACAGAATCCTAAGATACACACTTCACTCCCAGGGTTCCGGAGTTCAGAGGTTGTTGTCTGGTCAGTGGTTTCCCCCTCTGATTTCCAATTCCCCTCAACTCTGAAACAGAGAAGCCGGAAATGGGCATGGTTGGAAGTAGAACAGGATAAATAGCTACTGTAGGGTGTGGAGGACACTCCAGAGGGAGCCCAGCTCCGCTCACAGCTTCCCACTTCCACCCGGGTCCCTGGTCAAGGTGCGAGGTGTCTGCTTTCTTGTAAAATGACAATGATCACACAGCATGGGGTTCTGGGAGCACAAGGGGAGGTGACACCTGCAGACTCACAGAGACTGCCCTTGAGCACTGCCGGCTGTGGTTATGACAACTGGGCTCGCCCTAGGTGGTAACTGGCACAGCCGTCTGGAGCTCATGCTGAACGCACAAGCAAATCACCAACAAGTCTGTCCTGATGTGACTAGTGATAGAGGAGGGTCCAAAGGGAACGGGCTAAGGAGGAGGCAGGGCAGACGGCGCTGGGGTGTGGGGTCTGTCCCAGGGCCCCGGTTCCAGGACCATGGGAGAGGGACAAATGCTGAGAGATATACAGGGTAACAGGACCCATAGAGCAGGGGCCTCGCAGGGCCCAGGCAGGCAAGGGAGAAGAGGCATGCATGCGTAGGATTTCTAGAGATGGCTGAGTCTAGGGTGGGGTAGGAATGTTCAAGGGGCTGGTAGAGAAATAGCTGGGAATGCCAAGCACAGACCTGAGGCGTCCGCAAAAGCAGTGGGGAACCATGGAAGCGGTAAGGCCCAGAAGGGACTGCTGGGATATGAGTTCGGAGAGGAGCAGTTGGAATTGCTGGCTGGAGGAAAGATGAGGAGCCCTGGTAAGACAGGTGTGTGCTCCAGAGAAAAAGCGGGAGCTCCTGGTGACTTCCTGGTGACCTCCTGGTGAAAACAAGGGAACTGGATTCTCTCTGGAGCTGGACTGTGGTTCTCAAAGCACGCTGTTCAATCCCAGTGTTTCGTGAACATCTGCCACGGATCAGGCTCCACACGGGCTGAGCACAGGAGGCAGCCTAGACTCACCAGGTGAGTCTCAGGGATCCCAGCCCACAGGAGACAAGTCAATGCTGACCAGCTGCAAGGGAAGGGATGGCTTATGGATTGCGGAAGAGAGGGCCAGGCTGGCCACCTCGGGCTCCCTAAGAGCAGGGGCCATACCTTCCTTTCACAGTGGTGTTGCCTGAGGCCAAAGCTGCACTCCCTGAAGCTGAGCTCAAGAAAGACCATTTTCTGCTGCTGCAGCTGCTGAGACTGAGGTCTTCTTCAGGCCTTGCTTCTCACCAGCTCCCAAAGGGCCAAGACAGAAGCAAGCAGTCCCGTGGTCCCCACACAAGAGCTTGTATCCTTCAGGAACCTGCTGCTCTGGGCAGTGGCCAGGGGCTTCATCTCAGAAATCTCTCCCTAGGAATGGCTACCCAACTGAGGGTCCCTGAGGTTCTTACAACCCTGCCCCAATTCCAGCTGTAATTGTCTATTGGCCCCGCCCCTAAGCTCACCCAGTGACTACAGAGTGGGACCAGCAAGGGCAGTGAGCTGAGGCCAGAGGTTCACCTTCATCTGGGGGAGGGGACCTGTGAACAGGAACAGGCTGGAGACCAGAAAATACCTAGGAGCTAGCCTAAGCTGGGAGATGGGGGCCGCTGGCAAGCTATGTCCATTCTTCTAGCCTCAGTTTCCCTTCTGTTATGGGAATGGGACAGTCACTACAGCCCCTTCTGGCCTTCATATTTTCTCATGAATTCCAACAGGGCCTTTAGTTAGGCTCGAGGCAAATCAGGATGTCTGTCCACCGTCCCAGACCAAGGGACAGTTCTGAGCCCTGCCTTGAAGAGGCTGCTAGGAGACAGTAGGACAGTCACTGCTCTCGAGTTCTGTAGTCTAGTGAAGTACACAGATCCTGCTTCCAGGGACCTCAAAAGAAGAAAAGAGTTGCAGCCCCCGCCTTAGGGAAGAGAAATGCCACACGAAGAAATGGATCCCCAACTTTAGAGGCAGCTGGACCCCCAGCTGCGTGTGAATCGGAAACTGAATCGACAGAGTGGGGAGCCGAGTGTGTGGGGCCTGGAAACCGCGTACCCCCCTGCTGGGCCCTGCTGTAGACACCAGCGTGGGAATGTGGGAGGACCCTGCTGGGACTGGAGTGCATTTGTGGGCTGCTACTGCACTGGGTCTAGAAGCTGGGCACCAAGGCCAGGGACCCAGAGCTGGTGAACCGGCTCCACGGATGGTGGATGGTGTAGTCAGCGGGTGAAGGCTGGCGCGTGTACTACCCGTGCAGCCCGCGTGCTGGAGTCAGGCGGCGTCCTCCTTGGCACATAGACAAACACGCTAGGGGACAGTCTTGGCCTGACGGGGCTGTGCTGAGCCAACTCTGGTCCTCTGTAGACATGGAGGCGGGGTGGGGGTGGGGGGTCCTCCACCATAACGATCTGTGCTATGAAAGCCAAGGAAAGCTCCGAAGAGCCCTTGCAAGCCCATCTCGGAGGCCCTGTCTACCCTTGATCCCTCACCCTGGCGCCCCAACAACTGGGCCTAACTAGTGAATGCATGCTAGGCCAGCTGTCACTGTGACATCCATTCTCCCCGGTAGAGTCTGGGAGCTCCTTTCCCCTCTATTTACCCTCCCCCACCGCCACCTCACAGCTGGGAACCAGGCTTAGTAGCAGCTGGAAACATCCCAAGGGATCTTGTGGAAGACTCTGGGTCTTGTGAGGTTTTGAACAGGAGCCCACACTTTCCACTGCTCTTGCCCTCAAGGCTCCAGGATGATTCCTAGGACCTCAGCCCCGGCCAGGAAAGAGAAGTCTGGTTATTTACATATCATTTACATCTGGTTTGCATGTGTTTCCTAACTGGCCATTTCTAAGCAACCCTAGAATTGTAATTTCACCGGATGCTGAACCGGTTCTTAGGGCTTGCTTCTCTACATCCTACCTTGACTAGACTTCATCTAAGATCCTGGCCCCATCACACACACAAAGTCTTGCACCTCCATTCAGATCATTAGAGTATGCACACACACGTGCAGAGGAGTGTGCCCGGGATTGTGCACGTGTGAAAACAGAGTCCTGGGCACCCACCTGTGTACCCATTGTATGGACACCTGTGGTCGTATATCTTCACATACTTGTGTACGAATGTGCTTGCACAATGGGGAGGGCACGTCTCACATCCTGCACTGGGAGTCGGAGGACAGTTTATGGAGTTGGTCCTCTCCTTCCACCTTTATGTAGGCTCTGGGAATTGAACTCAGATCACCCAGCTTGTGTAACAGGAACCTTTGCCCACTGAGCCACCTTGCTGGCCCCTAGGCTTGGGATTTTCATTTTATCGAGTAATTTATTTTTATTTCACTTGTATGAATGTATGTGGCTTACCTAAAGTCATCCCACCAGGTTCCACTACTCACGGATTCCGCGGCCTCTCCCTTCACCATGTAGGGAACAGGACATCAGACAGGGGTCCAGCGACATCCAAACTGTAGCATGTGGTCCTGCCTTCTGCCAGGAGCTCCTCCTTCATCCACCACAAACCCTCCCACCTCTATACCTCATGCTCTTCCCACTTCCTTGATGTGTTTCCTTTCGTATCTAACTGGAAGACTCCTATGCATCCTTCAAATCCCATTTCAGCAGCCTCACTCTCTCCCAGCCTTACCAACAGAACTTGTTGTTGTTTACTTGTGCATCAGAGGCAGAAGAGGTTGGCTCCTGCCCTCTCCCAGGTCTTACAGGCCACATAAAGCAAAGTCGTTATACTTTCCTGAAATCTCTACTTACATGACAATCACTTGGGTTTATTTCCAGAGAAGAGCATAAATACCTGAGCCAGACAATGCTGTTTCCAACCCCTCTATGCTGTGTGGCTTTGGGTAAGTGTCACACCCTCTCTGGGCCTTGGTTCCCTTCCCACTCACTGGTGGCTCACTGGGTGGATTATGAGGATTCAGTGAGAGTTTGAATATTTGTAACCTGAATTCAAGTATCAATGAGCAATAAAGATAGATCTGGTTCTGGGGATGCTTGCTCGGTGCTCTGCCTCTGCAGCTTAACGGAGCAGTCTCATCTACAGAATGGGATTAGAGACCGAGCAGACCCCAAGCCTGTTGCAGGGGCATGCATCAGTCCTAGGAGCTTCCCTAGTGTCTGCACAGACTTAGCTTTCAAAGCTGCTGTTAGACTCTCTCATTTAATTCCATAGCCGTTGGAGATACTGTTGGCCCATTTTGTAGGTAGGGAAAGTGAGGCTCAGAAGATAAAGGGGCTTCCTTGCCACAGAATCTTCTCACAGTAAAGCGAGTTTTTGTCAGGGTCATAACCACCGTGCCATCCTGTCATTCAGGGCCCTGCTCAGGACTGGGCAGCCCTGGACATGATCAGATGCCTAACCCAGGACTTCCTGGCCGGGGTCGGGGAGGGGCCTGTCTGCACAAGTCCCTGCCGCTCCCTACATCTTTGGTTTCAGCAGCTCGTGACATGGGGCATCCTGAGGAGTGGCCCGCTGACCTGACCCCCACAGCTGACAACAGAATGGAGGGCAGAGGCAAGCGTGGGTCTTGTGGATGCGTCTCTGCGCCGGCCCAGGGCTGGTTACTCAGTCCCTCCAGCGTATTTATCATGTGTGTGAATTTCGCTTCAGATTCCCTGGAACTGGGGTCACAGACGGTGGTGAGTTCTGGGAATCAAACCCAAGTCCTCTGGAAGAGTAGTACCTGTTCTTAACCACTGAGCCATCCCTCCACCCTCACCCCACCCCCACTTGGCTAGAGCCACCTTTTCTACTCCATGTGCCACACAGCTGAGCATGCTGGGCACTCTTCCTGGGAAGCTGGCCCTGAAACACCCTTCCCAGCACCCCCAGTGGTTTGGCCTCACTCCTGTGGCTCCCCACACGCGGACTCAGTCTAGTGGGCCCTCAATCCTAGGCACCAAGAGAGAGGATGCAGCAGAGGGCAAGGCAGTATGGCTTAAGTGGGTTCCTTCGATCTCCGAGGATCTGACAGGGGTCTCTCCTCCAAGTCACGCTTCGAGGCTGAGAGCTTGGCCACCAGGGAGTCCCAGGATGCTCTGCTGTCTTCTTGGTTCCACCAGGTGCCCAGATATTCAGAATGACAGAAGGTACAAATTAGTCAAATGAGAGGTGACAGAGCTTCCTTTGACTTTGGGACCAAATAGACACCCAGTGGGCAGGGCTGTACTGCAGTTGGTAGAGGGCGTGTCATGCCTGCAGGAATCCCCAGCACGGCATAAAATTGGATACTGTGGTGCAGGTTTGTAGTCCAAGCCCTTGGAAAGAATTACGGAGACAGGAGGATCAGAAGTTGAAAGTCATCCTCAGTCACACAATGACTCCAAGGACCTGAGACTTTGTCTGAGATGGAAGCGAGGCAGACAGAGACAGAGAAACCCGAAATTCTGCCAGATATGGGGTAACAGAAGCAATGAGGTGTGTGCAGAAAACGGGGTCAGACAAAATACTGAAGCAAGGGGCCCCAGGTTCTAAATGATCCAGAACATGACCTTTCCCAGACTGCCTCCAATTGGGGGGCATCAGAAGCTGTGGGGATTAGGGAAGCTGGGGGGGGGGGCTGGGAACTATCTGCAGGGACTGCAATCACACAGGGAGGAATGGCCAGAGATAGGCTGGCTTGGGGTTCAACTGGTTAAAACAGCCAGTCTAGAGCATCCGCCAGGCAGGGGCCACTCTAGCCCTGTCTCTTTGCCTACTGTGGAGGAGGGATGTCACCCCAGCTGTCCTGTCACAGAAGAGGAGAAAATCACCAGTTGAGCTGGGAACTAGAAGGCCGTGATAGAACATAGGTGTGGATAGCGGAGCCTCTAGCACTGGAGGGACCCATCTGGGGACGGGGGGCGGGGGGGGCTTCTATCTTTCAGAAAACAGCTCATGAGGCTTTTCAGCTGCTGCGAGAAAGAATTGGATGAACACCTAGAAACGGCACTATAGGCAAAGACTGCAGAACAGGGAGAGCCGGAGAGACCTGGCTATGAAACTCCAAGAGGGGAGGCTGGGACCTGGAAGAAATGATTTTTGACAGGCTCCTGACCAGTCTCAACTCTTCGACTCAAAGAAGCAGACACCGGAGTGCTGCTGGACACTCTGGCTCGACCTGATAGGTCCGAGGCAAAGATCCCTCCAGGCAAGAAGTAATGAACAGCTGGCGTGCAAGTCCAGCATCTGTACCGAGCAACGAGCAATGTCACGGCATCGCAGCGCCCTCTGCTGGCCATAGGCAGAACCTTCTACTGGGGAGCCTCTATCAGAGAGTGGGGATACTCCTCCAACTGCACCCTAACCCAACCTCACTTCCCACGAATCTCAGGACTCAGCGTCCCTTGAGACAGACATCCACGCTGGAGGACCCTTGTAGTATTGTGCCAACCTCTATTTTATCGCTGGGGAAATGAGACATAAATAACGCCAAAAGGCTCTGAGGACAAGGACATGTATGTATGAGTAACACAGGCTGTCTGCGTTTCAGTGGTGGTGTCCCAGGGTGGCCAGCTCTTGCCACCTCCACAAGCCACATTCCCCATCAGTCACCCCACAATAAACCCACTGAACATCTCAGCATTGATGGCTCCCAGCCTCTACTTTCGCCTCCCAGCCCCCTGGCATACAGCCCTACAGTCTCAATTCCAACACCTCCCTGTCTCTCTCACCCCTCCACTCCCCCACACCCTCCAGCCCTCTTCACTCCACCAATCCTCCAGCCTCAGGAGACACCTGCGCTCCCGTCTGCTGCCTTCTTGTTTAGTCCCCAGGAAATGAAAACTTTAATTTCTTTTTTTATTAACTTTATTGGATTTTCTTTTTAATTATAAGTCAACGTACTACATGTTCTTTGTAATCACTTAAACAAACCAAAGGAGTCTAAAGACGGAGTTGCTTGCTGTCCTGTCTTCTCCCCAGCTCACAGCTGAACACAGGGTGCCTCTGGGGGCTGTTCCACCTGATGGCCTGGTGATTTGATCAAAGCACTGGCTACATAGCCAGCCACCAACATAGGTAGCTTCTGGATCCAAAAACTCGTGGGGGTGGGGAAGATGGACAACACCTCAAATTCTCTATGAGCAGATGGACAGGGGCTAAAGGGCCGTGGGCAGGGTCTGTTGCCTTAGGTAGGACTCTCTGAAGAACATTTGAGTGGAGCACCCAGGAGAAGGCACAGTGGGTCACCACACTGAGTCTGAATGTTCTACATGCACAGGAGAGCCACTGAAGGCAGCGTGGGAACCTCTGTACACGTTTCCTAGGGATGCTAGGGCAGTGTTTCTCAACCTGTGGGTCCCGACCCCTGGGAGTCCCATATCAGATACTTAACATTACAATTCATAATAGTATCAAAATTACAGTTATGAGGTAGCGACGACATAATTTTATGGTTGTGGGTCATCACAACGTGAGGAACTATATTAAAGAGTCACAGCATTAGGAAGGCCGAGAACCAATGCCCTAGGGAATCCACTGGGTGGAGACTAGCTAGGGGCAGAGCAGTATGGCCGCCAGGTGACAAATGAGAAATAGTAGATACCCTCTTTGTAAAAAGCAAGGGCTACGATTTACATTGCTGTTCTTTAGTTCTTTGACTTTTCAGAACTTCCAGGTCCCAATCTTCTGGAATGATTATTGTTGTAAACTTGAGTGGACCTAAAACCATCTAAGAGGTGAGCCAGGGGATGCCTGGGGATGGAGGTGGCCATCTTGATTTGCTTAAATGAAGCGAGAAGGCCTGCCCAACTGTGAGTGTGACCATTTCCTGGGATTCTGAACTGCATAAAGGAAACCTAGCCCAGCAGCGGTGCACTCAGGCCTCTTCCTGACTGTGGACACTATGTGACCAGGTACCTCAAGCTCCTGCTGCCTTGATTTCGACCATGAAGAACTGTAGCTTGAACTGTGAACTAAAATAAACCCTTTCTCTAGTAAGCTGCTTTTGTCAGGGTGGTTTGTTTTTTTTTTAAGAATTAAGATTTATTTTATGCATGTGAGTTTATGCCCATATGCATACATGTGTATAGCATGCCTGACACCTGAGGTCAGAAGAGGAAAATGGATTCCCCAAAATTGGAGGGACAGAGCAAGCTCTCCAGCCCCTGTGAGGGAGCCAGAGCATCAGGAAAAGAAACAAGACAATCCCTGAAGTGACAGCTCTTCACTCTCAGCCACCCCCAACCCTCCCCACTCACCCTCCCCACCCCCACCCCCACCCCCACTCACCGATTGATAAACAACACATTACAGTGAACAGCAAAATTAAACTGGATCAGAATCCAAAGTAACTGTAAATATCCACACCGTTCATATTGATACCAGAAGTGCCTGGCTCCATCAATAAATGGGACAGAATTCTAAACAAATTATACAGATGTCTTTTTAAAATTACTTTTTTCATGTGCTTTGGTGTTTTGCCCTAATGTATGTCTGTGTGAGGATGTCAGATCCCCTGAAACTGGAGCTACAGACAATTGTGAGTTACCAAGTGGGGGCTGAGGATTGAACCTGGGTCCTCTGGAAGAGCAGGCAGTGCTCTTAACCACTGAGCCGTTACTCCAGCTCCTATATAGAGATCTTTTTAAACAAATATTATTTATTTATTATATATGAGTACACTATTGCTCTCTTCAGACACACCAGAAGAGGACATCAGATCCCATTACAGATGGTTGTGAGCCACCATGTGGTTGCTGGGAATTGAACTCAGGACCTCTGGAAGAGCAGTCAGTGCTCTTAGCTGTTGAGCCATCTCTCCAGCCCTTATATAGACATCTTAAGGGGCAGGGAGATGCCATGACCTCCCCTTAGCTGTGAACTACAGGTCTACCTTTCTACTTATGTTTAGAGAAAATCGTGCCTTCACAGTGACCAGGGTCCCACCTGGGGTCTGAGCTGTGAGGAGAGTGTGGCACCTGTGATGGAGATGCTCAGGCCTGCTGGTGCACACCTGTAGTCCCAGCTTCTTAGGAGCTGAGGCAAAAGGCCTGCAAGCTCAAGGTAGACCTGGGCTAGAATGAGTTCAAGGCCATCTTGGACAACTTAGTAGGAACCTGTTCCAAAGTAGCAAACAAAGAGATCAGAGATACAGAGGCAGGAATATCTGCTAGATCAGGAGCGGAGGGGGGTGGAAGGGGAGGAGTGTACTGGCTGGTTGTGTGTGTCAACTTGACACAACCTGGAGTTATCACAGAGAAAGGAGCCTCCCTTGAGGGAATGCCTCCATGAGATCCAGCTGTAAGACATTTTCTCAATTAATGATCAAGGGTAGGAGGGACCATTGTGGGTGGTGCCATCCCTGGGCTGGTAGTCTTGGGTTCTATAAGAAAGCAAGCTGAGCAAGCCAGGGGAAGCAAGCCAGTAAGTAACATCCCTCCATGGCCTCTGCATCAGCTCCTACTTCCTGACCTGCTTGAGTTCCGGTCCTGACTTCCTTTGGTGATGAACAGCAATGTGGAAGTGTATGAATAAACCCTTTCCTCCCCAACTTGCTTCTTGGTCATGATGTTTTGTGCAGAAATAGAAATAGACTAAGACAGGGAGGAAGGCAGGAATAGGTGATATCATCAGATTCTAACAGAGCCACCCCCTAGCCTGAACAACACTGCTCACACTGTTAGGTCATCAGAACCAAGATCTGAAAAACAGACCTAGGCCACCAAGAGGAGTGCCAGGAAATGGGTACCACATGTCCTGGTGGGTACTGGAACAGAAAATGAGCACTATGTACAAACTAAGGGAACTTGAATAAACTGTGGACTTTAACCGTAATATATCAACACTGGCTCATTGCTTGCAGCAAATGAACCGTACTGATGTAAATGGTTTGACTGGGGTGGGGGAGGCCCACAGCTGGGAACAAGCTATGCTAGTTGATCAGAGTTTTTGTTATTTGTTTTGGTTTTCTTCTTCTGTAAGTGCAGAGCTTTTTTTTTTTCCATTAATTTTTAAAATTAATCTTTTTTTTTTTTTTTGTCTTCCAAGAAAAGGACTTACCTTGTAGCCCAGGGTGTCCTGTTGCACAGATCCTCCTGGGTCTGCCTCCTGAGTTCTGGGATTAGGGCATGTGCTGTCATATCTGGCTGGCTACTCTTTTTTGAGGTGCCCATCTCCTTTTCATTTTAAATTGCAGCTCTGAATCCTGAGGGGCCACACCTCTTCCCATATGCACTTGTGCCTCTGCCTGATTTTTATTTTTGCCTCCTATTGGTATATAGTTTATTATATAGGAATGATATTAGTTCTTTGCTATATATATATTGCAATCTATTGTTTGATTTTTGTCCATTGGATTTTATCCATGAAAACTTATGTCAAATAATTTTTCATGAACAAGTTCTCTCTCTTCTCTCTCCCGCTCCCTTCCTTTGTCTCCCTATCTGTCTCAGCTTCTCAGTCACCTGTCTTACTTAAGAAGACTGGAGAGATGGCTCAGCCAGAAAGACACCGGCTGCTCTTCCAGAAGACCCAGGTTCAATTCCCAGCACCTACATGGTGGCTCACAACTGAAGTGGAAACTGAAAGCTTCTTTGGAAAGTCAGTTGTGTCGGATGGTGTTTTGCTGGGGCAAACATGTGAAGGATGTTTCCCTAAGGCAGACTCTCAAAGGAACCTTTCACTGAAGCAGACACAGGTGAAAGGATGCTCTGCTAAAGCAAGTACATGAAAGGACACATGACGAAGGATTCTTTCCCAATGACACACATGTATTGGTCCCCCTTATATTGAGTAGTTAAGCTCTATTTGTGGGACTCTATAGAGAAAAATGACAAAAAAAAAAAAAATCCTGGTGGTAGTGTGCTGTGGCTTCTTGCCACTTTTGAGGATTCGGGCAGATTGACAGAGTGATGTCAGCTGAGACAGACGCATGTAAAGTTTTGCTAGGACAGACTCACACGCTGAGGCAAGGCCCACAGAAGACGTGTGATGTTTAGAAGGGAGTATAGGTAGAGCTCAACGGACGGTGAGAGGGGTTTGCTTGCAGAGCTAGCTCTGCAATGCTTCTTGGTCTCCGTCTTCTCTGATCTTTACTTCAGTGAAAGAGACACAGCAGAGAACTTTCCTTGGTGCCCCTGGTGATCCTGGCCCCTCTTGCTGACTTGTGCTGAGGCTGAGGCCTGGCTCTTTGCTAGGTCATGCCATCGCTGCTGGTTTGTGTTTGGTATATTTGTAAAGTATTTGTGAATGGACCGAGCTGCCATTGCTGATCTGTGAACTAAACTATTGATTTCCTGACAACACAGATGGGATTTGCTCTAAAGAACAACTTTTAAACAGATCCACTTCCCCCATATCCTTTCTTTTCCACTACCTCTGGTGGATGATGGGCTGAAAGGAAAGTTAAAGTATTTAAAAAACATCATTAAAAATAGGTCTTTAGCCGGGTGGTGGTGGTGCACGCCTTTAATCCCAGCACTTGGGAGGCAGAGGCAGGTGGATTTCTGAGTTCGAGGCCAGCCTGGTCTACAGAGTGAGTTCCAGGACAGCCAGGACTACACAGAGAAACCCTGTCTCAAAAAACAAAAAACAAAAAACAAAAAAACAAAAAAAAGAAACCCACCCAGACACATAAAAAACCCAAGAGCGTTTGGAACCAAACATGGTGGGGTTAACCTGTAACCTAAGGAGGTAGAAGCAGAGAGTCATTCATTCAAATTCATTCTCAAGTATATAATGGATTCTGGACCAGCCTGGGCTACATGAAATCCTGTCCCCAGAAACAACTAAAAGGGAGGGTCTGAGGTGATGGTAAAGTGCTTGCAAAAGCATGATGCACCCAGGTGAGAAGCTGGATGTGGCTCAGACAGGAGAGACCATGGGGCTTGCTGGCCAGCCAGTCTGGTGCAGAAAGCAAGCCCTGGTTCCCAGTGAGGGACCTGGCCTCAAACAACGAGACTCCTGAGGAATGACAAGGTTGACCTCTGGCCTCTGCATTCACATTCCTTAGTCCACACCCCATGCTCACATGCACACACACACTCCTGAACTCACACCGCACTCCTAAACACACACTCCAGCACGCACACTATTTTTTTAAAGAGTTGTCTCATTCCCCAAGTTTAAGAATTAGTGTAGAATCAGTGTTTTGGGGCTGGAGAGATGACTCAGTGGCTAAGAGCACTGACTGCTCTTCCAGAGGTCCTGAGTTCAATTCCCAGCAACCACATGGTGGCTCACAACCACCTGTAATGGGATCTGATGCCCTCTTCTAGTATGTGTCTGAAGACAGCTACAGTGTGGAAAGTAAAGGAATTAGTGTTCTAGTGGACGGTTCACTGGTTAAGAGCTCTGGCTACTCTTTCAGAGGACCCAGGTTTGGGTCCCAGCACTCCCACAGAAGCTTATAACTCTCTATAACTCCAGTTAGAGGGGATCCAACTCCCACTTCTAACTTCTTGTACATATTCACAGGGAAAGCACACACATAAAATAAGAATAAATAAATCTTTTTTAAAAATCACTCCTAGATTTTCTTCTAATGTTTTTAGTTTCTTCTGAAGCATTTAGTTTTTCTGCTTAGATCTTCAAGTCCCCTGGGATCTGTTTTGTAGGTGCTGTCAGACAGTAGGAGGAGGCATTTGGCTTCATTTCCTGCCAGATGGATCACAATATGGCAGCCTTGTTTACTAGACAAACTGGTTTCCCCTAAACCAACAGCATTTCCCTTTGACAGCTGATACTCCGGGGAAACCACCTTCCTCAGTTTCCCATGCTGCCACAAACACACACTCAGCTCCAAAACCCACATCTACCTCCTCTGGAAAGACTGTGTCCACCTCTCCACACCGTACAAATCTGGAGCCCACCTTTCTGTGGGCTATGGCCTCACTATTCACAGCTTGGAGTGCCTTCAGGGATCTCAGGAGCCGGACCACAGAGTCCATTCCTTTAGTAGGAGAAGCTGTGCTTGAGAGCAGGGGACTTAGGTCCGATGGTGGGAGGCTGGCCTTTGGTCTGGGATTGGTGAGCTGGCTCTATATATTTGCTGCCAGGTCTGACAACTTTAGTTCAATCTCTGAGACAAGCTGTCTTCTGACCTTGGTACTGCTGTCCCACGAAAGCAAACAAATAAATGGCCGAATAAATATAATTTCTAACTGTGCTGATGAAGAGCCAGACAAAAAGGATGCCAGAGCTTCTCTCTCTTTTGTTTACTTTTTAAACATTTAAAAAATGTATCGTGTGTGTGTGTGTGTGTGTGTTACATATATGTCGTAACATGTCTGCAAAGGTCAGAGGACAACTTGAGGGGGTAAGTTCTCTCCTTCCACCATGCTGGCTCTGGGACTAGACCTCCGGGTTATCAGGCTCGCTGGCGAAGGCCTTTACACACCATCTGACTGGCCCAAGCATTAGTTGTCGTTTGTCTTCCTGCTGGCTGCTGTGTTCTTTTGTGGGGGTGAGGTGGATCTCGGTGTAGTTTTGAAGCATCTCTCTGACGGCCACTGATGTTGAGCACGTTCTCGTCCATGTATCTTGCCATGTAAGAACTGTCTGCTTGTTTCTCTAGTTCACTTGCTGAGTTGGGATGTTGACCTTTTAGTGATTGTTTTTTTTTTTTTTGAGGCTTCTGTATATTCTAGGTTCTAATCCTCTGTCATCTGTCTCACTAGCAAAGATCTCCTCCCATTGGCTACCTCTTCACTCTTAGGGCTGTTTCGTTTCGCTGGGTGGAGATCTTTCCTTTCCCGACTCCCATTGTCAACCGTTAATGCTGTTTCCTTCCATCCTGGAGTCCTGTTCAGGAAGCCCTCACCCATGCTGATATATTGAAGTCTTTCCCTTATTGCTTCCTGCAACAGTCTCAGAGTTTCCATGAAGGTCTTTGATCTGTTTGGAGCTGATTTTCATATCGGCTGAAGCCCAGGCATTTGGATATCCAGTTTTGCTGCCACCATTTATTGAAGGGCTTGTCACCTCTCCACTGCACATTTTTGGTGTCTTTGTTGAGAGTCAGGTGGCCCTGGCTCTGTGTTTATATCTGGGCCCTCTGTCCTACTCTGTGGATCTGCGTGTCTGTTTTTATGCCAGTACAGCACTGATTTCTTTATTATGGCTTTGTAGCATAACCTTAAATTGTGTCATTAGGCCTGGCACTATGGAAATTAGTAGGGAGGCCATCCCAAAGAAAATTAAAAATAGATCTACCAGCTATGCCACGCCTGCACGTTTACCCAAGGACTTCAAGTCGGCAGAGCACACAGCACAGATATCAATGACCATTGCAGTGCTACACACAATGGCTAAGCGACAGGACCAGCCTGGGTGTCCATTAATAGAGGAGAGGACAAAGAAAGTGCAGTTTATATACACACTAGAATTTTTCCCAAGCATTAAAAAGAATGGGGTTGCATTGTTTACATGAAAAAATGGATACAACTGGAGAGAGTCATATTAAATGAATTGTTGGTCTCAGACAAATGCTACATTCCCTGTCATTTGCAGCCTAGACTTTGCAGGTACATAAAACCATATATGCATAGTTAATATGAAGGTAGGAGGGAGACTGTCCAAGTGGAGAGAGTCAGGGGGCAGCGAGAAAGAAGAGCACTGGAGGTAAGTGAGGAGTTACTCCGAGCATGTTATGTAATTAGCTAATTATATGCCTGCATGAAAATAGATTTATGTAACCCTATAATGAACAGGAAAGCCTTGGCAAGAATCAAGTTCTCAGCTAGGTTTTGCCTCTGAGGGTGAGCAGGTGTGTGCCCACCAGCTACACAGGGGGAGAGGTCAGGTACAGGGTGTAGCATGGTGAAGTCAGGGAGGGCCTGGTAGGGGCTGCAAATGGCTCAGAGGCCAGGTGGAGGCAGTGAGGGGAGCTTGAGATGCTATTGAGGTGAACAGGCCCAAGATCAAGCCACTGTGACGGAGATGCACCTTTGGGTGTGTCAGGGAGGGAGAATCCGGAGAGGTTTAACTGAAGACAGAGACTCACCCTGGGGTCCCAGACCTAATAAAAAGGTAAAAAAAAGTTCTGAGCACAGGGTTCACCCTCCCTGCTTCCTGACTGTGGCAGGCAGCATGTCCAGAGGCCACCCACGCCTGCCGGCACAGCTCAGGCCCTTCTTGTCACAGCCCCTTTCCCCCCAGTGATGAGCCCAGCTCTCAAACATGAGCCAAAATGAACCCTGAAGTTTCTTTTCGTTAGGGAATTTGACAAAACAACACGACAAGTAATTAATACAGCAGCCAAAGACCTATCTCCTGAGAAGCCTGGAGGACCCAGACATGCCCACATCCTGTCTGCACATATGTGTGTGTGTGTGTGTGCATGAGAGTATGAGTGTGTGTGTGTATGTGTGACAGTGTGTGTATGAGAGTGAGTGTATTAGTGTGTGAATGTGTGTGAGTGTGTGAGTGTGTAAATGTGTGCAAGTGTGTGTGTGTGTGTGAGTGAGCATATGTGTGTGCATGCGTGTGTGTGTGTGTGTGTTCCCATGCTTCCAGGAACCTAGCGCTCCTCTTAAGCCAGCAGTTCTCAACTTGTGGGTCCCGACCCTTTCTGGGACTTGTATAGCAAATATCCTGCATATTTATATTGCAATTTATAACAGTCCCAAGATTACAGTTATGAAGTAGCAATGAAATAACTTTATGGCTGGAGTCCCACACCATGAGGAACCTTTTTAAAGGGTCACAGCGTTAGGAAGGTTAGAACCACTGGGTTGAGCACGATTGCCCCAAGCAACTTTGTGGATTTTGTTTGATTGTTATTTGTTGAGACAGGACCTCCCTAAGCCCAGGCTAGCCTCAAACTCCCAGTCCTCTTGCCTTGGACTTCCACATGCTGTAAGTATATCTTTCTTCATTAAGCCCAGCCGCAAACAAATTTCTTTTAATATGCAGAAAGACAAAACACCCATACAGATTGAATAATGAATGAAATTTAATGAACAAATAGAGGGATATTTTGTGACATAAGCAGAAAAAATTCAACATCCCTAAACATAAATAAAATAAATGTAAAACTTTAAGACATCTGTTTGGGGTAGAGGGAGAGCTGGGAGCTCAGAGCAGGAAATCTCGCAGAGGACCAGAGTTCAGTTCTCAGCACCCACCTGACTGATCACATCTGTAATGCTGGTTGCAGTGGATCTGATGGCTTTGGCCTCCTCAGTCACCTACACACACACACACACACACACACACACACACACACACACCTACACCAAGTTAAAAAAATAATAAAAACAAACTCTCACATGTGAAGAGTACTCTTTTGGTCCTTTGATCTTACCTTTCCAGGCCTCAGTCCTCTCAACACATAAACTGTACCGGAATGGGACCTGCCTTCTTGGGTTGGACAGACAGACCGTAAAACGCAGACAGCGCTTCCTAATCTGACTTGGCAAGTCCCAGATGGTAGGAAGACAACTCCATGGACCTACCCACCCATCCCCCACCCCCAGTTGCATTCCCAAACTCTGATTCCCTCTTGCTTGGGATGGTGGAAAGGCTGGTGGGACAGACCAGGCAGCGTCCCCCTCTCCACCCTGAGAACAGCAGTAGAGTCCCGCAGCCCGCTGCAGTGTATTGGATGGAGAGGAAGGGCAGAGCGCAGTGACAAAGTTAGCACGGTGACTGTCATGAGGGGAAATATGAGCCCTCCATGAGGCGGAACACAGGAGGCCACTCATCATCAACTGTGACGTGCATGATTTTGCACCCCAGTCTTGGGAAGTCAGTACTCACTGGGGGCTGTCTTGGCAGGAGAAGACACTTGCTTCCCACCAGCTGCAGGGCCCTGGCAGGCAGGTGCTGAGTCTGCATGAAGTGGGTGTTGGCAGCCACACTCCTGTGGTGACCCAGGGCCATCAGAGGCAGAAAAGCCAGGTCTAAGTGACAGTGTCCTCCTTGCTGCCTCTCCCTTGGTCCTCAGTTTATCCCTTAGATTACAGCTGACACTCCAGGAAGCAGCCTGGACTGGACTGGAGTCTTTTTTAGCCTGTAGCCATTCCTAGGCTTATCCACCTTTGTCCCATGTAGTACTGTCATTGAATCTTTTCGGGGCTGTGTGCTGGAACGAACACACACATACAGACACACATTCTCTCTCTCTCTCTCTCTCTCTCTCTCTCTCTCTCTCTCTCTCTCTCACACACACACACACACACACACACACACACACTCGACACAGACTTGGGGTCATCTGAGAAGAGGGAAGAAATTGAGAAAACATTTCCATCAGACTGGCCTGGAAACAAGTCTGGGGGACTGCATTTTCTTGATAAGGATTGATATAAGAGGGCCCCCCACTCACTATGGGTGAAGCCACCCCTGGGCTGGTGGTCCTGGGAGGTACAAGAAAGGTAGCTGAGTGTGAACCTGGGTAGCAAGCCAGCATAAGCAGCATTCCTCCATGGCCTCTGCTTGAGCTCCTGCATCCTTCTCTTGGTGATGGACTGAGACCCAGAGGGTTAAATAAAATAGACCCTTTCCTCCCCAGGTTGCTTTTGATCATGGTGTGTATCACAGCAATAGAAACCAAGCTAGGACAGGCTGGAATTGCCAAAAACGGAAAAATGGAGACTCCAAGCAATTTATATGAGCAAAAACTGGAAATCTTTCTCTCTGAGGCCCTAGTATCTTTGACTACTATTCACAGCCCTGCCCCTTCCTGGGGTCCCTAAAATCCCTCTGCCAGGTCTTAGGAGGGATTTGGAATCCGGTGGTCCTAGATGTCACCTGAGCAATAGAAGCCCCAGTCAAGGCTACTCTGGGGAGCCCTCGTGATCCCAGGATCCCATGGGAAGTGTCTGCTGCTTACCTTGGCCATCATTCAAGAGTGCCCAGCCGGACCCCACCCAGAAGGGCTTCTCAGCTTGCTGGCAGAAGCGCGCCAACATGTAGGCGCAGTTATTCTTCCTTCGCTCGCCAGGCGTCGCTACAGGCCTTGAAATGGAAGGTGTAGCCAGGCGTTCTGCACTCCTGGGGAGTGGCCCCGCGGAATTGTTGACGCTCCTGGACTGAACCGGCAGGTAACAAGAACCGATCTGTGGAAGGGGCTGACACTTGGAGTTTTGGCAACCGTGTTCAGTGGGGATCCAAAGAATCTCAAGCCCCTGAATTCGGGCCGGTGTGACTGCTACCCATGAGGCAAATTCGACGGCCCTGGGGACTGGAATGCTTGCGGAACCTGGGCACCTCGCGTTTCCTCGGTACAAAAAAGAAGCAGAAATCCTCGCCGCGGGTGACCCATTTCACTATAATGACCTTGAGGCAGTTTTGCGCCCCCAAGATGTACGATCTGCCTCCGTCCATCCACCGTCTTCCCTGTGGCCAACCACTGACAACACTGCCTCCCTTATGAGATCTTAGCACAGCAGTGACATTTGAAAATCTGTGCTTGTATATTACAATAGCTAGTAATCGTTGAGCACATCTGCCCGACATAGTTATTAGCACCATGAAGAGCACAGAGGTGAAATAACCTGCCCAAGATGGTGAACGAATTCAGACTAGGGACCAGGTGATCTGTCCCCGGAGCTCAAATGCATCACAACCCCATTCATACCATTTTTGGGGACATGTAGGGCAAGGAGTTCATGGAACCTAAGCTGACCTCAATTAGATATGCATCTGAATATGATCTTGAACTTCGATCCTCCAGCTTTAACCTTCCAAGTGATGGCCGTTCATTTTTCAGCCTGTGAGGGGCACTGAGCAGGCACTGCGCTGCAGCGGGCGACAAGGGGCCCTTGCCTTCCCCGCACTGCCCACCAGGTGGCGCCCCGATGCCACTCGTATCCTCGTACCACACCCCCGCTCCCTCTCACCATCGCCCCCTGTAAAGTTCTCGTTAACCATGGTGACTTGGGTCTAGCCGACAGGTGGCTGAGGGGCTTGCCACTGAAGGTGGTGCAGGTGTTGGCTCCTGGCCAGATGCCTATTTTCTTCCTTTCACTCTTCACCTCCCAAGATGCTGAAATGTAACCGGAAGGAGCCCCAGCACTCCTTTTGTTCAGTTTACAAAGCACTTTCAACCAGCTACATCCAGACACAGACAAAAGAGGGGAGAGAGAGGCTGAAGCTCTCCACATCCTCAAGACGCCGTGATCCAGGAAGAGGAGAGACCAACTAAGATGGCGAGGGTTGGACCTCAGAGCCAGACACCTAACGAGAGCAAATAGACTATGCTTTTTTCCAGGAAAAGGTCCCTTTGGGTAGTGAAGGCTTAGAAGCACTTGAAGTAAAACGCACACGCGCGCGCGCACACACACATATACAGACACACACACACACACACACACACACACGCACACACCACACACGCACACACCCCAGGACCTAAGACATGCACAGTTTGGGACTTTAGCAGTCTCCCTCAGAGCATTCTAAGCCAAAGGTCCACCACCGAGGTGTTCTTTTGCTTTCATTACTTTCTACAAAACAGACTCTGTGGCCCTACTGTGCACTAGCCCTGTTGCTCTGCACTTTGTCAACAATGCCCACTGTCCCTCAGATGAGCCTCCAGACTCACACACATACTGGTCTGCCCTCCAGTGTCATCTGTTTTCACAGTCCCTGAGTCCCAAGTACCCACGGGCGCTTCCCACAGCTGTGTTCCCTAAGCCAGAGCCACCCTCTCCTGTCCCACTGCCCCTTCCACACAGCCCCACATGTCTGACCTCCTGTCATTGACTCCCTGGGTCCCCCAAGTTCACTCATCTCTCAGCTCCACCCCTCACAAAGACTGGAGTCCTCTTCAGGTGCTGTCTCCAGAGTGTAAAGTAAACAGGACTCATGAGACACCCACTGCAACCCTCACCCCCTCCTACCCCCAGCTCCCACCTCAGTCTCTCCTTCCCTCGGGCCCTTCTCCCTGTCTTCGCCACACTTGTCTTCTCCAGCTCCTCTCTTACTAAGGTTTCCTAGGCTCAGGAGATTAATACATTGACCCACCCCAGCCCTCTGGCAGCCCCAGGCCCTCTCATCCTTTGGGCTCCAGGTAACTTAGGACCTGTCTCCCTCCCTGTCTCTTGGAATGTGTGCTGTGTGCTAGCATCCCAGCGTCTGGGTCTACCCCTCTTAAGTCTTCCTCGGCTCCCTCCCAGCTCCCAGTCTCATGCAAATGAGGATCGCAGTTGCCGGTCCAGAACCGCACTGCACACCAGCCAGGACCGGACATAAAAGTAGATACTTGATAACTATTCATGGAACAAATGGCTCTTTCATCCCGGCCCCCTCAGAACCCCACTCCTGGGCTCTCTTTCATCTGTGGCTTTTCCTCGATCTGCTTCATCTGCCTAGAAGGTTCTTTCCTTCCCCTACGGCTCCACACTTTTCCACTCATCTCCCTGGGATCCATACTCGCCCCCTATTTAAGTTTGTTTTTTTTCCTCTGGGCCTCCCTAATACCCAAATACATAAATCTCTATCCGACTCTTTAAAATTGCAAATTGTCAGCTAACCCGGAGAGATTGCTAACAATTATGAGCTAGCCTCTCCTCTCCCTCAGACCACTCCAGACAGTGAGTTTAAGGGCAGCCACTGTCTGTCTGCCTTTCAAAAATAGCCAGAAACTCTTATCTCCCATCCATTGGCTGAGAGCAAATCAGGGGCCCACTGTGTTGTTTTGCTGGGGCTGCTCTGGGGAGGCAAGGAGGAAAATACACAGGATTCTTCCAGAAGCAGGCAAGAGCACAGGAAAGTGACCAGCAAATGCTGGGCAAGGAACATTTGTAAGCAGAGGGGCTGGGAGGTTCCAGGCCTTGGGCACTAAGCCTCCTTCTCTTCGCTGAGTATCTATTGTGTACAAGGGATGCTAGGAAAAGACTCGGGACACAGAGATGTGGTCCTGAGTGACAGACACACCTTGGGAATCACCACTGTCATGGTGGGTGGTACCCAGGTGCACTGTGTCTACGGCCTGCCTTCCCTCTCTCTGCGGAAGGGCTCTCCACACACTCAGATATCTTTTCTCCATCCCTTGTTGGCATTCCTTTGTTCTTTTGTGCCATGGATCATTCTCTCCCTCCCAACATTCCTCACCACAGAACTAACTTCCTTCCTTCCTTCCTTCCTTCCTTCCTTCCTTCTTTCCTCTTTTCTCTGTTTCTTTCTAGACAGGGTTTTACTATGTAGATCAGGCTGGTCTCGAACTCATAAAGCCCTGCCTGCTTCACTCTCCCAAGTGCTGGGATCAAAGACATACATCATCATGGCCAGTTGTTCTTCCTACGGTCTCAGGTAGCCCAGGCTGACTTCATAATCACTATGTAAGAGCTGCAGCGATGGCTCAATGATTAAGAGCAGTGACTGAGCCAGGCAGGGTGACATCTGCCAAAGCAGCGGGATCTCTGAGAGTTTGAGGCCAGTCCCATCTACATCAGGAGTCCCAGGTCAGCCACCGCTTCGTTGTGAAACATTGTCTCAACAAAACAAAACAAATCAGAGGATGCAAGTCTGATTCCCGGCACCCACACAGCAGTTATTCCCACGGGATCTAATGCCCTCTTCTGGCCTCTATGGGCACAAGGCAGGTAGGTGGTGCACAGACATTTATGCAGGTGAATGTGAACAAAAATAATAAATAAATAACAAGATAAAAAAGATCCTTCAAAACTTGCTATGTAGCTGAAGATAGCCATGAACATCTGACCCTCCTGTCTCTACCTCCCTAGTGCTGAAATTACGGGTGAGTCCGCCATACCTTGTTTATGGGGTACTAAAGGTGGGACTCGAGGCTTTGTGCATGCTAGGCAAGCATTCTATCAACAGAGTTAATTCTATTCAGATTTTTAGAGAGCTGGAGACCCACTTTACTCTGTGTCTTCTAGGTGGGGGCAAAGGCTTGTAAAAAACTAAACAGCCTTGGGTTCCCATTCCCCCAGCGAGGAAACCTGGGGGCCTGCATGTGGTGGCTGTCAGTCTGTCATTCTGCCTGCCACACTCAAGTGAGACAGTTCCTGCTCCTTCAGCTTCCAGAATGAGCCCTGTGGCCCACTTTGCTCCTGGTTGCCTATCTGCCCATAAGCTCCTGGGAGTTTTCTTCCTTTGCCTACTTTTTAAATGTCAGGTTGCCCAGAGCTCCTCCTCCTGTGCCTACAACTTCTCCAGCACACTCCACATCCCAGGACAGACTTTCTGGTGCCCTTGGATGGCCAACAGCAGAATAGCATAAAGATATGTCAAGCTGAATTCCCCTAAGGCATCCTCCTCGGTAGACCAGGGGACCCACATGCCACGCCCCCCCTCAGTCTATCATGCATGCAGCCTGTCACATGCAGGACACTACCTGACACCTTCACCCCACTCCCCGCATCCTGTACCTCAGCAACAGCCAAAGCCTGGCTGGTTTTCATTTTCTGGTTTTGCTTGCTGCTGATGTCTTCAGGCCCCCAACCCTAGTCTTCTAATTGCTTCCCCTCCCCCTCCTCTTCCTAGTGAATTCTCCGAAAGCTGTCCAAAAATGCAAGCAGGACTGTAACCAGTCCCTTAAAACCTTTTCAAGGTTCCCCATAAACATGGGTCCAGACCCCTTCAGCTGACACATAAGCTGATGATCCCTGCCTGCCTCCTTTCTTTCCCTGGAGGAGGCACCTCAGAACAGCAAACTGCTCCCTGCCAGAAGTAGCCCTTGCCAGACCCTCTTGACCTCCTGGATGCCCTGACCTTCCTGCCCCTCCTCCACCTCTCCGGGTGCATCCTCAAGGCCTTATGGGGACTGTGTCATTGCACTCACCCCAGTGAGTTATAATGATCGATTTTCACACACAGGGGAGGAGATCCTTGAGGCAGGGATGGTGTACCATCATCCCTGTAGCTCAGGCTCTGGACTGGAGCCTGATATGGAAGACAGGCTCCACTACTGGCTGATGGATGAAGGCAGAGAAGGAACTCGAAGTGGGAGCCAGGAGTGTCCAAGAGGGGAGTCGGGGGCAAGCATGGCAGGAAGAGCAGCCAGAGCAAATGTGTGGGAAGTGCAAAAGCGAGCCCTTCCATTTACCGCACTCCCACGGTGCCCCCGCCAACCATGGCACCCCGCACTGGGTACACACACTGTGTTCTTCCCGCCTCCAAATAAAAGAGCTGAAAACTAGCATCCGAGAATGGCAGTAACCTACCCAAGGTCACACAAGAGGCCAGGGCCTGGAGTGGAATCTAAGACTGTCTGGCCTGAAGACAGTACCCCTTCTGCTGGGTCACACTGCTTTCCTGGGGCCAGGACTTGGAATGGGCAAGGAGTGGGCCCAGCTTCGGCTCTGCCTAGCTGGGAGCGGGAACTAGCTGCCCACGCGCAGACCAACAACATCTTCCTCCCAGCTGGACTAGAAGCTCCAAGGCTACACACAAATTTACCTGTTCATTCCTTCTCCCCTGGCTTTGGCAGACTTTGAACACACACACACACACACACACACACACACACGCACGCACGCACGCAAAGAGCCCTGGAAAGGCCCAGGGCACCCAGGAGACAGGGGGCTCATCCAAGCTACCTCCTTCCGCAGTCTCTCCCTCTTTGCACTTGGCCCAGGCTGATATTAAGATTCATCTGCATTCCTTGCACAACGCCTGGCAGATGGTGGGGGAGGAGGCTGGGTGTGAGCTGGGGGCTGCAGCCGGGGACCACACTGGATCTCAGAGGGCCACAGAAGACAGTGTGGAGAGATTCCCGCAGGTCCAGTGTAGGCTGGGGCCACTACAAAAGCCTCCAGGGTGTCCCAGGCTTCGACCTTTTGGTTTTCTAAAGACTAAAGGAGTTCTGGAGAGCTTGGAAGAAGGTCTAGCCAGGGAGGGCAGGAGTGCTGGAGGGTGGTCCTAACCCTTTGGGATCTTTTGTCTAGGTCTTAATCTTTCTTGCCTTGGAGATTTGAATAGACCAGAGCAAACTAGGAGTCCACTGGGGTGGGGCCCTTTTCAGCCTGGTGACACCTGTGCTGTGGGGAATGGGTAGGAAAGGAAGGAAGAACATGCCCTGAGGGGCCTTGTTCACGCCTCTATTTCTCAGGAGGCAAACCCTTACCCCAACCTCAGAATCCAGCCTGCTCCCTAGTGGTCTTTTCAGCCCAGCACCTCAACCAAATGCTTAGGTCGTCTAAGAAGAAAAGGAACGAATGTGCTAAGATAAGGGGTGCGAGCTAGACACTTAGAAGAACTTCCCTCAGCACGCTCATCAAGTCTTGCAGGAACCAGCAGCTGTGATTCGCTGTAGCTATCCTTAGGCCCTTAAAAATGGGTTTGGGTAGAATTGTCTTTCCAAATTCCAGGACTCCTGGGATAGAGGTAGGTACAGACAGATTCCCGAGTGCCCGCTACAGAAAAGAAGGCGCGCTGCCAGAAGGGCGGAAAAGCTGGTGTCCCCATCCGCGGTCTTCCAGCCTCTCGCCTTCTCTCCCAGAGCTCCTCCGCCCTCCTCCTGTCCCCTACGCTGGAAAGCGGGCGCCCCAGGTCCCCAGGCTGCTGGCCGGCAGGGGAGGAGTTAACTCAGGAGGTACCGACTGGGCTCACCGCACCTGCCGCCGCCGCCGCCGCCGCCAGTGGGAGGGACGAGGAAGCGGGAGGCGCCTGGGAGCCAGGAGCGCTCCAGTCTGGCGGGGCGCAGCGCGGGGAGCGGGCGGCCGCGGTTCGGCGTGGCCCGGGGCGTCCGCCAGGGGGCGCGCCGCGACGGGGCGGGAGGGGCCGTCTGGTCTGGGGAATTAGCACCGGGGACGGGCGCGCGCGCAGGTCCCCAGCACATCTGGGTGAGAGCCGAGCCTCTAGAAGCGAGCGGGGCGCCGGGCGCCTGTTTGGAGCGGCAGAGCCACCGCGCAGCCGGAGCCCCTTCGAGACGCTCCGGGCGCACATCTGGGACCGGGAGAAGGGACCGCTCTGCGCGCAGCTGGACGCGGGGAGGGGGCGGCGGCTGCACAGCTGGACAGAAGGGGGCGGGGTCGGTCCCAGCAACTGGCTGAGGGGAGGGCCGCGAGCCACCGGGGACCGGAGCATGGGACAGCGCGCCTGAAGGAGCAGTCCGGGGCGGAGGGGGCCTGAGACCCCGAAAGGAAAAAGAGAGACGGGTGAGAGCAGAGGAGGAAGATGCAACTGACCCGCTGCTGCTTCGTGTTCCTAGTGCAGGGCAGCCTCTATCTGGTGAGTGGTCCGCGGGGAGCGGCGCTGGGCGGGGGCCAGGGAATGGGGAGAGCGCGGGAAGCTGCGGAGCCCTGAAACTTTCTCCCTCCCCCCACCCCGGCATCCCGGGGATGCGGTGAACGCTGGAGGCTGGGGGAGAGGGCGGGTCCGAGGCCAGAGGCCGGAATGGAAGGGTTAATAGGGGCGGGGAGGAGGGTGTTCGGCTGGCCCACCCACTCCGTGGCTGATGGCGGGAGGTGCGAGTGACACTAGGGGAAAGGCCCCCCAAGCTGAGTAGCCAAGGATTACCCGACCTCTCGCAGCAGCATCCCAGGACGCGCGAAACGGGGGTGGGGCAGGTGACCTGCCTGGTCAGGGGACGCGGTATTCTTCTCTGACCTCTAGGGCCCAGAGAATCCCGAACTGTGGGGCCCTGGCGCGCCAAGCCCGGGCGGACTGGGGGCGGCCCCGGCGTCCCTGCCTCCCGCCGTCCCTCCCGCTCCCTCCCTCCTCGCCTGTTGTTTTCCTCGCCTCTCCCGGCTGCACGCAGCCCGAGCCCCACAGGACCTGGGCAGGCGGCTCCCGCCCCAGGCGCTCAGAGCAGCTGAGCTGAGCGCCCAGACCCCGCTCCCCCGCGGTCCAGGATGCCTTGGAACCCCACCCCGGACCCTAGCCCGGAGCTTAACTCCCTCGCTACCCGTGCCCGCCGCCCCACATCTGCCCCGACCTAATCCTGTCCTGGAAAAGACTCAGCGCCACTGGGACTGCCCCCTTCCTCAAAACAATTCCCATTGACAGCAACCCTCCCACCCCTAGTCCACTCTCGGGGAGGAAGTCTTCCCTGCTTGGCCCTTTCCCGTGGCCCTCTTTACTATTGAGCTATTGGCTGTCTCAACCATTCAGTTAAACCCTAGAGCCAAGTACACACAGGTGGGCAGCCTTGAACCCAACCCCAGGAGCCTCCCTTCTTCACTATCCTGACCCTGGGACACTGGGGACTTGGAAGTCAGGACCAGCCTTAATTCCGGGATTGGCTTGGTCACCAAGGCCAGAGTAAGAGGCATAAGGACTAAACCCTGTGGAGCTCTCCTCCCAGCTCCTCAGGATTCCCTCCGCCCCACCCATGTCATCATCAGTCCAGATGTTGTGGCTGAGCTCCTGTCCCCTCACTGGTGACAGACACACTGGTAAAAACTCGGTTCCAGAAACTAAGCAAACACACATCCAGGCCACTGAGCCCAGGGAGCCAGGTAACCTCCCTGTTGCCCTGGTGAGCGGCGACTGGCCCCACTGGCTCTTTCCACTCTCCTCCAGGAAGCCTCCCCAAGGTGTGGTCTGTCACCATAGCTGAGCCTGGGTAGGCAAGACAAGCCCTGGCAGAGTTTGACAGGGCATTCCAGATGTAAACAGGGCTTTGGCAAAAGTCTTTTGCAAAAGGTCATGAGGTGGGACTGTCTGGGAATGGTTAGGCTGACACTTGTGGCCTGTGTCTTGTGGTGATGTAACCTGAAAGGCCTGATGTCCTCACCTGTGAAATGGGACTCACAGGAACTGGTCCCTCATCATGCAAGTGCCATCTTGGCATGTCATCACGTGTTCCCCAGAGAAGAGTTTTGTTCCCACAAGCTTGGCCATCCTGGGTGTGGCATCCACGCCTGGTCTCCTTGCCTTAGCAAAACTTAAACCAAACTGGTACCTGACCAAAACTCTGGCTGTGTTCTTGATTCTTATTTTATGGTATGTAGGCTGTCTTTGCCTCTAAAGTCAGCAGTTTTACTAGGCTAGGAATGGTATCTCAGCCAGAAAACTAAAACGTCTTAAAATGTATAAGGGGTGTGTGTGTGGTGACAGAAGGGAGCTCCCAAGGTAAGGGTGGGGCTCCCCAAATAAATTGCAGCTCCCAACTCTAGGTGAAAGACTCCTGGAAGATAGAAGTGAAACTTCCCTGGCATCTTGGACATTTCAAGGGTAGAAATTCTCCCCTTAACTGGGCTGTCTTGGCTGGCCTCAATAGGAGAGGCTGTGCCTAGACCCGAAGTGACTTGGAGTGTCAGGGTGGGTTGGTATCCAGGAGGGACCTCACCCTTCTCAGAGATGTAGGAGAGGGATAGATGGGAGAGGGGCAGTGGGAGGAAGGACTGGGAGGAGAGGAAGGCTGCAATCTGGGCTGTAAAGTGAATACATAGAATCGAGGGAAAGGGGTAGACATCCTTCATCCCCTTCAGACTGGGGGCTCCTGCAAGATCAGGAGCCAAGCCCCTCCCATCTGACTGGGGCCTATCTGGACAGTAGAGTTGTGTGTCTCAGGTACCCCAGTCCATGGAGAGGAACGACTTCCTGACCGCCCCCCTCCAGATTTTGAATAGCAGCCTGAGGCAAGGCAGTAAAGAAGAGATATATATGGAGATGAGTGAAGCATCTGAACATGAGGGCAGATTATGAAAGAGCCAGGGTGCGCACTACACACACGCACGCACGCACGCACACGGGAACAAGCACGTGCTTCCCCTTCCCGTTAGCCTGGGTAAACAGGGACAGAGACCATATAGATGGTGATGGGTGGTCTGCCAGATCTCAATTCTTCTAGGTCCTCTGGGGACAAAGCTCTAATTCTCTTTCCAAATCCCTCCATAGGTCATCTGCGGCCAGGACGATGGCCCCCCTGGCTCAGAGGACCCTGAGCATGATGACCATGAGGGCCAGCCTCGTTCTAGGATGCCTCGCAAGCGAGGTCACATCTCACCTAAGTCCCGCCCCTTGGCCAACTCCACCCTCCTAGGGCTGCTAGCCCCACCCGGGGAGGTTTGGGGTGTCCTTGGGCAGTCTCCCAACCGCCCCAAACAAAGTCCCCTACCCTCGACCAAGGTGAAAAAAATATTTGGATGGGGTGATTTCTACTCCAACATCAAGACAGTGGCCCTGAATCTGCTGGTTACGGGGAAGATTGTGGACCACGGAAACGGGACCTTCAGCGTCCACTTCCGCCACAACGCCACGGGCCAGGGTAACATCTCCATCAGCCTTGTACCCCCCAGCAAAGCTGTGGAGTTTCACCAGGAGCAGCAGATCTTCATCGAAGCCAAGGCATCCAAAATCTTCAACTGCCGGATGGAGTGGGAGAAGGTAGAACGGGGCCGCCGGACCTCGCTCTGTACCCACGACCCAGCCAAGATCTGCTCCCGTGATCACGCTCAGAGTTCGGCCACCTGGAGCTGCTCCCAGCCCTTCAAAGTCGTCTGTGTCTATATTGCCTTCTATAGCACGGACTATCGACTGGTACAGAAGGTGTGCCCAGATTACAACTACCACAGTGATACCCCCTACTACCCATCTGGGTGACCTAGATGGGCTACAGAGGCCTGTGCAGGAGGCTGTCTGTCTGGAAACTGGGTAGGGAAAGGGATGGGCCTCAGGAAGGGAGGGGGTGGAGAGGAAGAGAGGCCAGGTGGGTCAGGGTCCGACCTCAGGTGTTGGGGAAGGGTCCCCAGTACTGCGCCCAACCTGAGGTTAGAATGTACTTGTTATGGAAGAGAAATGGGCCCTGGGCAGCCTTACGGGGCTTTCCCTCCTATCCAAAGCTGATGTTGGGTCCCGAGGCCCCTGGGCAGGCAAGCAAGGCAACCCCATATCAAGCCACGGAGAAGACCTTAACCCTTGCCTCTCTCCTTGCCGTTCAGAAGGAGGACAGTCGCTGGCAAAGGGGAGTCCAACTGCGTAGGCCAGATAGACAACTTAGGATGCAGCTCAATGGCTTCTCCCGTGGGGGCCGGCAGTGGGTAGCCCCGAGCCCCTTTCCTGCACTGAGGCTGAAGTGTCAACCTCATCCCCACCCTTGGGTGTTTGCTGTCATGACTACCTGTCACCAGCCGGTCATTCCTTTCCAAAACCCCTTGTACCTCCAGCACCTCTACGCCGCTGACACCTCTTGCTGATGGCACACCATCCTGTCCTTCAGCTGAGACAGGACGACTATTAGGTCCTGTTAGCATGGGGGGAACAAAGCAAAAACCCACCCGTGTGCTGTGTGCCTGTCCTCTGCCCTGACCACCTGCTGAGAGTGCACCCTCGGCAGCCAGCTCTTCAAGTCAGACTGGGCCACTCTTGAATAGGGATAGGGCCTCCTTTGCTGGGCCGTGGGGCTATCAGCAGAGGGAGGCGAAGGGTGTGTGGCCATGCTGGAACTGTGCCCTAGTGTTGTCTGTGGGGTGGGGGGAGGGGTGGGAAGTCTTGTGAGATACCCTGTCACTTCTCTGTGCAGAGTCTTGTCCTTGGAACAGGAAATAAAGCTTTCCCAGGACACTGTATTCTATTCTAAGTTATCTAGGGGAGAGGGACCATGGGCCCCCTGTCTGGCTAGCATGTTCCAAATAGGGACCAAAGCTGCAGCTCTCTTGGAGCGAGGGGCTCGCTGAGGCTTTAGACTGTCCTCTCTGACACTCTTTGCTGGCAAACCATCTAGTGTCAGAGGCCCAAAGTAACACTTATGGGGCTGGGTGTGGCACCCGAAGGGGCAGCTTGAGGGTAAGAGCCAGGAGGGGAGGTAAAGATCACATCTTCCTCCTCAGATCCTCCCTGAATTGTCACCTCGGGCCCTGCAGAGGGCAGTGGTAGATGCCCAGTGGGGCCCTAGCATGGCCTGATCAAGTTCCTGTCCTCGCTGGCCTCTTTCTGTTTCTTTCTCTGTAGCACGACAATTTCACCCATGAGAATCACTCAGAGGGCTGGTGCTCCTCTGCCTTCAAGGTCCCACCTAACTCAACAGGAGTGTCTCTGGGACCTGGGCCTGGGGAGATGCTGACATACTTTGAAAACTGCCTGATGACCTCTAAGCAAACTTGGCTCCAGTGCCAGAGGATGAAGAGACTCCTCTCTGCTCTCTCCAGCTGTGACTCCCATCTGCCTCTTGAGGGAGAAGGAACAGACTGAGGTAGCATGGGGACAAACGGAGTATGACACTAGCCACTTCCTCCTCCAGCTGGAGACAGCATCAGAGTGGATAAAGGCCCACGCAAGGCTCCTTGACTTTGGGGGTTTGGTGAAGGGAAGCCTGGAGTCCCCGCCATGATGTCCCTTTTGGAGGTCATCCTAAGTCTGCTGTCTTTGAAGGTCCACATTTAGGTCCCCAGGGTCCCTTTCAGAGTGAGGACCAATGGTTTGACCACTTCCGGTCTTTGCTCTCTGCCCACTAGCTGTGAGCCCAGATGGTCTCAGGCACACACTGCAGCACACAGACACCTGGTTGTAGCCTCTCTGTATGTGAAATGACCTAAAAACCAAGATGACTAGGGGTGAGGGAAGTGGGGAGAGGGAGAGCGGCACACTCCCTTTTCATCTATGCCTGAACCACCCTGAAGCCATTTCTCCTGAGGAGACTCAAGACATGTGCCCCTACACAGCTATCCCTCTCCTCCCCCTCCGTACCACTGACCAGAGTTAGAACTTGGACTTGACCCCTCCCAATGCCCCAACACTCCGCCAAGAAAACTTTGGCTGCTGGAATCTGGAGCATTCTCCCACCTGTGCCTCTCACCAGACACTGTCCCAGGGCACCTGTAGGGTCTGGTGGAAGAGGAAGACAAATGTGAGATGCCCCCATCCCCACCTCTGTATACAAACTGAACTCTAGCAGAGCTTGGGCACTCTGACCTGCCCCTCCCACTCCTCTTCTCCTGTGGAGAGCCAGCTGCTGCCGACAGCTGGAGGGCCCGGCCTTTTTGGCACACAGTGCTGCCTGCACAGGGGGTGGGTTCATTTTAATAACTTCATTTCACCCTCATGCACACTCTGCCTCCTCTTCCCTGCCTATCTGCCTTCCCCGGCAACCAGGCTGTGCTCAATTCAGATTTGGCTAACAAATATCTTCCCAAGTCCTAATTCATTAGAGGAGCCCTCTGGTATCTCCCAGTCTTTTCAGATAGTTCATGAGGCACCCTTGATCCTCACAAGGGTAGCAGATCTATTTCCCTGGCTAAGAGGATACCCACTCTGTCCTTCTGAGCAACAGTTATGAATCCCCTGTAGAGACGGATCCTGGGTCCCACAAGGCTCCCTGACCTCTCACTCTGGCCTTTGGGAGCATCCACAGGAGACTGGTTCTTCTTGCTGCAGCCTTCCAATAGAAGGTTCCTACCTAACACCAGCCCTTTGACCTTCCTGCAGCACCTTGAGGGCCAGCCTGCAACCTCTTCAAGGTATCTGGGGACTCTACCTCTGGTCTGTCCACTCCCCACACACACTAGGTCGGTAGGGTCTTATCTCTCCTATGGGTGTAGCCCCTAGAGCAAGCCTCTTCAAGGATGTGGCTTGTGTCTCTCCATCAGAGTTGGAAGGGCATCTGAGGTGTCCTGATGTCATCCCTTCCCTGCCAAGATGGACTGTGTCTCTTTGAAACCGTGAGCCTCTTTGAAGAGGATCTGGGTGGCTCTTCAGACTGAGGTAGAATCAGCAACCATCAGAGGGAGTACCTCCAGAGGTACTCCCTCATCAGAGTACCGTCTTCCTGAGACCAGGAACTGTACTGTGAATGAAGGAGAACCACTCTCCTGAACGCCAGGATACCTAGAGTTGCTTTGCTCTTCAGTTATCAATGCACACAGGCGCCACCTGGCTTCAGTGGGTCGCCATACTGCAGTGACTTCCTCTGTAACCAGTGAGCCAGCACTTACTGTCAGCAAAGCCCAGTTCGTTCATTCCCCTCCTGGTGAAGCTTAAGGCAGAACTGAATGGGTTTCTGTCCCCCCTCCCTCTCCTTCGTTCTCTTTCCCTAGATGAGCAAGCGGGAACTGAGTCACCCCCTTCCCCATCCTTGGCAGGAGAGCTGATGACCTTGCATGTGGCAGGCTCCTGTGGCGAGGCCCATTGCTCAGAGATGCACCAGGCTGGTGGGTGGAGAGGGAAGCTGGAGGAAGGGGCCTACGGGGGTGGAGGCAGCTGACCAGGCACTTGGATCCTTGAGTGGGCTTTTGCAATACGTTGCAGGAAACTCAATGAACCAGTTACTCTGAGTTGGGAAGCGATCCAATGTCTTGGCTGGGAGTGGGAGAGAGGAATGTCACTTCCGAAGAATCTTAGTCCTGTGGTGCTGCCTGGAGAACTGGGGGCTGGGGTGACAGGTGACAAGAGGCGCCATTAGTCCCACCAGGCAGAGGCAAGGTGGGATGGGGGCGGCACCTGCCAGTTATGCAAAGTCCTGGAGTGGCACAAACGCCACAACAGAGACCTGGGTCTTGCTGGTAACGGGACAGGTTCTGGTTCTGCCAGGAACCTTGTTTCTTGTTGAGCTATTCAGCTGTAAAATCTGATCCAGCAAGAGGAGTCGAGGTGCTGGGCTCAAGACTTCTCGGTTCCTTACCTCAGAGCCACCTGGCTAGATGTCTCAAGGATCGCGTTAATTCCTCCTGAACCTCCTGAACCACAGAGGCTCCTAAGGAAATGGTAAGGAGACATGCGGGGAGCTCCAGCTGCTCCCCATAGTGGGATGGATTATCTGGGTGATCGTGGACAGAGGACCATTTCCAAGTGCCTCTTTGAGAATGTTATGTTTTGTTTTGAGACTGTTTCTTTGTATAGCCTTGGCTGTCCTGAAACTAGCTGGCCTCGAACTTAGAGATCCACCTGCCTCCGCCTCCAGAGTGCTAGGATGAAAGATATGTGCCACTTCCGCCTAACTTGACTATTTCAGGACAGGGTCTTGCTATGTAACGTGGCTGGCCTGGAACTTGCTAAGTAGACCAGGATGGTCTCATACTCAGAGATCCACTTGCTTCTGCCTTCTGAGTGCTGGGAACAAAGATATGTGCCACCTCACTCAATATGTTTCCTCATTTGGAAAAGTGAGAGTTCCCCCTACCTGGGTGCATTGTTGGGGAGATTGTTGGCCCAAGGCTGGGCCATGGTGAGACATGGATTCCATTTCTAGTTCTGCTACATGATGCCTGTGGCAGAAATGGTTCATTGTCTCCTAATATATGTGACAGTTAATCTGCATTGTCAGCTTGACTGGATACAGAATGACTCTAGGAGCTGAATAGGAAGAAAAGGCTGAGCACCAGTATCTCTTCCTTTGCTTCCTGTGGGTACAATGTGACCAGCTGCCCCACACTCCTGATTCCATCCCTTCCCTGCCATGATGGACTGTGTCTCTTCAAACAGTGAGCCTAAACAAACAAACAAAGCCTTCATTTTTATCCGCTTTTGTTGTTGTATAGGAAAAAGAGAATTAATATACCATCAGTCTCCCCTGCCTCCTTTTCAATGGGATCCCCAGCTGCTAGTAGGGCACACAGCTGCCTGACATAATCCTACACTTCCCTGCCCCCACCCCACACCCTTGTCTTTTACATGTGACTCTGTGGCTGAGATCTGATCAGTGACCTTTAGGCCAAGTGCTTATGCAGTAAGTTTCAAGCGTCTTAAGATAGAGGTATTTGCCCTTTGCTCCTTCTTTGTCCCTCATCCACCCAGCCATCTGGCAAATGTGGAGACTAGTCCCTAGACTCTAGCTCAAGCGCCACAGGGAAGTGGGGGAAGCTGGATGAGGACATGGTCTCCAAGAACCCTAAGCTGCCTGCAGACTTCTTATTTATTTATTTATTTATTTATTTATTTAATGTTATGTGAGTACACTTGTTGCTGTCTTCAGACACCAGAAGAGGGCATCGGATCCCAATACAGATGGTTGTGAGCCACCATGTGGTTGCTGGAAACTGAACTCAGGACCCCTGGAAGAGCAGTCAGTGCTCTTAACCACTAAGCCGTCTCTCCAGCCCGCCTGCAGACTTCTGTATGTGAGAAAAATAAAATACTCATCATCTTTAACCCTCTGTTTTAGGGTTCCTTTTATCCCCTTTTCTGAGACAAGGCCTCATATAGCCCTGCTATATATACCAGAAGCTGGCCTTGAACTCTTCCCAGTCCTCCTGCCCCTATCTCTGAGGGCTAGGGCTATAGACAGGGGCCCTCATGCCCTCAGGCTCTCCACTTATTGAAGCTGTTGTTGAACCCAGTGCTGAAGCACCTCGGTTCCTGCAGACTTTGATCTCCTCATCTGTAGAACCAAGACAACACCCACACATCTCAACACATCTCAGACATGTTAGAGACTCCTGGGCAAGAGGGAAAGTGCTGCTCTCCCCTTCCATGGCCTCAGTTCTGGAGGTGGTACAAGTTGCTTTACTTCAGGGAGCCCCAGGGAGCCCAGGATTCTCTCCCCTCCCCGACCCCCCCCTTCTGAAGGACCTCCAGGCCCCAAATTCAGTCCTCACGTGTCTAAGTCCCCATACACATTCTGATGTTGGTGACACACAATCCTCGTTAAGGGCCTGACTGATCCCAGCCAGATGGGATCCTAATTTAATTAAAACCCTTTAATTACCTGCAACAACACTGCTTTGGAAGTCCAGAGGCAGAAGGGGGTTAGTGACGGGAGGGGGCACTGTTGACAGGGCGGAGGAGTGGCTGGCCTTTCAGCCCTCAGGGAGCTGGCATTGCCTCCTATGCTTCCCATTGTGGTGGCCACAGAGTGCCTGGAATAGCCAGCACAGTCAGGATTCTGGCTTAGTCTATAGGGCACAGCTGGGACATGGTGGGGAGTGGTTTTGAAGAACAGATCCTTGGGAAACAGAGTACCAAGCTCTGAAGCCTGATGCCATTTGTGTTGGCTCTGAGCTGAGAGCAGGACCTGCACGGTGACCCTGTCCCTGCCCAGGGCCAATCTGGGAAGGAGGAAGCATGATTCAGATTTCTCTCTACCGGTCTGGTTAAAGAAACAGGGGTACCTCTGTACCAACCAAAGGAAAGTGGCACCTATAACAATCTTTCTTCAGTCTCATTGTCTTGGGTGTGGAAGAGGAAAAGGGTCATTTTGGTGGGCTGCAGAGAGTTTTTGTAGCTTAAGAACCCCTTCTTGTAATGGCAGAATGAGTCCAGCCAGGCTAGAGTCTGCCAAGCCCTGGCAAGGACAGACCGAAACCCAGACTCGTGAGCTGGGCTATTTATAGGCCTTGTGGACATCATCCGTTAATACCCCTTCTGTTCTTCCTTGGTACTTATTCACTCAACAAATATTGTTTAATAAAGCCTCTCAAACTTCCAGCTGGTCTCCGCTGGGCCAGGAGACCCAGACAAGAGGCATGGGTTCACACTGGAGCCGTAGACTCAGAAGACGTGTTCTATTCGGGTCAATGAGCTGCCAGGGGCTGGTACAGAAACAGGAGTCTCAAGAGGAAGTGGCTTCAGGGTGTGGGAGCCACAGGGCCCACCCCTTCCCCACCTGAGTCCCCCTCCCAAACTACAGCCCAGGAGCTTCTGGGCTTAGCTTTATGGATAGGATCTTTTAATACCTAGGGCCTTTGTATGCCATCCTTATGGTCCTCCTATACCTGATACCCCAAAACCTGCTTCCTCTGGTCTCCCCAGCCTCCACAGAGCCTGATTCAGACTTGGACTGTATGTGTGGTACTGTGTACTTGTTCACTTTGGGACTCTTGGAAAATGTGGACATCCCCAATGGACTCAGGAGAAAGAGAGAGTGCACGGAGCACACTGTTGTCAGTCTGGAGGCTTCCTGAGGCAGGGGGTGTGGGGCCACATCTGAATGGTCTGAGTGATCCTGCCCCAGGACTGTGGTATGAAGCTACCTGAGAACCCAAGTATCCTGTCACATTGAGCTCTGTGTGCGACATCACACCAGTTGTGCCTGACGGTACTCTCTGTGAATCCCTTCCTTCTCAGCAGGACAGGAAGTGGCTGCTGCACCCCAGCACCCCTGCATTCCTACGAAGAGTGAGGGCAGCAGAGAGAACGCAGCACCAGTGTTGGCACACGTCCTCCCCATCCTCGGTGGGCTGTGTTGTCTTCTCTAGAATGGTCTTCAAAAACCCACAGTTCACACTCTTGGGAAATGGTGGTGAGAGGCTAGAATCGTCAATTGTAAAATAAAGAAATCTTTTGGCCCCTAACTGCCATCTCTTTTATTCCAGGAAGCCTCACCTGGACTCTGTTTGTGGCTTGGGAAAAGAGTAGTCTCCAGGGTGCCAGGTACCTTAAGTTCCCTTCTTCCTGGAGTTAGGGTTAGGCTATGTAGAGTCAGCATATGTCTAAAGGGGGTTGGACTTGAGTCTTACTTGCTAGGTGATTTTGATATGGTCCCCTGGCCTCTCTGAGAGGGTGCATCTATACCTGCTCACACTGTAGTTGGAAGAATGCGTCCTGCCAGTAATGGGCACCATGCCAATGTGGCAGGTTCTGGGTTGTTGTCACTCAGCTACCCACCTCTAACTCATAAGCATCTCACAAGAAGAAGACGATTTCTCCTTTACAGGGCACATTGTGTAGCTCAGCAGTTGAGAATCAATTCTGGAACCAGGCTGCCTAGATTCAAATTCTTGTCCTGACACTTCCTCACTGTAGGCCTCAGACAAGTTGCCGAACAACTTTGTATCTGAATTTTCTATTTTGGTGGTGGGGGTGGAGGTATAGTTTGTTGAGACAGGGTTTCTCTGTGTAGCTAGCCCTGGCTGTCCTGGAACTTGCTCTGTAGACTAGGCTGGTCTCTACCTCAGAGATTGCCTGGCTCTGCCTCCTGAGTGCTGGGATTAAAGGTATGTGCCACTGTCTCTGGTTTGTATTTGAATTTCTTTATTCATGAAAAGGGGATGTTCTTTCCCTCTCAGAAGATTGCTTTTAGAGTGAGTTAAAATATCAAGAAATGTGTGTAGCATGGCTATAGACTCCAGCTACACTTTACAGCCATTCATGATTCTGGGTGGGAAGCTAGGTGGGTGGCTGTGGGCTCTACCATTCCTTGCCCTAAAAAGAATGTGCAAGAAATAAAAAAAATAATAATCTTAAGGAAGGTCAGAAGGCTACCATGGCTTTTTACAACACACATAAAAACAGGGCCCTTGTTTGTATCCTGTAGCTTCATGGGTCAAGACCCCACTCCTGCAGGTTCTAGAAAAGTCCCTTCCAGGAAGAGCTGTATATCCCTCCACACCTCTACTCACAAACAATACACAATCCAGAGAATGTAGTGGCCAGAGGGGCTTTATTTAATGAGATAGTAGCCAGAGTGCAGCCTCCAAACACACTCTAGGCCTGGGTGCTCTCCCATCCCACTTCACCAGGGTTTCAACCCCACTCCGGGGTCTTCAGTTGTGTCCAGGCCAGACTGAGCCCGTTCCCTTTCTCCTTGGCCACCTACATCATCTTCACCCACTTGAGAAAGAATCGTCTCCAAGGTGACCAGGATTCTCTTTCTCTGGTCCAGCTAGCATGTTTGAAGCCAGTTACTTGTGAGTCTTAGACCTCTCCCCACTAGTCACTGGCATGGATGCCCCATGGTCCCTTGTGGGTCCCCTCTTAGTGTATAAAACACAGCTCTGCCTTGAATGAGGCCCTTGAGGGTGAGAGCTGTCTGCTGTGCCTCATGGTGAGTTCTCAGATGGGCCCCATGTAAACCATTTCTTTTATATCCTGGAAGGGCTGGGAGCATGGGGGACACAAGACTTAGTCAGAAAGTCTCAATCACACCTAAGTCCTGAACTTAGTAGTTATGTAGAAGCCTTCTATAGGGACAAAGAAACAGAGAGGGGCTGCACTCCTCCAGGCTGCTTTTTAAGGACATGACAGTGTTTCTGGTTTTGGGGGAGCACCAAGTTGAAATACACAAGTGTAGACAGGAACATGACTAGCCCATTTACTAGTCCTGGCAGTTCCTTGCCCTGGGATGGGGGGCTACTGCCGCTCTGTCAGGCTCCGCCATCTGCCACATCTCCGTGGAGATCAGAACTGAAGGGCTCATTGGAGGCAGGATTTTTTTCTTTTCCTTCTTTTTTTTTTTTTTTTTTTTTTAAATGCAGCAGGATCAGGCTCAAGATGTCAGTCTGGTGGGCAGGACTGGAGATGGGAGGGAAGTGTCTAGGAAAACAGGGGAGAGATAAATGGAAGCTTCCATGCTCTGCTCCAGAAGGAGGGAGGAACAGGGAACGGCAAAGACAGGAAAATGCGAAGCAAGAGGAGGAGGATCAGGCAGAGAGGGGCTTGATTTAGCATCCATCTTTCCTGGGCCACCCAAGGCAGCAGCAGCCCAGGAAGCAGGGCTCTGGGCGTCAAGTGACTTCCTCCTGCCAACCTTTATTTTTGTATAACTGCAGACTGAAGTGGCTCTGTCCTGCCTTTCACCTCCTTCCAGAACGTCTGCTCTCCTGACCTTTGGAGATATCACAGCAATGACACTGAGAATAATAAGTGGAGAGCCCAAGAGTGATTTCTAGGTGACCAAGATTCAGGGCAGGCTGTTCCCTGTGACTTCAGTGGTCTCTTCCTCCTCTACACATTACAACAATAAGACACCTTGAACCCACAGGATACTGGCTAGCCAGGCACAAGACATTTTTTTTTCCAGAGTGAATCCTAGTGTCAAAGACCCCTGTATACCCAAAGGTGCTCATATTTGTCAGTGCTTCACTATAGATTTGTATTCAAAGAAATCCTGACAGGAGACGGACTCTGAAAGCCACCTGCAGCACTTTAGACATGGAAACCACCATACAGACACACCCGTAACACTGCCAGCTGATTATCTTTCTGAAGGCTTTAATTCAATCCCAAGTTCTGGGTTAGGGACAGGACTTTATTTGCACTCCAACTTCTTAGACATCTATCTGATATGCCCATTAAACAGGTAAGGAAGTAAAAACTTTACCCTAGTCTGCACTCTGGCCTGTGTCACTTAAGGCCCAGATCCCACACGGCAGCACTCAGCAATGCCTAGGTGTGCCACCTCCAACTCCTCTCCCATGGCTAGCTCAGCCCTACTCTTTCCCAGCTGTGGCCTCAGCTCATTTCTACTTAACTATAAAACGCACAGGTCAGGTGTGGTGGCACACGCTGTTAAGTCTCAGCACTCAAGGGGCAGAGGCAGGAGGAGCTTTGTGAGTTCCAGATCATCCTGGTCTACACAGGAAGTTCCAGAACAGCCTTAGCCACATAAAGACCTTGTCCCCCACCCAGCCCTACACCCCCAAACCAAACAAACCAATAAACAGTGAGTCACTGGATACAAACAGATATGCTTGCCTTCCCACTAGTAAACAGGCCTCCTAGTTTCTGCACTGCTTGAATGCACGTCACCTAGCCTTACTGTAGATTGGCCCCTCTCTACTGCGCTCAGGTGGACTTTAATGGCTTCCTCTCTATTGGGTTACCCCACCACGTCCAGCTCTAAACATGCTCATGTCTTGTCTGGATACATGACTTAGCAGTTAAGACCAAGTACTGCTCTTGCAGAGGACACAAGTGAGTCCCTGGCACCCATGTCTGGCAGCTCAAAACCATCTGTAATGTCAGCGCCAAGGGGGCCAGGTATCTCAAAGCTGCTTCCACAGCTACCTGTACTCACGTGCACACACATTCCACCCCTGATATGTACAGAGTTAAAAATGTGTGTGGGTGTTTTGGCTGCATGTGGGCCAGATGTCCAGAGAGGCTAGAAGAGGGCATCAGGTCTCCTGGAACTGGGGTTATAGATGGCTGTGAGCTGCCACATGGGTGCTAGGAATTGAACCTGGATCCTCTGGAGAAATGGCCAGTGTTCTTAACCCCTGAGCTCTCTCTCCATCCCTACACATGATTTTCAAAAATTAAAAAAATCTTAAAAGCTTTCTGTAGAACACACACACACATCACACCCTCATGTGCTCCTCTGCCTCCCTTATCTGTCACATCACAGCCACACATCAAAGATTTGCCTGCATACTTTGTTCATGCACTACCTGCCCCATTTGTAGTCTTACCCTGGAATGACCATAGACACCAAGGATTGCTGTGTGGCCAGTTCCTCTTTGTTTCCGAAGTGCTGGGGTCAAATGAGCCACCACCACCCAACTGCCAGGTTAACAATTCTAATTTACACTTTTTCCTTTTTCTTGTTGACACTTTTAACATATTTTGTCCTGGTTATCCTAACTGTACTTTCTTCTGGTTATCATCATTTCTTCTCCATTGATGAATCTTCCTTTAATAAATATTTTAAACTAAGCTTAACAAGGAAGAGTCAGTTTTGCTTGTGGCTGTATGCCTAGAGACCAGCAGCCCTTGGCATACTATTGGAACTATAAGTTAATTAATAGCAATAATCAGAAACAGCATAAAACCTTTAAAAATATTTATTTTTATGTATATATACATATATATATATATACACGTATGTATGTATGTATGTACAAATATATACATGTGAGTGCAGGTGCCCTGAGGCCAGAGGTGACTGATCTTTTTGGAGCTAGTGTCACATGCAGTTGTGAGCTGGGTGCTGGGATTTCAATTTGGGTCCTCTGCAAGAGCAGTAAACCACTGAGCCACCTCTCCAGCTCCCAAAGATTTATTTTTATTTATTTATATGTGTGTGTATACATGTGTATACGTGTGTGTGTGTGTGTGTGTTTATATGCCATGTGTGTGGGGTCTCAAAGAGGCCAGAAGAGAGCACTGGACTCCCTGGAGCTGAAGTTCCTGGTGGTCATGAGCCACTTGACATGGTGCTGGGAGGCTAATGTGGGTCCTCTGGATGAGCCAGTGTAGTCTTAACCAGCGCTACCACTCTAGCTTCTCTGAAACCTTTGTGGAGCCAAATCAAGGCAAAGATTTTTCAACTTTAGTCGAGGGGACCCTGGGGACCACCCACTGCCACCTGGACACACTCAAATGCCCTTTCTTTTCTAGAGAACTTTGAAAGGTTGCACAGCGGAGGCTACGGCCCTGGGAGAACCGCTGGTAAGGCTGCATCACTCCTCGGTGCTGACGTCTGCATGCCATTAGTGCTCCAGTCAACACAGATTTCTAGTACTGGTGAGAGACAGAAATAAAAATGTGTTAATTTACCCAGAGAGATCAGAACGTGTAACATGACTATTGGTTCATGCATCAATGTCAATGGATCTAAAGATGAACAATAACACACTATTTCATTTTGCCATTAAATGACACAAGTGCATTTTACATTTTATTTTTATTTTGTTTGTATGGAGATTTGTCTGCAGAAGTGTCTGTGCACCACAAGCATGTTGGTGCCCAAGGTGGCCAGAAGAGGGCGCTGGGAATTAGGAGAGCAGCCAGTGCTCAGAGCTGCTGAGCCATCTTTTCAGTCCCACAAATGATTTTAAATTACTGTTAAGTAACAGTAAATAGCCAGGCACGGAGAGCTCAGAGGATATTCTAAAGCCACACCAGTGGTGTGCTACAGCTGGTTCACACTGGCTTTCTGGAGCCAACTGCTAAATTTTCGGGAATCTTAAGAGCTAGCTGCTAAATAGCTATTATTAAGAATTAAATTGTATGACCATACAATTAGCAAAGACGATACGCACTTAAAATCTCTTCCTAGTCATTTTGCATCTTACTACTGTCTATGCACATGAGGGTATTTGCATCTATGGTGCCTGTGCAGGGAAGAGTATAGAAAAGGACACAGAGCACATCTCTTCCTAGTTCTCATTCAGTAAGGTCACCTTGAAGATGTGAAGTTAGCCATGGTGAGAGTACTTGCATCCTGCAGCCTGGCAAAGGGCTTCTGTATTTAGGAATGGAATAACATGCCTTTCATAGCACACCAGTGAACCAACCACTGGCCCATGAAAAGATTTAAGGTGTGAAGCAAACTTTTACTTGAAAGATAGGCTGAGGGAGCGCAGAAACGAGTCTTTAGGGATTCATTCTTGAAAGAGCGTAGATTGAATCTGGCTGTTTTCTTTCTCAACTGAAAGCTACAGTTATTTTACAAACATGACTCTCACAACATCAGCCAACCACATGAACAACCTGTACACCGCTACACACAAAAATGTGCTCATTGACTTGACTGAACTGTGTTCTTAGGCATTGGTTCCCTTCTTCTCTTACTTATGCCCATCATAGCTTGTACTCAGTGTGTTGATTCATTCTTATTTGCCTTGGCTTCTGCCTTCACCACGGCTGAAAGTGCTTTACGGTAACCACTCTTCTAATGTATGCTTTCTAGTCCTTAGTTCTAAGACTGGTATGGTTTACTTAATTGGTACAGCAGAAATCCTATTCTCTATCCTAGAACTAGCCTTGCTCTCTTACTGGCCTGAGTTTTAGTCTCTGTCACTCTGAGCACACATCTCTTTCCTGGATATGTTTTCTCTGATGTGGAAAGATGAATTTCTTGGTCACCTCCTTCTTCAGATCTTTTTCCTGAGAATTAGTGGACAATTCCATTTTACTGCCAGGCCAAGATGGCTTTTCACCTTCTCTTTGGTCGTTGGGTCTAAGCACCAAATATTCTATTGCCTGCTGTTATTTCTCGGCTCTGGGCCAGGAGGAGTGACCTTGAGGAAGTGACATCTCTAACTTCCCAGCTTACACAACTGGAATGAATGCGAGCCACAAGAGTGCTCAGAATGCCCGTGACATCTGTCAGCTGCAGGTACAGTCCTATACTGGAGCAGCGTGTACTCTATCTTCATAATGTCTCTCCCCTAGGGTTGATCCCCTTCAACTCCTTAATCATTTCTGTTGCTTATATTGAATTCCCTCAAGTCTAGAATTCTTTTTTTTTTTCACCTCAGAGTACAGAAATCAGCAAACAGTACTGAAGATGTCACTTCCTCCTCCAGCATTAGAGGATTTACAGAGGGGGATCCTGCGCTCACTTTGCTAATGATTTAGAGATCCCATCAGCCAATAACATTCAAGTTTCTGTTCTCATCTGGAGGTCAGAGCTTCTGGTTCTCCCAGCTCATTATCCCCAGGACTCATCTTCTTCATCTGCTTTCTTGCTCACTGTATCCAGGAGGGATCCACCTATCGATAGGGTCAAAGGTCCTACAGTGGCACAGCCACCTCTGAAATTCAAAGTGGGAAGGTATGGCTACCTTGTGCATGCACGTACACAGCAGGCCAGTGAGACTCACCTGAATGTCTGATTAGTCAGCAAGCCATCAGAAATGAATCTAAAGGATGGAGGGCACAGTACGGTGAAAAGTCAGCAGACAAAGGAAACACACGGGGCCCAGGCTGATTAAAAAAATAATTAGTTGTGGAAAATAAGGTTGGGTTCCAGCCAAGAATTTGTTTTTGACAAAGGTATACAGAAAGATGCAATGCAGCCATGTTGCCTGTTGATTTAGTAATTCTTTTATAGGAGTTGAAGGGCCAGAACAAAGCACCAGTCAGCTTCACATGCAGGGCCACCCCTTCTCCCCAGCCTGGGTGTTTTCCTTCATCTGCATGGGTTCATCCAATATGGAGATCCCGTAACAAGCTGAAGCCATGTTTTAAAAGGAACTCTCAGAACACTGGTCCAGCCAGAGATCTCCTGGCCTGCCTGCCGTAGTATCTTCATGCTCCTGGCTGGAATTAAAAAAGGAAAGAAAAAAGCAGCAGTAGGCTCTCTGACAGCTGAAGGCCGGCAGCCTTATCAGTGAGAAGAGAAAGAAGGATGGTTCTTTCCTAAATTGTTCAAACCTATAAAGGTCTCCAAGCTGCCTAATAACGACAGACAGGTTTAATCTCCATGTAGGAAATAGGAAAAAAAAAATCTTCCCCCACGAATGGCCAGATAAGAGGCAGAGGCTGACCACAGGGAGGTTGGGAGATGGGGACATTGCCAGATATTCTATTTGGCCCCCAAACCACAACTCCGAAGGTTCTGTGGAACTACTTGCCTGAAATATCGTTTTGATAAATAAGCCATATCCTCGTGGAATTGCAATCTCCAACTGTTCCACTGGCACGGACATCTCTTCAGTGACAGCACATGCCCCAGATTGTGGAGTTAACTTGAATTAAATTTCAGATGTGGGGGAGCTAAGGGAAGAGGTGGTGGCAGTGGGAGGTTTATCAACAGTATGCTGGGGCTCTGATGTTGTCATAACCAGATGGCTTCAACTGTATCATTTAAACAAAAACAAACATGGCTGGAAAGAATGTAATACCAGGAGAAGCACTGAGCTGCTTCATCTGTACCTGAAATTCCACCAGTTTCCAAACCACAGTGAAGTCCATGCTGGAAATTCTACAAGTATGGAAAATCCCAGAACAGACCTTTATCCTGCCAAAAGCCAGATGTCAGGATAGCGCCCTTCCTGAAAGCGCTTTCTCCATCTTCACCCCAGGGCCAGGAGTGAGTGAAGTTCAGAAGGCAAATCCGCTTCGCTCTGCTGGGAGCTCTGGAGCAGGCCAGTGGAGGGAGGCACCTTTCTGGAGCTTTGTTCTTGCTATTCCCAGAGGAAGCAAGCTTCACTTCCAATTTTGTACCTAAGCACTCCAGAAATGGAACTTCCTTCATTGCTTATATAATCGTCAGGATATGACATTAGACGAGCTGGTGCTCGGTACTCATGTGACCTTAGGCACGCGCCTTCCTCCAATTTCTCCGTTTCCAGCTACAGGCCAGCACTACCTATCACCTGTCCAACCAAACTCTGTAAGAGGTCTGGAGGTTTGAAAAGGACCCTGTAGATTAAGGTCTGCTGAGAGCTGAGAATTACAGAACCAACACAGAGGCAGCATAGGCAGAGGAGATGCTGTATCATTATGTTTATGCATCAATTTAGAAGTGGGGGCCAAATGACAGTGGCCAGCAGCCAGTACACAGGGAACTGGACACTTCTTTCCACAGGTCATACTAAGGAGGAAACTGGGAAGTGCCACAGAGTACAATAAATAAGTCCCACTTGTGTAAAAACCGCTGCTTGCCCACACATACCCAGCCAATAGTAGGTATGCAATGAAAACCAGAGAATTAGCCAAGAGTAAAGTCACAGTGAAAGACAATGGAATGTGAACAGGCTGAAGTTCCATCTATGGTTAAATAATGCAACCTTGGCCAAACAATGTATGTTTTTAGTGTGTTCCACTATCTGGCCAGTGCTGTGAAGCTTGGAACCCCACAGCACTCTTGTGAGCTCACTGAAGTTAAGACCTTAGCTTTTCCAGAGATACATCAGTCAATGACAGGACCCAGAAGACACAACAATTTCCCTTTATTTAATCTCCATATTCATGTACCCTAAAATATATATATATATATATTTAGGTTAGGAAAAAGAAGATTTGGGATTAGGTATTAACACACACAGGGTGCAAAAGAAGCCCATTACAATTGCTTGCCTTGGCAGAGTAGGACCTGGTCCCAGACTCTCACCAGAACATGGTTGGCAGATCCTCAAGGAGGACAAAAAACTGCCAGATGCTGAGCTCACAAAGAAAACTAAAGACTATGGAGAATAAATAAATCCCTACTGCTTCTTAGACATTTTGAACATAATCCCTGCAAGATGAAGATCAAACCAGGGCTTCAAAATCTCACAAGCAAGAAACTCAGACCCAAGAGACAAGCCAAGTGAATGAAACAAAAGACCAGTGATACCACACAGTACAAAATAGTAATTATTTATATTTTCAAAAAGAAAAAGTTAACATTTGGAAGTCTCCCCTTTGGAAGAGGGGCTAATCAGAAGTGACAGGACCGGCTCCTATGCAGGCGACAAGTCAGGTACAAACAGCCAGGCCATCTGGGCTGGGATTTTTTTTTCACATAGCAATAATAATAAAATTTTCTTTTCTCTTCTTTTTCTTTTATGTATTTTCTGGATTTGTTTCTTCTCTTATTCTCTCTCTCTCTCTCTCTTTCTCTCTCTCTCTCTCTCTCTCTTTCTCTCTCTCTCAGAAAAAGGGAAGGGGAAGGGAAGAAAAAATAAAATCAGAGAAAAATGCAAAAAAAATCCATTTTCCACGATATCTAAACAACAGAACCATAGTTTTTATATCAGGACAGTATGAATTTTGGATGAATTATTTTTTCCAGTTTTTAACACCAATAAGGGTTTCGGCAGAAGCCACTACCATCAACCACTCATTTTCCAGGTCAGATGACTTCTTCCCCCTCTGCTGTCAGCATCACTTTTCCTAAGAGGATGAAAGGATGGGCTTGTTCTTGCAAACAGTAAGTGCTAGCGAGAGAGCTCTTCTGATACTTGGATGGTAGTGAGGAGTCTTCACAAGTATCCACAGTCGGAAGGACTAAAATTTGCTTCTTTCAATATAAATACTACTGGAATCCACAACTGATTTTTGAAGAAAAAAAAACCACTTTCTTCTTTCCTTTTTCCATCTCTTAAGACTAAATGTCCCCTTGTTTCTGCTTTCCCTTCCTTTTTGCTGCAGGCACCTGATGATTTGTTCTGCTCAGCCAGATGCCCATTTCTCCGAAGTCCCACTGCTGGGATGGCTTGAGGCCAGCGCCTAAACTGAATCCCAGTGTCAAACTTGCTCAGGCCAAAGGGCACATGGTGACAGAGCAACAGGGTTTCATTAGGTTGAGTGGCCCAAGTCCTGGGCCCTTCCCTCCCCCAGTTCCCCTAAGTTATTTAGTGCTGTTTTAAAGTCTGGGTCATGGTGCAGTCTTTCCCGACACAGAGTAAAAGCCCCACAGACTGCGCTGTCTACCTGGTAGTCAGTGGCAGCAATGGTGGCTGCTGCTTCTGGAAAATAAATGGAGTCTCCCAACTGGCAGGATCTTAGGATTGCTTCAGGCGTTTTCGTGGGGGCCCCAGGAAAGGACATTGTGCCGAAGCCAGAGAGCGGTATGCTTCTGCCACTAAGTGGGGATGTGACACCACCATTGACTTCCACCCAGAGGTCTCCAAGACATCCGAAGCATGACTAGGAGAAATGTGGAGAGATAAGTTACCAAAGGGAGTGTGCACATGGACCAAACAGCTACCTAGACAGCCCACTTTTCCAGTGTGTGGTGTAGAAGTGTTAATGCAATCAGCCCAACCCAGACAGAACTCTTACCACGTATATGAGTAAGAATGTGCTTCCTAGACAGTGTGCAGACCGGTAGACTGGGCTGTGGCTCTTCTAACTCTGAAAACTTGGACTCTGAGGTACTGCACTTTCAAAATGGGAGTTGTACATCCAACTCTTAATAATGCTGAAGATGTTTACACTCAGGGATGCTAAGAAAGAGAAGAGCAGGGATCTGACTCCAGCTGCTCCTGCCATTCACTACTCTTCCTGACCACAAGGCACATCACAGCCAGGGCCTACTGAGGGTCAGAAAAGAGAAGGTGGCAGCTGTTTTTTGCTCAATGGTTGTTACCTTCTAAAAAGTTATCTGACACTTACTGGTCCTTCCTTTCTTCTTCTGTTTCAGGCTAGCACCTTAGAGACAACCATGGAACTAGGCTTAAAAGACATTATTTCCCCATATTTGTGTATTTTCTGTGTTAAAATTGTTCACTCATCTACCTGAACATCTTAGACTTGTTGACCCCAAGGTGCTGTTATGAGGATTCTTTTCCCTCCAAATTTTGCTCCCCAACACGCAAAGGAGTAATAAAGTGCGTCCTAATGAGAAAGACTATACTAATAACCTGTCCCAGCTCCTTCAAAGTACTCTAGAAAGTACTGTGGTGAGCTCATCTGTCACTTGGAATTAAGTAACAGACCTGGTAGACTGCCTCCTTTTCAAATAGTCTTTAACAGTCAGTTAATGTTACCCCTTCTCTTTCCCTGATCCCAACAGAGACTATAAAACATATTTTACTGACTCATAAAACAGGAACCTCTATTCTCCTGGAATCTATCTTTTTTTGTTGGTCAAAGTAAAGGGAGGCTGCTGTCATTTGGGGCACACAGCTTTTCCAGGACAGTAAGTAACACTACTCTGTCCTAGCACTGTTTGGAAGTAAGGAGCTTCACATGCAGAACCTGATCCATGCAAGCAAAACCATTTTTCACTCTGTTGAGCTGAATGAAAAGATGAAAATTCTCTATTTAACATCAAAAGGTTAACGAAGCTGCTTGTTCACTTTACCCACTAATTCAAAGTCTTTCTTACTTCTTAATCCCAACTATTCTGAAAAGGGGACTTTGAAGATGCTACTCACTAGTTGATGAAATCCACAGCCTGAGTTTTCAGCTGATCTGCGCTGTGGAGGTCAGCCAGGATGAGAATCTCCGCAGCGTTCTCCACAGAGAGGTTACTGCAGAGGGCATCCTCACACATGACCTTCAAACGCTCCAGGGCATACTGTGAAACAAGCAGTGTTGTGGTCAGAGCAGCAATGGCTCAGGGCTCACTGCCACTGAAGCCTTCTCCTTAGTTGTGCGGCTGGGAAACTAGCTGAACACAATTGCAGAGCACAGGGAAAGTACCAACACAGTCATCAACACAACCACACTCTGAAGGGCAGCTGCTTAAGCCTAAAGTGAAGAGAGCTGAAGTAACGTGGGAGCCTTGTCTCTCGGACTCTACAGTTTACTTGTTAGGAGATGACAAGCAGAGCAGATCTGCATCCCAACAGTCACTCACCACCTGCCTTTCTTACACCGTCACCACCTGCCCTGACAGAGAAGCACTGGCCAGCTGCAAGCGAGCACACCATTCTATCACAACTTCTGCAGTCCTACTACTTATAGCTGAAGCCCCGTTTTGTTGAAGGTGGGGTTCCTCCCTTCTTTCTTTACTTCCTTCCTTTTCTTTTTTTTTTTTTTTGTTTTTTTGTTTTTTGTTTTGTTTTGTCTTGTTTTTGAGACAGGGTTTCTCTGTGTATTCTGGCTGTCCTGGAACTTGCTCTGTAGACCAGGATGCCCTCAAACTCAGAAATCTGCCTGCCTCTGCCTTCTGACTGCTGGGATTAAAGGTGTGTGCCACCACAGCTGCCACAGTTCTTTTTATTTAAACATTGTCACTACCCTGGCAAAATACCCCAACTGACCTATCAAGCTGTGCAAAGGGACCCTGTGGTGGTTTTCACCAGCATCTCTGACACATATTGTTCCTGAGTGAGGGTGAGCCAACGGCTTCTTTCAAATAGGAAAAGATAAATCAAGTCTTATTTTATTGGGGTTAAGATTCTGAGGGTAAAAAAGGACAAAGCAGCAGATACCCTGGTTCTAATTTCAGTTTAAATACTCTTATTTTCTAAATTAACAGCACAGGCATTCTGGAAGGGTCTAGGTGGATGCTGGTGCGTTCACTGACCCAGATGGTTAGGTCTGATGACCCTTGGCTACCTGCTCTCTACTATAGCATGAACAGGAATAAAGAAGGCATGAAATAAAATGCCATTAATCAGTTCACAGGAGAAGCATTTGCTATGAGGCTTTCCAGTCTCTCTATAGAGCCTCCACCTTCAGGGCCTTAGAATTCGATGACACAATGCCCCTCCAGGCTGAATCACAACAATCAAACCACTACACTTTTATTATGAATTTCAGGCAAGGAGGAAAACCTGTTGGCACTGTGATCTCCTAGAGCAAAGGGGAGTTTTATTGGTTTTGGTGCCACTTTAATTTCTTAAATTTAAGTAACTGAAAAACAGTTTCCATAGAAAAGGGAAAATGACACTAGATAAGCAGGAAATGAAGGTGCTGGGAGGGGCTGAGCACATGGTCCGCCTCTCTATAGTGCCATAAGGACTGTCCCTCTTATCCTTCTTTACACATTCTTTTAAAGGACTTCTGCTGTGAATAGCTCTGATCCCGCCTGCACAATTAGACAAAAGTAGCCACTCTTGTCTCTTGGGGGACAAAGTTTTTTTTCTTAATTATGCTTCTGAAAACCTTGCCTAATGGCACTACTTACTCGGGAGATTGGAACTGTGTCTCCTAGACCTGGGCAGCATGCTTTGTTTTGTTTTTAGTCTAATTACACATGTCCCTAGGAGATTGGTAAGGCTCAGAAGAAGCTGTTTTGGCCTCCTGGGTAAATTCTAGATGTTTAGATCCTTCCATGAAGGATTTTTCACTCTGTTTTCCTAAACTCACTGAGAGGTATAAAGGTAAAGCATACTTTCAAATAGGCTTGGAGCAAAGGCTTCCCAGTGGGAGATTCTGAGTGGAATTTGAAAATGCACACCCACTTCCCTACTCCCCTACCCCCAAGATAAGGTTTCTGTGTGTAGCCTTAACTGTCCTAGAACTGGCTATGTCAATCAGGGGGGCCTCAAACTCAGAGTGCCTGTCTCTGCCTCCTGAGTGCTGAGATTAAAGGTGTGCGCCACCACCACCTGGCAACTTCTCATTCATAAATTTATAGCATTGTTGGATTCAACTGCTTTCTTTTTTTAAAGTCAGAAGGAAACATGGTGCATTGAAAATTCCACCAAATTTTCATGGTGCATTGAAAATACTTTCTTATTGTCTTCAGTGAAACTAAGTTTCTTCTAGTCAGAAATGAGGCTGACAGGGAGAGTGTGGCATCTTCATGTTGCTAACTATTAATCAAGTCTTAAAAGGTAATAAGAATAGAGTTGCCGGGCAGTGGTGGCGCACGCCTTTAATCTCAGCATTTGGGAGGCAGAGGCAGGTGGATTTCTGAGTTCAAGGCCAGCCTGGTCTACAGAGTGAGTTCCAGGACAGCCAGGGATACATAGAGAAACCCTGTTTCAAAAAACAAAACAAAACAAAAGAATAGAGTTACTATCCCAATCTTCACCAAGAGAAACAATTGGGTCTATATGCTTTGCCTTCAGTAATACTTCAAAATGCTGCTCAACACAGATAAAACCTCTGTTGTATGCCTATGTACCATCCTCTGTCCTTAAAAGGAGTTAATTTTCCAGAACAAAATCTAGAGAGGCTCTGATGCTCTTGGTTAGAGAATTTTTTTCCTCAGCAAAGTACTAGAACTCAGAACACAACAGAGAGAGGCTGCGCTCCCAGAACATCTGCTTTCTCCTGAGGTCTACTGTTTAACATCAACTGCCCCTGCCTAAAATATAGGGAACACTTCTACAGGGCAAATATCAATCACACTGTCCATCCTATCACTGGTACTGCATAGGCCCTGGGACACAGGCAGGTAGCCTCCAGGCCCCAGCTGATGTGTCTTTATAATGTAGGTCAGTCCCCACTGTGTCCTCAGGTCCTCTACTCAGATGTGATCCTTGAGAAAAATGCTTCCAGGGTCAACTGAGTGGGAGACCTGCTGTCTAGCAATACTTGCTTTCAGAAAACTCTCCTAAACTCAGTGTGGTGGCTCTCACTTTTAATCCCGGTCAGCACTTGGGAGGCAGAGGCAGGAGGATCTCTGTGAGTTAGAGGTCAGCCTGATCTACAGAGTGAATTCTAGGCCAGTCAGAGCTACATAGACTCTGTCTCAGGGAGGAAGGAAGAAAGAGGAAAACAAAACTTCCCATACACACTAAGATGCTCTAGCTTGGACCGGAGCCACTACAAGGTCCCCTTCAATTACTGGAGGTCAGGCCTCTATCCCCGCCTTCGCAAGATTAGATTCGCCACAGCCCTTCTACACTTAGAGAAGGGAGGAGATGTCAGGGGCATCCCTGCTTACACACTGAAGGCCTAAAATCAGTCATAGGCCTAAAATCAGCAATAGGCCTGTCATACATGTATACTAATACCAAGTCTTGGGTCTCTGTGGAAAAACATTGAGACAGATGGCTATAAGCTAATGTAAACAGGCAGCTTTTGTAGAAATTTACCAGCCTGAGTAGTCATAGACCTTGTAAATAGGTAGCCTTGGCAGACAATACCAACTTAGATAAGGACAAGTGAATCATAGGCTGAGTCATAGTGACCTGTCCCCTGAACCTTCACCCAGCCAATACCCTGTTCTAAAAGATATCTGTATTCCCCCTGAACACCCACGCTCCACTGTCATCCCCTTCCCCACGTCCTGCCTTTTTGTGTTTATAACCCGTGTGTGAATAAGTAAAAATTATGATTTGAAAAAAAAAATAAAGAAAAGAAAAAAGGGAAAAACTAAAATAAAATAAAAGATGCTCTAGCTTCTGAGGAATCCTGCAGTAAAATGGGAGCCAAGATACAGATAAAGGTCTCTCCTCCTCCTCCCCCCCACTCCACCTGCCCCTGTGTGTGTGTGTGTGTGTGTGTGTGTGTGTCCAAGGCAGGGTTTCTCTGTGTAGTCTTCAATGCCTTGGAACTAGCTCTGTAGACCAGGCTGCCCTCCAACTCACAGAGATCTTACCTGCCTCTGCCTCCTGAGTTCTGGGATTAAAGTGCATGCTTTCCATACCAAAAGGTTCCTACATTGTTGGGACAATGTATAAGACTGTCTTGCCTAAAGTAAGATATATGCATGCTCACTTCACCCACAATACTAACACATAAGCCCTTTCACAAAACTGAAGAGATCACTGTAAGACCTGGTCATATGACTATTTTCTTGTTCTTATCTTACCTTATCAGCAGCTGCCAGCAAGTCATCAGCCATTTTGTCAAGGTTCGGAGCTTTCCCCGTGTAAATGAAGCACATCATCTCCTTGAAGACTTCAGGTTCTACATCATTAATTTCAACCCGATTCTACGCCAGAAAAGCCAAACATGAGAACTATCCTCTAACAGAACAAGATTCCTAAACTATATTCATGATTCTGAGTTCTGGTGAGGAAGAAGCTTGTATGAGTTAAGCCTAAAACCATGGGTAGAA
>NW_021620860.1:4212113-4372113 GCF_004785775.1 Grammomys surdaster
CTCCCTCCCTCCCTCCCTCCCTCCCTCTGTGTCTCTGTCTCTCTCAGTCTCTCTCTCTCAGTCTCTGTCTCTCTGTCTGTGTGTGTGTGTGTCCCCCTCCCATCTCTTGCTCTCTCTCCCCCTCTCTTGACTGCTTACTGTGGTAGCTTTCCCCCACCACTGTATACTACCTTTATTTTCTCAAACAGTAGCAAAACAACTACTAAAATGTGTGGTTTGTTTTGTTTTTTGTTTTTTAAATCTCTGGACTTTCTAGTATCTTTAATCCAAACTGTTCAGATGACCTGCTGAGCAAGTAAGTCCATGTCACCTGGGACATTTCAAATCACCTTTCTGCTCTCAGAAGGTGTCTGTTCAAGACACTGCATTTTAATAACATAGCAAGAGAAAGATAATTAGGAAAGTTAAGTCTGCTAGACTGGAAAAGGTTTCATTTGAATCACTGGGTTAAAAAGATGCATGTGCATCCTGGTACATACCTTTTTGCTCTCCTCCATTTCATGTTCAAACATGGCACTGAAAACCGGAGACCGAGCTACAGCATGAGAGGAAACAATGCGGTTACCACACAGGAACCGCTCCATTACCCCAGTAACAATCAAGGTCTTTGCTCTTCCTGTCCCACTCCCGAGGAAATGCTCTCGGACTCGAATCACATCAGAATTATAAAACATACGCTTTCAAAACATTGCCTTGGCTCTATTTCAGTCATCTACATGTAATGGAGATTATTTACCCGTGTACGACGACAACAGTGTATGGACTACTGGTATAGACTTTGAAATTCTATACGAGAATTGGGAGAAAGGTCTAAGCAGAGGTTCTAATATCTGGATGTGGCTGGAACAAGGCACCTCTATAGAGACCACACAGTGAGGTCAAAAGCTGGGCTTAATGGCACGTACTAGCTTGGTAACGAACATTTTGGGTAAGTTGTCTCCTCCTCCCGCAGTGTGTTCTCAATGAAGTTGCTATTATTCCCCCAAAGGCTGTAAAAGCCTTAGATTAAGTATATATAATGGTTTATGGTCCTTCAAAGCTCCCTCTATTTGGTAAAACCATCTTCCTTAGCATTTAATTTCTTTCATTACAGAGAATTCAGTTTTTCCTTTTAGAAATGGGAATGAAGGGCTGGAGAGATGGCTCAGAGGTTAAGAGCACTGACTTCTCTTCCAGAGGTCCTGAGTTCAATTCCCAGCAACCACATGGTGGCTCACAAACATCTGTAATGGGATCTGATGCCCTCTTCTGGTGTGTCTGAAGACAGCAACAGTGTGCTCATATACATAAAATAAATAAATCTTAAAAAAAAAAAAAAGAAATGGGAATGGAGAAAAAAAAAATCAAGAAACAAGAGCCCATGTACATTCTATGAACACCCATGAAAACCACACATACACAGCTTACTTTCAACCATGAAAAGTAATAAAATGACTAAGAACTCAAACATTTTCATGTTGCTGAGTAAATCAGGGGTTGGGGTCAGAGCTGAAACCCCCAACCCAGTACCTAGGAGTGGACAGACAGATTGAGAGTGTGGGAAGGTGGCAGACCTGGAGCTTTGGGCCTATAGTTTATGTCAGAAAAAAATCATTTTAGCTCTATCATTTTCTAGCCATTTTCTTGGAAGAATCATTTAACCCTCTGAGGTCCCTCCTTTTTTTTAACTTATAAATTAACCAAGCATAGTAGTGTACACCTGTCAGGCAGGAGAATTCTGCACGTGAGGTCAGCCTGCATTATATAGCAGAAATTTCTCCTCACTTCTTTAGATTTCAAATGTGAACCTCAATGTTCTGATCTATTTCAGAAGGTTATCTCTATGTTCTTATTTCAGAAGAGTTACAGGCTATATGGTACTTACAAGCTGGTACTTCAATATGGGCGGGGCAACAGCAGGCAGGGCTTAGAAAGTCATCAGTAGACAGACTGCAGCTGATGCAATGGGAACAGAATCACAAGAGAGAACAGAGGGAACACTGAAGCAGACCCTTAGGACTGGCTGATGTCTGAAGGGACAGGTGAGGGAGAGGAAGAGAAGCTACACAGTAGAAATAGCTGGAGCCAGCAGGATATACAGCTCAGAGATGGAGTGCTTGCCAAGCACACATGGGGCCGAGGGTTCGATTTTCTGAGCCATAAGGGGAAAGAACAAGATAGCTGAAGAACCAGGAGAAAACTGGAGCATGGAGTCAACTAGCACATGATTGAGCCTCTCAAACTTAGAAGCTAGCAGGTCATTCATCTAACTTTGGAAAATTGCTTTTCTGGCAAGGAGGTGAGCTGAGGACATTGTGGGGAAAGGAAGTAGACAGTGAATGTGCTAGCTCAGAGTATGTGGGGAGAAAGGGAGTACATACACTGAGAGAACGAGGCTTCTAGGAAGGCAGGACAAGTTCAGAGAGCAGGACTATACAAAATAATCGATGCTAAAGATGAGCAATACCTCCTGCCAGTGAGAAGGCAAGCGACAGAACAGTAAGCATCGAGGACGTTCCTACAAAAGGGCCTCTTGGAAGGTAAGGGCATCCTTTACGAGTTGGAGGAGGTTAGAGGGGAAAGGCTGAAATCTGAAATATCTATTGTTGGGGGAACAAAGGAAGCTGACTACATCTATAGAAAGACACGAGGAGGGGAGGCAGGAGGGCTGAGGCGATGGCTGAGTGGATCAAGTGCTCACTGAACAAGCATGAGGACCTCTGCTCAGATCCCTAGCTTCCACTCAAAACCTAGGTTATGTACTGGTAACTCCAGCACTAAGTGAGGACAGGGAAGAGACACAGTGGATCCCTGGACCTCACTGGTGAGTCAGTCCAGTAAAACAGTGAGCTTTATGTCACTGAAACCCTATCTCAAAAAGTAAGGTAGAGAGTGACAAAAGAAGACAGTCAACCTCTGGCCTCTGCACAAACACACAAAGTACACGTCCTTGCATAGACACGCACAAATACATGTTTATACCACACACACAAACAAGGAAAAACATTAAAAGGGAGGGGGATGGGGGAAGCAAGCATGCTGAGGGTCTCACTATATAGGTAGATATTAGCCTAAGTTACTCACTTCCTTCAGCACTGACATTACCTAGCTAAGGCAGAGAATGGAAAGCTGTCACATGAGAAAGGTTGAGCTCATCTCAAGTGTGTGCTTTACACTGATGGAGCTGAGTCATCTCATAGAGGAGTCTTGAGAAAACATTGTTACTTGGACAGTCACTCGGTACTATTACATGCTCTGTGGTCTGCAGAGCAGTGTATAGCTATGGCTCCACTTTTCTCTAAGGTGAAGTCAGCCCTCTGTCAGTTCTTCCTCGGGGTGAGTCCTGGTTTTAAAGATCAAGAACCTGACAGAACAAGAGCTGATCCTCTGATCAGTGGCATAGTCTTCTTCTTCTTATGTGTTTATAGTGAAGGGAAGGCTTAACTATCCCAGAGGCCTAGGTCTCACCCTGACCCTAGAACAGAATCCTCTCTATCACAGCCAAAGCCCAGCAGGAGCTACCACTTGCTTTTAGGTACTCCAAGAGCTACTTTCCCAGGCCAAAGATATGTAGTACCTTTGTATGACCACCACTCATACTTTTAAAATAGTACCCAGTCTACCTGAGACAAACCAGAAACGCCGCTTTTATGAAGAGTAGCACTTTTAGTTACACAGTTCAGGTATGGTGGCATATACTCCAGCAGTAGGGGCTGGAAGTGGAGTGAAGTTTGAGGATAGCCTGGGCGAACAATAAGTTCTAGGTCCACCTAAGCGATAAAGTGAGACCCTATCTCAAAACAGCAAAATGAAAATGAATTTTAAAAATGTATTCAGGTGCAGAGTTCGTAAGTTGAAGTTGTTTCAAAAGGCAATTTGGTAGCCACTATTCTTCCTATTGAATCAAAATTATAAAGTGAATCATGAATAAACACCAACCTGCTAAGATAGCCTTGTGAGCCTGGAATTCTTGGCCAGCCACACACAAGCAGCAGTCTGTGAATCGAGAGTTCTCCCACAGCCCTCCTAACTCATCTGCCAACCGGCACTCAGGAACCTTTACCATGTTCATAGTATTCTGCCCAGAAATATTGACAGAGTCTTGTACTACACTCACCTGTGAAATATAAAGAGACAAAAACAAAGCTTTTGTTACCAGCAAGAGGAGAGAGGACTCCTACCTTAGTGCTGCAGATATTTAGATACCACATTTTCTTGAAATTACCTCCACAAATCCAGACTTTCTCCTTTGGCTCAATTGTTTCCCTGCTTATTATAAACATACCTCTTTCATACCACACCTTAGGACAATGCAGCTTCCCAGAATAAGTTCTCCTACAGTTTCTAATAAGTCCCATACCTTTGCAAACCCAAGCACAGCCCCAAGGAGAAACTCACAAGAACAAATGCTAAATGTCAAGTATTCTCCTTATCCCACCTTAAAAGAAAGCTTACACATAAGAGCTGTTATAGAAGTCACCATATCAAACTCTCTAAGTTCAAAAGCACTTCACTTACTTTAGTTAGGTCAAGAAACACACAAAAAAGTATAATTTCTATGGAGCTAGGAAAGTGACTGGCATTTCTCAAAGACGTTTGATTAATGAACATGATGGCCTGATTCCCACAAGGACTGATCTAGAAAGGCCTTCCAGTAGGGATAACTGGGTGAGTATGCCATCATCTGTAACAATGACATTCAAGATGACTAACTTCAGTTTACACACGCGTTTACACTCCTGGAACAGAACAGCAGTACCAACTGTATGAAAAGCTCCAACTTTCCACTCTGGCTTCAGTAGCATGTGACAACTAGTTGAATTAATTCAACCCAGATAGAAACCAAGCTAAATTTATAGATGAGTTTGTGGAAGTCAGATGTTAGGATACCAATTACAAGGATTTAGAAACCACATTAACATTATAAAATATAAAATATGCTAGCCACCAAACACAAAAATAAGCAGCCATGAACCCAACAACACTGTTTTTTCCCCTACAACAATACAACATGTTAGAAAAGTTAGGTCTAAGCAGAACTCAAGCCCTGAGAATCAACTCCCTGTTCTTCTTCTGCTAAGAGTCTGATGAGAAAGACAGTTTAAGAACATCCTTGATGACCCAGATTTCTTTTGACCTTCAAGATGCAAGTCATCCTTTAGCTGCAGTCCTAAACCCAGAGGCAAAGTTAATGCTTGATCCAAATGACCTATAATACCTTCTCGTAAGAGTGAGATATTTACTACCAGGTCAAGAAGCGTACTCATCTCTATAAAACAAGCTGTTATGGTTTTGCACAAGGAGGGAGTCGAGTTAATCAATTGTGAATGCGCTCAGCATCAGAGCACATTTATCAGAGACAGTTTATAACAATATCTTAATAACCCAGAACCCAGCACAAACCACCCCACAGAGATCCCTTTTGTCCTTTGTGAGATTTCTAATTTGGTTCAATCATTTTCTCATATTGGCACCTTCTTTTCTTTGATATAATATTAATACTAAAAGTATAAGTTTCTGTTCCCAGTTATAGTTCTAAATACTGATTTAAAAAAAAGGAAAGACCAATTAAATCCAACTTCCTCATAGGGAAAGGCAGGAATCCCCAGGGATGGCCAATAAAGGGAATAGAGAAAGCTTTTGGCACCATGTTTCTAGTTTGAATTAAACCAGGCTGACAGGAGCCCAAAATCATTAACACTTAATAGCAACTGAGTAGACTGGGTAAAATGAATTGGCAAAAGCTAAGCTGAGTTTCAAATGAACTATGGTTACCAGTGGACCTTCTGCTGGCTAGATACATGCTTAGTAATGAGTGGGGCCCAAAGTCTACGGCACCTCTCAGGAGGGCAATCCTTCTCTCTGGACACAGACAGGAACACAGCAGGAAGGAGAATGTACCTTTATGGTCTGAGCCAGGCTTGTTCTGTAGATATATGGATGCTTGGATTCTCCAGAGCTCTGAATGTCTGACACCTCTTACCAACATTAAATTCGCTTAATTAAAAATAAATTTTAAATGGCACTCACAAATGAGTCTTCAGAGTCCAAACTTTTAACTTAGAGAGGGATTGTTTTCCTCTGCAAATGATGATGCTAAAATGAGACCATTTTGAGAAAAACGAAAGATGTTTTTATGCCTATAAAGTTGACTACGGAGACTCATTCAGAACTGCAGCTGTGAGGATGACGTGACTGTGACATTTATGTTGTCTTATAAATGAATGCATGAAAATGTCGTAGGAAGGCTGTATAATCTCCCAAGCTTCAAGTTAAGGAGGGTCTCACTTTTTTTTTTAAAGATGTATGTATGTATGTATGTATGTATGTATGTATGTATGTATGTATATTTATTACATAGTGTTCTGCCTGCATATATACCTGTGAGCCAGAAGAGGGCATCAGATCACATTATAGATGGTTATGAAACCATGTGATTGCTGGGAATTAAACTCAGGACCTCTGGAAGAGCAGTCAGTGATCTCAACAATCTGAGCCATCTCTCCAGCCCCAAGGGTCTCACTTTTAAAGTCAACTTCTCTTCCCCACCCTGGTCTGGTTTTTCAAGACAGGATTTCTCTGTGTAGCCCTGGCTGTCTTGAAACTTGCTCTGTAGATCATGCTGGCCTCAAATTCAGAGATCCTGCCTGTTTGCTGAGTATGGGATTAAAGGCATGGACTACCATGCTGGCTTCAACTTCTCTTTTGTAAAAAAGGAAATTTAAAATAAAAAATTTTAAAGGAAATTTCATGAATGACTAAGGGCTGTCGAGTATTGTATATTCATCCACATAAGAGGGAAATCCTTAGAAACATTCAGTACCTATTAAACACTAAGGACTGTGAAATCTTGTACACTCATCTCCATAAAAAGGGAAATCCATGAAAAACACTTTAGTGCCTATATAATAATGAAAAATTAAAAGAATAGGGGCTGGAGAGAAGGCTCAGGGGTTAAGAGCACTGACAGCTCTTCCAGAGGTCCTGAGTTCAGTTTCAGAAACCACATGGTGACTCACACACCATCTGTAATGGGATCTGATACCCTCTTCTGGTGTGTATGAAGACAGTTAAAATGTACTCCTATACATTAAAAAAAAAGAAAGAAAAACATTTTAAAAATTGAAAAAATAAGGAAACACTACACACTGCTTATAGTGTAGCACATCACTCAAAGCAACACTAGAGACAACCAGAACGTCAATCATAAGAGAACAAACAGCACAAACATAAAACACTTTCTCCTGCACTAAAAATAAACTGTGGTTACATACAAAGTATACATCTTAGAAACAATGTCATAAAAAACAAAAAGCAAGTCCTAAATGACAATAGTCCATGACTTATGAGTTTTAAAAAGCTTAAAACCAAGTAAATCTGAAGAATGTGTTATTGTTCAGGGAACAACAGCACACACAGGTTATCTTCAAGTGTGGATGTGTGTTTACTATCAACATAGTTTATAACCTACAAAAATGCTGCATGTCAAGCTAACGTCTTCGTAGGTCAAGAACAAACTGGTTGTTTCATATAGTGTAACTAATGCATACCAACAATTCACTAATAAAAAGGAAAAAAGGAATGGACATATTTATTTAAAATTAGGTAAAAATACATATTCTCAGGCAACCAAAGGAATATTCTATGCATGAGAATGAAAAGTTACGTTTTAGAAGCATAAGCTAATGTCCAGATATTTTTTTTATGTCCAGATATTTTATAAGTGGCATTTCACAGTTTCCTATTTCCCCTTAACTACCACCTTACAAAGAGGACTCTTTTCGTCTTCAAAGGCAATGAAGGGGAAATGCATGCACCTTCATTGCTAACGAGTATTTGTTCTCAATGTAAGTAACTAGAAAGGGTTAACAGAAGCTGAAAATTTTCATGAAGATTTTCTATGGCCCAAATTATTAAGGAGGAAATTAAAAATATAATTTAAACATGCTCTTTATCTCCTCTCTTTCATTACCAAAGTAAATACTCTCTGTTAAGAAAATTTGGGAAAGCCCTTGCTCTCTTGAGTGAATGGCATTCAGCTCCACTGAGTACAGCACAGCAGACAGGAAGTGGAAATGGAGAGCTGGCATGGCCTTGACATTAATTTGCTATACAACGTTAGGAATAATTACCTGACCTCCCGAGGCACTACTTCTCTCTGTATAACAAGAAATGACAAAAACAGACCTAACTGAATTCTAAAGATTGTGATAAGGAATGATTCAAGAAATACTTAGAAAACACTTCTAAGTATGTTAATTAAACAAAATCAACTTGGAAGAATCACCATATTTTCTAAAAGACAAAAATCATGGAGATCTAAAAGTGAACCCCTGTGTGGCACATTACAAACAAGACCACCCACCTGGTACGTTTGACTTACAATCTAATTTAAACATTCAGTCGCAGTAATACCACTGAGATAAAGGCCAAATGAGCACATGTGTGGTGGTCAGTCTTTAACTTTAGGATTCCCTTATGACTGCTGGGTGCACCAAGAATCCTTGAAGCGGCTGCACTTAGTGAATATCAGAAGTATCTGGGCACAGTCTGAGCAAGCACTGCAGCATAGTGGGTATTTGCAACTAAATTCCCATGTGGATATCCTTTCATAAAATCTCTAGATAATTAGAAAATAATTAAAATAGAAAACAAAATATAAACATGAGTTAAAATAAATTTGTTTATAAATATTCCCTGATACAGGGGAAAACAGGTCAAAGGAACAGGACTTAAATGGAAAATGGTTTAGCTGTGAAAAGTGCTAAGAACTTGGATGAATTGCAGACATTTTAAAAACCCACACATCCAATACACACCCCCACGCAACTGTCTTGCAGTGTTGAATGCTACTAAGTCCACAGAGAGCCTTGGAACAGGAATGAGTCTCACTAGGCACAAGACCAAGTACGAGAAGCAACACTCGGCACCTGTGGCCAACTGGGAAGTGTGAGCGGAACAGATGGCACACCTGGTTCTATGGCGAGAAACTACGGCATCAGCAGAACTCAGCAGACGTTTCCCTGTTCAACATCTCCTCGTCTCCAATGTGTCATCTCACTTCCCTTCTAAGTCAGTAAGGCAAATCTAAACTTAACCACGGATTTCTCCTAAGAGAATTCATATGGGGAAGTGAGGAGAGAATGCTGGAACTCAGCCTCAGACCTAACCATAGGAGAAGAGTAATCAAGTAAGGGCAGGCCAAATGGTTTCCAAGTCACGATGACAATCCAGGGGTTGGAGCAGCTGGATCAGTGTGGAGAAAGAGGAAGAGGCACATGAGAAAAGCATGGACCCACTGCAGACCTGCAAATACAACAATATAAGGTGCAGCATTGCCTAAAATGCCAGAGATAATATTTAGAGAAGATTTGCCTCAGAGAAGCTTGAAGACTAGCTTCCATTTCCAACAAAATTAGAATTTCCCAATATCTTAAAGTTTTTCTTGAAACACTAGTCTTCAGCACTCAGGAGGCTAAGCAGGAAGATAGTAGTGAGCTTGAGTTCATCCTGGGCTACAGAGAAACCTCCTGTAAAAAAACAAAAACCAAAGAAAACCCCCACAAATCCCTAGGATAGCCACCAGGCAAAGATTGACACTGATGCTGTTTATACAACAGCTGACCTCACACAAAGCCCTATGATTATTCTCACTGTTCTATCGAGCTGAGTGAGTGTGTGACTTGCAGCTAATAAGACTAACAAGAAACTCACATTTTAAGTTCATTAAACATAAAACAACTACCACATTTCACGTACTTATATAGATGCTGATACCACACCATTTCATTCAGTCACTCTGCAATTCAAAAGGAGAGGAATGGCTATTATGCAAACTAAATTTTACCTTTTCAGTGTGCACAGCTTTCTAATCATTAGCAGTATGTGTTACCATCCACAAGCCTGTTACTGCTGGCCATGCTTCTTTCACAAAAGGGCAAGATTTCTAAGGGACAAGTTCCTGGACTACACAGGTGTGATATGCCTTTAGAAAGGTCATTAACTCACAATGCAAGCCTGTTATTTCATGAGCTAGTTGGCAGTTGGGACTCTTGGCCTGTACTCTGCTTCCTGAAAGTACAATGGTTATTTGCTTTGCTCTCAGAAGGCAGTCCCCTGCCTATGAGATGTACAGGGACACTAATATTCTAGTTTATAGGATAGAACTTTTACTTGTTTACCCAAGTTGCATTTCTAATTGTATGGAAAATGGCATAAAATAGCTCACTGCAATATTCAGTATCCATATTAAAACTCCCCTTTCAATTAGATCTTGGGTCAAGGAATTTTTCTAAGCTTCTTTACTTTCCAATTTTGTAATGACTCCAGCAAGCATGTACACTCAACACCTAGTCCAAAGAGGGAAAAAGAAGAGCAAGCAAGAGTTAAACACACCAAACTTGCCACTTAAGAAGGAGCCAGGAAGTTTAAACAACAGACACACAGATCTAGTTGCAGTTGCTGGCCACTGTTCAGCTTGAAGTGTCAGATCTTCCAAATACTATGTGAAAAAACCACAGTTTTTGTTTTTTTTTTTTTTTTTTAAAGTGAGGATCCTGACTCAAGCAGCTCAAAACTGACAGATACAATCTTTGTTCTTATGAACAGTAACAAGTGGAGAGCTCAGGTGCCCGGCAACCTTGAAATCATAAGGCAGTTCAATCAGTCACATAAATAACATTTGTACAGAACCACTCCCCTTGGGGATTTTTCTCATTCCACAGTCTTGACACAATACAATTAAGTCTACCAATACACATCAGGTCAGGGAATTGCCAGTCTCAAAGCAGGGCAAAAGGACTCACCTCGCAGAAGAGGGTGAGCTTGTCATCAGGGAGAAGCCCATTGGCCTCGTCCAAGAGAAAATCTCTACGGATGAATTTTTTGAATCCCCAGTCTTTGCCTTGCACGAACCTATAAGCTCGTTGACTCTCTGGGATGGAAAAGAGTCATATTTAGTTACACAAAGACCAGCCCAAATCTATAACGGATCAGTGTGTGACAGGATTGATGTGAAATAGAGAACATTTACCCATAGCTTTGGTTTCTTCTCCCTTGGCATTCAGGATGGAGAACTTGAACTTTGCCCGAACTTCGCTCTTTGGACAGCTGACCAACAACAGGTAAAGCGACAGGTAATCTTTGCTTTCTTCATCTAGCCCTTTCGGGTTTACTCGCAAACACCTGCTCATCACAGAAAGAAATGTGCATCAAAAGAACCCTTATGGCTCCTGCAGCCTAGCATGAACATCAGAATCCAGAGGGGAAGATTTGCTTCTTCTGATACTGTTGTTAGGTTTTGCTGTTTTAAACTCTAAGTCCCGCCAGGCAGTGGTGGTGCACGCCTTTAATCCCAGCACTTGGGAGGCAGAGGCAGGCGGATTTCTGAGTTCAAGGCCAGCCTGGTCTACAGAGTGAGTTCCAGGACAGCCAGGGCTACACAGAGAAACCCTGTCTCGAAAAACAAAAAAAAAAAAAAAAAAATAAACTCTAAGTCCCTCACCAGGAGACTGACTCAATAGGAACTTGAAATAACTTTTCTTTTTTTTAAGATTTATCTATCTATCTATCTATCTATCTATCTATCTATTTATTATGAATACACTGTAGCTGTCTTTAGACACATCAGAAGAGGGCATCAGATCTCATTACAGATGGCTGTGACCCACCATGTGGTTGCTGGGATTTGAACTCAGGATCTCTCGAAATGCAGTCAGTGTTCTTAACCACTGAGCCATCTCTCCAGCCCGAAGGCAGGCCTTTAATCCCAGCACTTGGGAGGCAGGAGGATTTCTGAGTTCGAGGCCAGCCTGGTCTACAGAGTGAGTTCCAGGACAGCCAGGGCTACACAGAGAAACCCTGTCTTGAAAACAAAACAAAACAAAACAAACAAACAAAAAACAGACAAGAATCAAGGAGCATTTACATCCCTTACATCTCTGCCATTTCTTTAATAACTGTCAAAGCATTAACCTGTCTCACTCTAAAATATTTAGAGTATTTCAGACTAGTCTGTTTTCTGTTTTCATTCTTTAAATTCAGAAAAGGTAGCCCTTAGTTTTTCATGGAGGAATTTTTTTTTTAAAGTCAAAGAGCCTTTTAGCAACACTGTGGGAGAAAAACGTATTCTGGAGAAGTATGCACATAATATATACTCTCTTTTTTCTTTTCTTTTTCTTTTTCTTTTTTTTTTTAAAGATTTATTTACTTATTTTATGTGAGTACACTGCTGCTGTCTTCAGACACACCAGAAGAGGGCATCAGATCCCATTACAGTTGGTTGTGAGCCACCATGTGGTTGCTGGGAATTGAACTCAGGACCTCTGGAAAAACAGACGGAGCTCTTAACCACTGAGCCATCTCTCCAGGCCCTTTGTTTTTTTTGTTTTTTTTTTTTTTTTCAGGCAGGGTTTTTCTGCATAAATAATTTTGGTTTCCCTAGAACTCGATGTGTACAGCAGGCTGGCCTTGAACTCACAAAGAACTTCCTGCTTCTGCTTCCCACATGTTGGGATTAAAGGCATGTGTTACCGCGCCTGGCTGATACATTTATCGTTGTAGGTATTTTAATGATTGTGTGTGTGAGAGGCACCTGTGGAGGCAAAGGCATGGGATCCCTCCAAAGCTGGAGCCAGAGAATTATAAACCATCCAATGTGTGTGCTAGGAACTAAACTCAGATCCTTATCAAAAACAGCCAAGTATTCTTACCTGCTGAGCCACACCTCTAACCCCCAGCAATTATATTTTAAGATTTAAAATAACAGAGACATTGTGGAAGAAGCACAGACAAAAGGAAAACTTATTCTACAGGGGAATGTTTCAAGCTTGGCTTCTAAATAAGAGTCTGAGATGCCAATCTGTTAGGATGATTCAAAACAGAATTTAGATGCAGAACTTAATAGGTTCAGCTGAGTTAAGTTGTAAATGTCATTAGCTGAAATGCATGTAGGTCAGACACTGCTTTACCACCATAGAACACAAGTCACGTATATCTTCAGGTCTTGCCAAGGTTGTGTCACCTCTCTCAAACAGGTGGTCTAATCCAGTGCCTCTCTAGGGAGTACAGAAGCTATATATATCACTGTACAAGATGCTACAGAAATTTAAATATATGCCTAGAACAAACATTTCGCTCAATATGTAGTCTGCCACTTGATGTACCAAGTCAACAAATATTAAATTAATAAACTTTTCAGTGGGTTATCAGAGATCAAAGTGGTGATTCAGAGACAAAATGTTTTGATCTTTTCTGGGGACATATGGTTGTATCCTTAACCACCTGCTCCTATACCTCAAGATGATACTTGGTTTAGAAGGCATTAATCCTCACTCCCAGATCATATTTACCTGGCAATAGGCACTAGTTCGGGGATCCCAGACTTAACCCATTCAGTACATGAATGACACACACTTGACTATACAGTCAACTCAGAGAAAGCTCAAAGATTTGTTGGCATCTGGTAGACATACCCAATGTTACTTCAAGCATAAGGAAGCTACATTTAAGACATTTAATACCATGAAAATGAGGTCTGCAGTGTAATAATGTGTCTCCTGGAAGAGGCTTATCTCTACCCTGCCAGTTACAAAGTCAAAGAAATCTGCTTTATTGCTTAAAAGTAAACTATTATTATTATTTGAGACAGGATCTTATATGGTCCAGGCTGCCTCAAACTCCCTATATAGTAAGGATGATCTTGAACCATGGCCCTGTTCTCCTTTTTGAGAAAGAGTCTCATTATGTAACCCTGGTTACCTTGGAACTTGCTATATAGACCAGGTTGTCCTTGAATCCAGAGATCCACCTGTTCCCCCAACCCCCAACTCCACCCAAAGGCATCCACTAGCATACCCCGCCTACCCTTGAACTCTTGAGAGTCAGAAAACCTCTGCCTCTGAGCAATGGGATTTCATGTATCTACCACCACACCCCATTTATGAGTTCTTGGGATGGAGTCTAAGTCTTTATATGTGTGCAGAAAACTTAAAAGTCAAGGTTTTAAGTTAAAAAAAAACTTAGATGTGTTGCCAGATGCAATGACACACACCTTTAATCTCAGCACTCAGGAAACAGAGGCAGGTGGATCTTTGTGAGTTAAAGTCAGCATGGTCTACATGTTGAGTTTCAGGCCAGCCAAACACTACAGTGAGATCACATCTCAAAACAAACAAAAGGTCACAAAAATTAGACTTTCTGCTTTTCTTGGAAAAAAAATAAAAACAGAAAATCTGATGGTAGTAGGCCCTTCTCCACACAATGTAGCTTCCCTATGCTTGCAGTAACATTGGTTAGCTAGAGCTGGGTGGCTACCAGTCCTTCATATACTTAACTGCAGTGCCAAGAACTAAACCTAGATCCTCACACATGCTAGGTGAGCACTCTGCTGCTGAGCTACATGTCCAGCCCTCTGACAGTCTTTTAAAAACTTTAAATTATAGTTATTAAGTCTTTTGTGTGTCCCTAAGTTGGTCCATAAGTGCCATGGCTCAACAGTGGAGGTCAAAGGACAACTTACAGAAACCAGTTCTTTTCCTTGCATGATATAGGTACCAGGGATCAAACTCGGACCTTCAGGTAACACCGGCCCTCTTTATTCATTTATGTTATCCTATACAAATTGAGCTTGCTACATTATACTAAACTCATTAATTAAATTATTTCAAGCATTTGTTTGTGAGTACCTACCGTAACCACAACTATCCTAGGTAAAGGGAATAGGAAGGTGAGGTTCCTGCCTTTAAGAAATCACATTCTGTCCAGATCCTATTCAACCAAGCAAAACAGATGACTTATAGAAAAAGTTTACAACTCGAGGTGTTCTTCCTCACCATTTCAGTTTATCATTGGCTCCTGATGAAAAAGTTGAACTTTTTATGACTTCACCCATTTCCTCCCGGCAAAAACTAAAGTTATTGATGGTCCACATGTAGGAGAACTTCACTACCTTGATCTGTTGATAGAAAATTAGTAAGGAATTAAATAGGATGTGGGCAACCTAGGAAAAACAGGCTGAAAATCAGACAAGCATCCTTCCCTTATCCCCACAGGAAGACATCAGTTCATTAAAAGAAATTAAAGAAATCTCTGTAACCTACTGTTTCATAACTTTTCAGCTTCTGAAAACTGGCTGGAAGTGAGAAAATCCCAGTCATGGAAAGAACAGCAACGACAAGAACAAGACATGGACAGGATAGGGGAAGTCTAAGCTCTGTGGTCCTAAACAAGCCCATAATTGAAATGCTGATGCCATTCCTGGGGCTGTGGTCTCAAACACAACTGTTCCAAGCTTTAGAACACACCCTGATCAAGGAGGATGTAAAGGATCTAGCCAAAGATTTCCCTTCAACTACCATAGGAAACCGCTAGCCTTGGGGATTCAGATTCTATGTTAGAAAAACAAGATAAACAAGGTCCTCATTTTATGCTGATGCCAGAGAAACTAGGAAACTCAGAGTTAGGAAGTGACTGTGGTGCTTTTGCCCAGGAGAGAAACCTGAACTTACCTGTGTATAGCACCAGCTCTCAGCAACAGGACCACTCGACATTTCTGCCGGAGGTGGAGGACTTGGAACCCTTGACATCGCCAGTTTGAAGGTTAAACTGAGTCTCCAGAGTCAGGGGGCAAAGATTTCTGGTTTTTCTTCACCCTGGTAAGACCCAATAATTTAAAAAAACTTATTAGACTTTTTAAAAAATTGATTACTTTAATGTTAAGTCTCAATTTTTAAATTCTGCTCTCATATAATCTATCCCAACTGCAGTCTCCCCTCCCTCCAGTCCCCCAACCCACCCAACCTCTCCCTTCCTTCTACTATCCTATGATTTGCTTCATCTTCGAAGAGACTGGAAACTTTGTGGCCTGTTGAAATGTTCTATCCTGATTTAAAAATTACCTTCAGAGAAGACCATGTAATCTCCTGTGCAAAATTACATTATTGGCCAGGCATGGTGGCTTACACCTCTAATCCTCTAATCCCAGCACTCAGGAGGCAGACTAAGGTGGATCTCTGTGAATCAGAGCCCTACACAGCAAGTTCCAAGCCAGTCAGTGCTACATAAACCTTGTCTCAAATAAATGAATGAACTGAATAAATAAAATTCCATTACTGTGCCTTGTTCTTATGCATAATGTTCAAAATCATCTTTAAAAAAGAAACCAAACCAAAACAAACAAACAAACAAAAAAAAAAACCCAGCTGGACAGGGTGGTACAAATACCTTTCATCCCAGCACTCTGGAAACAGAGGCTGGTGGATCTCTTAAATTTGGGGCCAACCTAGTCTATACAGTCCAGTCAAGCGAACATAATGCTACAGAGTACAATAAAACAACAGCAAAAAGAAACAAACTAGCTGGGTACGGTGGTGCACACCTTTAATCCCAGCATTCAAGAAGCAAAAGTAGGCAGATCTCTATGAGTTCAAGGCCAGCCTGGTCTACAGGGTAAATTTCAGTATAGCCAAGGAAGGCTACATAGTGAAACCCTGTCTGGAAAACCAAAAAGAGACAAAATTAATTAAAGGATATATTAAAGCAGATATCTAAAAATGCTGCTTGACAAACAGGTAACATGGTTAATACTAGATACCTCCTTGCCACCAGAACCTGCTCTTAGGACACAAACGCTCTACTCCTGTTGAAAATGACCTTGGTACCCTACCCTCCAATTTTCTGGTCTCCTGTGCCTCCCTGCAAACTTAAGAACAGCCTTCTGTTCCACTCCTCTGCCAGCTGCTCTCTTAAAGGGCGGCATTTTTACACCTCCCTTAGATGTGTTCCTTTCTCTGCAACATCAAGTCAAATTTTCACCTGACTTTCTGTATTTTTCTTGCTTTCTCTGCTAATAGCTCCTCAGTTTCAATTTCTCTTTCTTTTTCCTTTCCTTTTTCCCTTTCCTCATTTTTTTCCTTGCCTTTCCTTTCCTTTTCCCTTTTTCCCTTTCCCTTTTTTCTCCTTTTTTCCCTTTTCCCTTTTTCTCTTTTTCCCTTTTTCCCTCTCCTTTCCTTTCTCTTACCTCCCTCTGCCTTCAGATTATTGATATGAAAAGCAAGTGCCACCACATGTAGTCTTCCTCAATTTTTTTTACTGAACTTTCTTTGTTCACTATCACTCTCCATAGTTTAATTCTCAATCATTTTCTCAATTTATATTCTTATGGCGATCAATCATTTCAACAATATCAAATTTCAGTCAGTACACAAATATTTCCCAGTCTCTTTATACCTTTCTCATAGCCCCAGACCCCTTTCAAATAGCTGTTACACACCTTGATGGGCTGTACCACTAACAAATAAAATCCAACTCAAAATTATTTTTAAAAATGTAAGTCATGTGCTGGGCAGTGGTGGCGCATCCCTTTAATCCCAGCACTTGGGAGGCAGAGGCAGGCAGATTTCTGAGTTTGAGGCCAGCCTGGTCTACAGAGTGAGTTCCAGGACAGCCAGGGTTACACAGAGAAACCCTGTCTTGAAAAACAACAAACAACAAACAAACAAACAAACAAACAAATGTAAATCATGGATTAGCATAATGGCTCTGTAGAAAGAGGTGCTTACTACCAAGCCTATTGACCTGAGGTTTTTGAGCCCTGGAATCCACAAAGTAGAAGGAAAGAACCTACAAACTGTCCTCAGACCACATGTATGCTGTGGCATATGTATGATATCCCCACAAAATAAAGTAAATGTAACAAAAGTATTAAAATGTAAGTTAGGCCAGGTATGCTAGTATATACTTGAATCTTAGCATTTGGGAATCAGAAGCAGCAGATCTCAGTGAGTTCAAGGCTAACTTGAACTCTATGTCTCTATTGACGTAGAGAGTTATAGACCAGCCATGGATAAACAATGAGACCTTGTCTCTCAAAACAAACAAACAAACAAACAAGCAAACAAAGTAAGTCAAAAGATGCAAAGTTGCAGAGATATAGGATAGACACAGAAACTCTCACACTGTTGTCAAGACAGTAGATAAAGAATTATACTATGTGTGTAGGAATTTGGTCACATCTAGCAAAGTTTAAAGTACACATACCACAGAACTTAGCACTCCCACTTTGAACAGAATGCATACTGCAGCAGGGTTTGCCAAGTTGGGAAGGCAACAGAATTACCTCTTAAGAATGTTGATCCTACCCCCAAGCTTCTGAGTCAGCAGTTTGGGATAGGCCCAAGAGACTTCGTTGCTAGCAAGGTCCTGGTAATCCTGCTATGTTAGTCCTGGAACCACAGTGAGAACTACTACCCTAGAGAAATTCTGCGCTTATGCACAGACATGGACTACAGTACCAATGTGCCACTGTAACAGTAAAAACCTAGTAAGGAACACTAAAAACACTTCAGTAAGGAACAGGTAAATAAACTGGATCCAAACTATTTTAGGATTTAAAATAACAACTAGATCTGTTACACCCTGGTCATCAAACACAGTGTGGTACATTATTTCTGCAAATATAAGTACTGGTACAGATAAAAGTATGCTGTGGAAGCAAAATAAGAATAACAAAAATATGGCAAGTTGTTACAAGGAGAAAAGAAAACACTTTGTCTCTCATGCTTTTGTTTTTAAAGATTTATTTTTATTTTGGTTTTATGGGTTTTTTTGGTATTTTTATTTTATGTATATAGGTATTTTGCCTTATATATGTATGTGTGCATATATGTGCCTAGTGCTCAAGAGGACCTGAAGAAAACCTTGGAGCTGGAGTTATGACAGTTGCTATGTTGGTACAGGAAACTGAACCTGGGTCCTCTGGAAGAGCAGCCTATGATACTAACCACTGAGGGTCCTCTGATGTTTACTTTAAAATAAGGATGATAGAAAGCAAATAAAACAATACAAATCTTAGAGATAACAGCCGCTTGAGTACCTACTATTCTTTTATTTAAGCCAAACTGTTTGGCTTAAGTAAATTTTAAAATGATGAATGTGTATTATGTGTGTGCATACACACACATGTGCATGTGCGTGTGTGTGCACATGCCATGCTATGTATGTGGAAGCCAGAGGACAACTCTTTACTCTTTACCGTTAGTTTTCTCTTCTCCCTTTTACATAGATTTCAGGACTCGATTCAGGTAGTCAGGCCTCCATGGTAAGTAAGTGCTTTACCTCCTGGGCTATCGCACCAATACGGTGCTGTCTGTCCTTTTTGTCTGGCTACTTGAAAGCTGTAAGACAAAACTTTTTGACTCATCTCCTAAAATGACATGCTTATATTCCTACTCTCTAAGTGTTGCTTTATATGTAATCACACATTCACTCTATGTTAGCTTCAATTTCATGCATTTGTCTCTTTGCTATAATTCACAAAGCTATATATTTTTTAATATATATATTTTAATATATATATGTGTGTGTGTAAATATATATATATATAGTTTGTTTGTTTGTCTGTTTGTTGAAACGGGGTTTCTATATGTGGCCATGGCTGTCTCTGTAGACGAGGCGGGCCTTCTCTGTGAAGAAATACTGCCTCTGCCTCCCAAGTACTGGGATTAAAGGTGTGAGCCACCACTACCACTGGGCTGAGCTTCTATTTTGTGCATGTGTGTTTGCACACATGTGGCAGAAGATGATGTAGGATTCTTTTTCTATGGCTCTTCACTCTATTTTTTGAGACAGGATTTCTCCTTGAAACTGGAACTCAGAGATTCAACTAGGCTAGCTGTCCAGAATCCCTAAGTTCCCAAGATCCTCTTATCTCTGCCTCCACAGTGCTGAGATTACAGACTTTACCACATCCATGGCTTTTCATGGGTGCTGGGGATCAGAACTCAGGCCTTTATGTATACATGCATGTTTACTGACTAAGCTGTCTTCCAACTATTTTTTCAAATCCTGGTAGAGGATAGAATAGATGAATAACAGCGAAATCATCCAGAAATAATTCAGCTCACAAACACTTGTTTAAGATAGCACTGGCAGGATTAATAAGTTATATTTGTACCTATCCGGAATAAATATACTTATAAATGTAATGAAATGTTCCATTGGTCATAAATACTACCCTAGAAGCATTTATAACTAAAGCGTCATTTGCCATCACAGATGACATGAAGTGTCTTATATAAATGGCATACTGTTTCATTTAATCTTTCAAACCACTGTATTCACCTGCTTGTTCAGGACATAAGATCTGGTCTCACAGGCTCATTTGTCTAGTAACAAGTAATACATCTTAGGCAGTTTTACAAATCCCAGTTATCACTAGTTGCCTAGAATGAAGCTTCAGATTTCCTACTTCTGGGCAGCGCAGCAATGAAGAAATGAATTTTACCTGTGAATAAAGAGCTTGCACCCAGCTCACGAGGTGTGGGTTAAAGGTGCACTTCACACTGAGTCAGCACAAAATACTCATCTAAACTTATTTGGAAGTCCTTTGTTTTTTTAACTTTGAAATTCATCTAACAGTTTAGAGGGCTGGGGGTATAGCTGAGTAGCAGAGTGTTTGCTAGGTTCAATACCCATTGCTTCAACAAGTACAAAAGTTAAAAGTCTAGGAAAAGACATTTTTTTAAAATGACATTCTATTAATTCGTTAGTTTCTTTCCACTGAATATTACTCCATTATGACCAGAAATAAAAAAAATATTATTTTGTTGGGATTGGGCAAGTATTTGTTTGGGTGGCTACTTTAGTCTATTATTTTAAAAATTAAAATAAAATTTTTTTTAAAGAAATACTATTTTGGTCTTGGCTATTTTTCTCCATTTTTATTTAACTTGTTTTATAACCAAGTCTTTCTTTGAAAATGGAACAAGCAAACAAACAAACAAAAAAAAAAAACCTCAACCAAACAAAACAAACCACTTATCATCAGCACCAGCACCAGCACCTAGGAAAACTAGACTCAATCTCAGCTCTGAAAAGCTCTAACCACACAACCTGCTGGGAGAGAAATTGACTGCGATGGCAGAAGTCTAATTAATTTCACTCATAGTGAGCACCATGGGCAAAGTGTTCATCAGCAAAGTATCCTGGTGCTGCATGAACTCTACAGTACTTCACGCCAACTGCTGCAGAAGCTCAGCAAAAAACAATCTGGGAAGAAGACCTATTTGAGGGTCATACTTTGAGAATGTTTGCAAGAGACAACTTGAGCCAAAATAAATTCTTCACAGCTTCAAACATGTTAAGACATGACCATCCAAGTTCTTTAATGAGAAAATAAGTTTCCCAAGATTACCAAACTCTTCTGCACTGACAACTCAAGCTGAGGAAGCCTTTATATACCACCATATTATTTCTCTGCTGACTCTACAAAATGCTGACCTGTAAGGAAAGATGTTCCTGGATTACACAGGAAAAAAATGTACTTCAGCATATTCCTCTCAACTCTATTACTGGATGCAGTGTTACAAGCTAATCGCCATCTATGATGGAATGCTTCCTAGCACTCATATAAGACCCTGAAATCACTAACCATCTTTTGAAAAGGAATGGTTTATTGAAAAGTGATGGTTTATTTAAAGGGATCAATAAGTATCATATGACTTCTAAGAGGGCTAAACTGTAGAAGGTAGATATAGGTAAGAGAAACATGAATACTATCGTGCAAAAACAATGTTTAAACTGAGTCTACACAGTTCAGTTTTCAGCTAAACTGCCTCTTCCTGTCTTCTTGTAAATGCATAAACATCCCTCTAGCTGCAGTAGATTCTAAAGTGACTTAAACATAATTTGCATCTGTTCTTTGCATCCATGTCTTTACCATCTAGCCTAGTGTCTAGAAACAAAGGTATTAGCTATCCAGTAAAAATACTTGGATGATTAAAATATTTATCTAGTTACACTAGTCAGTCAACTTTTCTAGTTTTATTGGTCCTTTGACAGATCTCTAAGGCAGGTTTTCAAAGAACACTAAGTACATCAGATGTGTGATTTAATGACAATCAGTAATTTGTTCTCTTGGATAAAAGATAAACATAGGTCCAAACTCCTAGCCTGTAACATCAAATTTCAGATCTAAAAAAAATGAGGTCTTTGGCCAGTATGAAGTATATCTTTCTTTTTCAAAGGAAAAAATTCTGGCTGTAATTTCCTTCATTTTAGAAACAGGACTATCAAGTGGGCTAATCAATTGGAGTTAGCCAATAATTAATTTGGGCTAACTTCTTATATAATCAGAATTCTTTCAAGACAGAAAAGCCAATAGTTGACGTGTGGTATTCACTGAGCTAAGACAGAACTTCTCTGAAAAGTGTAAAACATACAGCTTGTGCAGCTATTTTGTCTAATCTTTCATAAGCATTCCTTCATCAATCTAATCTACTCATTCAAAGAATTAAAGAAAGAAATCAATGTACACAGACATATATCTCATACACTCTGATTGCATGCTATCGTGAGGTAGCTGTGTATCCATCCATTTTTAAATGACAGGAATAAGATCATGAAGATACTAAGCTGAACCATGAAACTTGGTGGCACCATGTGATACCCAGCACAAATCAGCTAGGAATGTAGTGTCAGCTAGGAACAGAGGGTTTGTTTTTTTTTTTTTTTTTTTTGCCAGAGAACAGGTAAGAACTTTAAAAAGCCTACTTTTATTTATTTATTTATTTATTTATTTATTTATTTATTTTTTATTTTTTTTTTTTTTTGCTTTAAAGGCTTGTACAGTTTCTAAAGAAGACTCTCAAAGAGACACATGTACACGTTTTTTTTTGTTTGTTTGTTTGTTTGTTTTTTTGGTTTTCCAAGACAGGGTTTCTCTTTATAGCCCTGGCTGTCCTGGAACTCACTCTGTAGACCAGGCTGACCTCAAACTCAGAAATCCGCCTGCCTCTGCCTCCCAAGTGCTGGGATTAAAGGCGTGCGCTGCCACCACCCCGCTCGAGACACACGTATTTTAAACCTGAGAGACACTTCCATTCTCCAAAATATAAGATGCCAAAAACACTGTTTATTTTAATAAATAAATAAATAATAACTAAATAAATAAATAACTAAATAAAAGACTTGGGTATATTCATTTTCAAGAGGCTAATGTGACCTAAAAGGAGTTTCTATTTCTTCTGTTAGTGTGCTCAAGCATATTCAGCCCAGGAGGTAATAATTTTTCATTATCTAAGAGACAGCTATGACAGGTCATATTGACATCTTTTGTTGCAATATTTGAATGAGTTTTGAATATTTGTTATAAGTAAACCTTTTGTATGATTGGCCTAATCTAATGTAATATTAAATACACTGAGCTTTTTTTTTTTTTTTTAAATGTAGAGACACTTCTTAAAATGAAACTAAAAGCACTGGGAAGAGAGCTCTCAATTAGCAAAGGAAAGGTTGGGGTTTCTTGTATGTCTATCCAGTTCATATTCTGTATAATCTTACACGATTATAAAATAAGGCAACTACATCCAGCATGACCATGGTAGCCACTGCAACCACGAGCCTGTTGTAAGTCCTGTGGCTAGAGCTTGTGAACAAGTGTGTAAGATCAACTTTTCACATTTGATAAAGAAATTGTTGGTATGCTTCTAGGATTTGATGACTTTATCAATATGGTGCTGGAAGATGTCACAGAATTTGAAACTACACCAGGAGGAAGAAGATCTAATAATCAGATCAGATTTTACTAATGGAAATAATGTCTATGATAAGCAAGCACTCTATCATAGAGCTACTAGCCCAGCCTTTTCCTGCCCATGTGTGTTTGTGTGTGTGCTCGTGAAAGTGGGGGAAGTGAAGGAGGGAGGGAAAGAGGGTGAGAGGGAAGAAGAAAGGGAGGGAGGCTTGTCATCTTCTCCTTTAGGATCTTAACTAAGATATCTACTGATTAAATGAAGCAAGGTATCTTATCTAAAACCTACACATAGAAAATAAATTCCTTCTTAAAATAACCAAATCCTAGCATGGAGCTCAGTCAGTGTTCCTGCTAGCATACAGGACACTCTGAATGTGATTCTCAGCACCACATAAACTGGACGTCTCAGCATTTTGAAAGTGGAAACCAAACAACCAGTGGCTAAAAGGTCATCCTCAGACCGGGAGGAGATTCTATATTGGTGTGTGTGTGTTGGAAATGGAGGAGGTCAGAACAGAGAAAAAGGAAAGGGGACAGAGATAGGGGGAACACTCAGAGGAGATGGCTCTTTGGGTAAAATGTTGCCAGGGACCTAGACTGGAAGCCCCAGCACTTGGAGGTAGATAAAGAGTCTTGAGAGCTCAATGGGTAATCTATCCAGGCGAACTATGTTAAGGATCTAAATAAACTCAACAGAACAGAGGAAAATCAGAAGTTCTCAGTCTCCAGCATTTATTCTGAATTCTTGAGTCAAGGAGAAAATAAAAACACACATGCAGACAAAAAGGGAAAGTTGGCCAGGATATCTACCTTAAGAGGATGTCCTTAGTTCTAGATGGCCTTTGTCAGAAAGGTTAAAATGCAGTAACACCTATTTTGCCAAGTAAGACTCTGTACAAGAATACGGGGAAATTTAAGGCATAAACCAGAGCACAAAGTAAACACTTTAAGAGAGTAGCCATTTTGGTAGCAAGATTTTAAGTCAATATTAAAGAGCTGAGTTCTAAGGTACAATATAAAAAGGCAAGAAGTGCCGGACGGTGGTGGCTCACACCTTTAGTCCCAGCACTTGGGAGGCAGAGGCAGGTGGATTTCTGAGTTCGAGGCCAGCCTGGTCTACAGAGTTTCAGGACAGCCAAGGCTACACAGAGAAACCCTGTCTCAAAAAACCAAAAAATAAAAAATTAAAAATTTAAAAAAAAATTTAAAAATTTAAACCCATCTGGGATTTCTGCTATACACCTATAATCCTAGCATTTGACAAGGCTGAGGCAGAAGGAAATTGAGTTTGAGGCCAGTTATATAGTGTCACTATGTCTCAAAAAAAATTTTTTAAATCAAAATATAATTGCTTCCCCCAACATTAGTATGTATAATCTTTTCCTAGTATATAGTCACCAGAAAAGATATGACTAAAAGGTTCTGGTTAATTCCCAGCAGGGATATTTATGGTAAAACCTTTATTGAAGTTAATCACAAAAATGTTTCTTTGGTTGGGCTGGAGAGATGACTCAGTTGATAAAATGCTTACTTTGTAACAACAAGGACCTGAGTTCAATCCCCAGAATCCACATAAAGCTAGGCATGGTAGCACTCGCTTGTGACTCCAGTCTATCCTAATTGGTAATTCCAGGCCAACCAAAACCCTGTGTCGAAGGAGATGAATATTGTTACTGAGGATGACTCGATTGTCCTGTGGCCTTTTGCATGCACATGCACATGCACATACACAAGTACATACACATTAAAAAGAAAGTCAAACGTAGATGTTTTCTTTATATGATTTCAGCTTTACCTTTCATAGGCACTAAAATCAAACAGTAGCTTGCACTAAAGATGTAGATTTTCAGTCATGGTAAATATTTCTGTTTATCTCATTTTGCTTTACCCTTTCATTTAAACTGTATAGATAAAACTACATAAAACTCACCAAGTCAAATCTGTAGGAAAACTCTAATTTGTCTTGTCTAGCAGGAAATTTCTGTTGGAAACAGAGATGATGAGTCAGCTTAACTAGATTCTGAGTCTCATACATGTTTTACTTTTGCTGTTCTTAAAAGTGAAAAGTTCACAAAAATCAGATGATATATTTGCAATGAAATGACTGATAAAAGGACTTACTAGACAAAATTACTATTTTAATATCTCTAGCCTGAACGATCCATTTCACATTCAGTTCTCAAAAAAGTACACTTAAAGTGAAAGTCAGAAAACCATAGTTGGTTCTAATACTCTTGCATATAAGCAAGAATAAAATACCACTCGCCCCATGTCAATATTGTTGAGAAAATAGTACGACAACATATAAAATTATCCCTTTATTAAAGGTGCTATCTGGCTAAATTATACCAAAGCAAGGCACATTTAAACAAAGTTATTTATCCTATGCTTTTAGGAAACAGCAAAAAGGAGCCCACAACTGACCACGTTATTAATACTGATTATATCGGGGAGAAAAAGAAACTGTCTATTGAAGTTTGGCAAGTTATCTTAGCTGCAGCACAACTGCTCTAAAAATCTATCACATACCCTACGACAGGAATTGGGCTTCCAGGAACAAAACCTAGGCAAAAACAGGTAGGAGAACCTACTTTCCTTTCATGTGGGAAAATTAAGCACTGTGTAACTTATTGGTTAGCTTTCAAAGTCTCTCAAAGGTGTGCATGTGAACTTTAACACACTAACTCAAATTAACTTCCCTTAAGAGTATAACAGATCTTGGTAAACACCAAATGTGGTGACTATTAGCAACAGAAAGAGCCATCACCCTAAACAGGATGCTAAAGCAGGACAGCTTTATCAGTCAGATATCATAAAACAAAATCAGGAAAATGTCACAAAGTTCTATCAAGAGGGCAGCAGTCAGATGAAATCCATTCAGCAATTATTTGGTGAGTGCCACTGAACAAGGTATTTCTTGAAATGGAAGTCGTGAAAGGGACAAAGCTTCTGACATCCCAAAGGTAGCAAAAGAAATGCCTTTAAGTACTAGCCGACAGGCAGAAGATAACCAACTTTTACAAATGAAAATTCTCTGAATATGTTAGATTTTTTTTTATTTTTTTTCTTTCTCCCCCCCCCCCCCCAGACAGGATCTCACTACATAGCTCTGGCTGTCTTGGAACTCACTATGTAGAACAGGCTAGCCTCAAACTCAGAGATGAGATCACCTGCCTCTGATTCCTTAGTGCTGAGATTAAAGGCATGTGCCACCATTCCCGGTTTGTATGTGTGATTCTTGAAGTGGAAACTTTTAGTTCCTCCTCAATTTTCCTTAAGTTTCAGGGGTTTCAATTAATTTTCCAGAATTAACATCTTTAGATCCAGTACGTTGGAAAAGCTAAAGAACCTGACAATACTGCAAGGCAAGAAGAAACAGAGACTCAGTGCTAATATAAAGACAAGTGGTTGCCATTATTTGACAAATACGTTTATTATTTAAATTTTAAGACCTTTAAATTGGGCTGGCAATTTTATGACTCTGTGTGTAAAGGCACATGCCTTCCAAGCCTTGTGACCTAAGTTCAATTCCAGGAAGTCAGAGGTCAAATGAGAGAACTGACTTGTTGTCAAGTTATCCTGTGACCTCCACACATCTGCCATAGCACAAGCATACATGCACGCATGGTCACATGCACATATGCATGTGCACACATAAAATAAAGTTTCATTTTAAAAGCTTTTAAATTGACAAAAGAATTATATACATTTATGAAGTTTAATGTGGTATCTCAATACTTCTGTACAATGTACAGTGCTCAGACCAGGACAATTAATATACCCATCAACTCATTTTTCTTTTCTCCCAAGACACAATTTCTCTCCATAGCATCTGGATGTCCTAGAACTCCCTCTATAGGGAGTTATAGACTGGCCTTTAACTCAAAGATTCACCTGCCTCTGCCTCCTAAATGATGGGACTAAAGGCATCGTTTGTGTGTATATAAGATGGTTTATTATTAATATTGAAGACCCAGAAATTCCACCCCCAAAATATGTGGCCTAGAAAAACTCCTGTTTGTGTCTACCATTGAGTGTGAGTGGTGCAACAACCGTCCTAAGTGCCTGTACTAAAACAACATGGATTGGATAGATTATGGTTGATTCATTTACAGTAAGCTGTAGGACAGTAAGAGTCAACTACAGATCTATGGAGCACACATCAAAGTCATAGACATAGTTTTGAGTTCTAAAAAGAAAACCCACAAAACATATACTGTATCATTATTCCATGTGTACAAAGTTCAAATGCAAACAAAACCAAACTACAAGGTAGGCATGAAACCTGAGTGGTCAAACTGTGGCGAAGGTTAAGTGAAAATTATCACATGTCAGACATGGTTCTTTCTAAATAATGGTTGGAATTAAGATCTAGCCAGACATAGTGTTCTTCTGATGCAGACAATGATGTATTTCTAGGCATCTAACTGGTGATTATATAATTATTTGCTTTGTTAAAAAAATACTTAATCCTTGAACTATATAGCCATATGCGTTGCTTAGTTTTGTCAATTTGACACAAACTAGAATCAACTTGGAAAAGTGAACTTCAGCTAAGAAACTGTCTCCATCAGATCTGCTTGTGGGCATATTGCAAGTCTTTTTGTTTAAATTATTGATTGATAGGGGATGGCTCAGTCCACTGTGGGCTGTACTACCCTTGGGGAGGCGGTCCTGAGTTGCTTATAAAAGCAAGCTGAAAAAGCCTGTACACAATGTTCCTCTGTGGCCTCTGCTTCAGATCTTGCCTCCGGTTTCCTTGCTCTGAACTCCTGCCTCTCAGCTTTCCCAGATAATAGATTATAACCTGTAAGCCAGATAAATAAACCTTTTCCTCTTCGAGGTGCTTTTGGTTAGAGCAGTTGATCACAGCAACAGAAAGCTAACTAGGACATCATGTGTTATGTATTTTTATCATAATACATAACAAACTGTTTGGAACAACAGCTCCCCTCCACTAAGTAACAGTGAGCAAAGGTCCCCACACGACACACGCTGCACTTTATCTTTTCTAATCTTTTTTCAAAGATGACTGAGGATTGAGAACCCGGTAATAGAGCAGTGTCACCCAAGAATGTTTACAGGCTGACATCCTACCATAGTGCTTAAAATCTAATTTTAATACTTAAGATCTGTATTTCGGGAGTTTCCTCTCTTGACATAAATGTTGAGATCTAATACGTGTGACTATACAGCAGGAGCCATTACTCCAATTATATAAGAAACACACCTGAAAAAAGCAAAAGCAGGACAAAAACGTGGGTTTTGTTTTTGGAATGTCACTGTGGTTGAGGGAACTTCCAGTCATGCACATCTCACTGAGTAAAAGCCACAGTCTGTACAAAGGCTGAGGAGCCCTGCACAAGCTGTCCTCTATTACCTCCCTGGTCTCACCTCCCACCACATGTCCTGAGCTCGCTATGTTCCCATCAGGCCACTTTCTTTGTTGTACTTCCTCAGAGCACAGGACCATTCCTTGCAGTTTGGTTAATGCTCTCCAGTCCCTGAGAGATTATGGGGTACACTCTCCACCACTGCTGACTCCTCAACTGTCACCCTCTCTATGAGAGCTTTTCCTCATACCCTTAAATTGCAATCCTCGCTCTGAGTCCCAGTTGTAGTCCTGTCTCATTATTTGTTTCTATACTAAAGTCATCTAGCATACTATATTTTTTACAATCTGTTTCCTCTCACTGAAAAATAAGCTGTACAAAGGTAGATTTATGTGTTTTGTTGTTGCACCTAGACAGTGTCTGGCACATGAAAAGCCAAAAACAAACCTATTTAATAAATGAATGCATTCAACTTTCCTTCTGAACTTCAATCCTTTAAAGATTTCACAGCAATTCATTCTATACATTCCTTTGGTGGCCCATGCCTATCATCCCAGCATGGGGAAAGATGAGGCTTGAGGGTAAGTTTGAGGTTACTAAGGGTTACAGACTAAAGCTTCCATCCAACTTGGAATACATAAGGATATCCCATTTCAAAACAAACAAACAAACAAAAAAAACCTCTTTATAAACTAGCAATTTTTTGTTTTGGTTTGGTTTTTTTGAGACAGGGGTCCTTTGTGTAGCCCTGGCTGTGCTGGAACTGTAAGATCAGGCTGACCTTGAACACAGAGATCTGCCTGCTTCTGCCTCGAAGTGCTGGAAGTGTGTGCCAACACACATAGCCTTAAAGATTTATTTATTTAATGTAAGTGAATATTTCATCTGCATTTATGTCTGCACAATGGAAGACGACATTGGATCTCATGGGACTAGTTATAGATGGTTGTCAACTGTCATGTGCATGCTGGGAAATGAACCTAAGACCTCTGGAAGAGCAGCCAGTACTCTTTCTTAACCACTGAGCCACCTCTCCAGCCTCTTAAAATTAACAATTTTTAATTAATAAGTTATAGGTTTATGTAGTTCATATTAATGGAACATAAATGACCAGAACGTTGATGAAAGCATAATTATCTTTCTCCCTAACAAAGCAAAATATCTGTTTTTAATGATAATATCCTTAAGGGCAAAAAGAGTTAAGAAGCCCTGTGTTCTGGGATCATCTGACCATGTATAATACAGGGCTCCCTTTGTGCCTTTTGTTATTTTTAAGTTTGTAAAAACTGAGCATGTTTATTTTTTATTATAAGATAAAATAGTTTTAAAATAAACATGCAAACAAAAAATAACCTTAAGAATATCCAGGCCTTAAGTGGTGATGCTCTGATCCCAGCACTTGGGAGGCAGACGCAAGCAGGCAGATCTCTGTGAACTCACGGCCTAGTCTATATAGAGAGTTTCAGGCCAACCAGAGCTACACAATGGCACTCTGTCTCAAAAAGCCAAAATAATAATGAAAGAAAAAGTTCCTTTTTCTAAGGTAGGGTTTCTTAGTGTAGCACTGGCTGTCCTGGAACTAGTACTATAGACCAGACTGGCCTCAAACTCCTATTTTTGTTTTTTAAATACCATATTTTTAAATATTTATTTTTATTTTATATGCATAAAGTATTTTGGCTACATGTATGTATGTGTGCTATGTGTGTGTTGTACCTCACTGCATCTGCACTTTTGAGGGAATACCTCATCCACATAAAAGTAAGATTAAGCCTAGATCCAAGGTACATTCCAACCCGGGAACTTATGACCTGAACCATGTCCGAAGATGAGAACAAATCTGAAAGAACACCAACATCTGGGACTGTGCATTTTTATGTTATATTTCTGTGAAAGCCAAGTAGTTTAACAGCTATGATTAAGACACACTGAATATCTGAGGTAACACAAGAACTGCACAGACCAGGTCAGAGGTCATTAGTCTCATATTTGGTGAACTAAATGATCTGAGTAGTTAAAAAGTAGTACAATGAGCACGGTGGTACAGCCTGTAATGCTAGCTCTTGAGAAGCAGAAGCAGGAGAAATCATCACAAGTTCAAGACCAGCCTAGTTTACATAGAAGAGGCAAATCTCAACAGTAGAGAAGTTTATGAAAAGATACTAGATATAAGACAATAAAATATTAAAATGCAAATCTATGATTATAAAATTCTATAAAGGGTCCATAAGGAAAGAAATTTCAGCACCTTTCATACCAATAAAAAAGGAGAAATATTACAAATTATAAAAGGTTTTCTTCATTCTTCTCCCTCTTTCAAATAATGACGATAGTATTAGAATAAGCAGGAAATTCAAATGAAACTTTAGATAAGAAAATCAAACAAATTTAAACCACGAAAGATAAAAAGAAGGGAGCAGCAGGTGTGTGTGCATGTGCATTCCCACAAACACACACACACTCACACAGAGAAAGAGAGAAAGAGAGGGGAGAGGGAAAGAGAGAGAGAAACCTATGTTCTTTGATACTTTGTAATGGCAAATTAAATAACCATTAACAACATAGTTGTGATACTATGAAATAAAAATAGTATCATTAGAACATAAAGCCTAGGGCCAGGCATGGTGATGCATATCTTTAATTTTAGAACTCAGAAGGCAGAGGCAGGTGGATCTCTGTTGAGTTCAAGACTAACTTGGTCCACAAAAGAGTTTCAGATCAGCAAGAGCCACATATGAGACCCTGTATCAAAACCAACCAAACAAAATATAATTGGCTAAGCATATGTATATCAATAAGGATAGAGGTCAGGAAATAAGAATAAACGAAGAAGTGATTGTTGTAGAATCTTTAGCCAAACGTGGTGGCACACATTTGATCCTAGCACTTGGGAGCCAGAGGCAGAAGTATCTCTGTGAGTTCCAGGCCAGCCTGTTCTAAATAGATAGCTCCAGGACAGCAAGAACTACATAGAGACCCTGTCTAGAAAACAGAAAAGAAAAAAAAGAATCTTCAAATATGTGTAGAATACATATATATGTATATACATATATAAGTGCTTACATATCTATGTAAAATTTATTATATGAAGATAGAACACATAAAGCAATACAATTTCATATACATATATACATACCTACACTACACTGAAAGGATGGATATAACATTTTCTGTGGAATAGGGACAGGAACTAGTGATGACTTCTTTAACTGATGGTATTTCTCATAATCTTTCGTGGGCTTTCATCAAAATTCAGGGGAAATGGAGAATTAGAAAAGCTAAAAACGGAGTAATCTTTTAAACAGACAATAATGTAGTCTGAATGAAGCCACATCACACCCACAAAGCCAATGAATCTAATCAGATCTCATTACTGAAAACCTTGTTAGTAAAATACCTTTCCTGTAACTGACAGAAATAAGGTAGCATTGGGTGACTTGAGCACAGAGTCCAAAGAGACTGGCTTCACACTTTAGTAAGGAAGCACCTTTTAAACAAAAGTAATACTCAGTAACCCAACAGGCCTTCAAAAAAGACTTTGGTCTCTGTAGGGAATGTTTTCACAGAGTCCCTCCTCAACCCTCTTTACCACACCGCTCTGAAAAAAGACCAACCCTCCTCTTCCAATGACCTCGAACTTTAGTGTGGAAAAAAAACACTTGAGACCTTTTTTTTGAGGGGGGGAGACTACTTTGAAATATTTTAAGTCTTTCATCACTCTAATTAATTTATCCTTTCTTTGCTTTTTCTGTTTGTTCTGATTCTGGCACATTTATACTTTTCATTTCTTGAGCGAAAATATAATTCTAAAGAAGCCAAATAAAACTCCTTTCATAGCCCAAATCTAAAATAAAGGAAGGAAAGGGGAAAAGTAAGAAAAAAAATTAACTTTATATTGCCATTTTCATTTTAGCAATAAGACTAGAAATAAAGTTCTGATTATCAGGTAAGGGGGTGAAATCAAACTTACTCATACATTGTAAGATTAAATTACAGAGCTACCTCTTTAACAAATCGTTTTGTTTATGAACAATAAGGGCACCTGAATAGACCTGTACAACTGACCACTATAGTAGAATCTGTAACTTCAAAATTCAGAGCTGTGATACAACCTATGTATCCCTACCTCATCCTCCTGGTCTCCTCCAAGGACCTGTTTAGTTCCATGTTTTGGGAAATAGAAGAGCTCCCTCAAAAGCAGAACTGCATTCAGCGCTAAGTGGTTCAGTCCTATTTTCAAAGCACTCTGACATTCATGATCTTATTTGGGATTTTTACCAACTTGGTGAAGCATGCAAAACAAGCATTTTTACAAACAAGGAAATAAGCTTCCCAGCTGTCCTGTCACATGGTTATTAAGCAGCTTAAGTTAGACTAGAGCCTTTTAACTACTAATCTAATAGTTTAATCCTTTGACTTCCTGATTCTTACATAAGGTTATATGTAAGAATATGTCTGTTGTTCAACATATAGAAATTTCGGCAAATATCTCACAGACAGTATGTTTAAATACTCTAGCTTGAAATTTGATTTGATTTTTATTTCATTTTCTTTTTAAGATAGGTCTTATGAGCACAGGCTGGCCTCAAAGTCTCTCTGTAACTGAGGATGGCTTTGGAATTCTGAGTCTCCTCCCTTGGCCTCCTCATTGCTAGAATGTGCCATTGTGCCTGGCTCAGTTTCATTTCTTTTCTTTTTTTTCGAGACAGGGTTTCTCTGTGTAGCCCGGGCTGTCCTGGAACTCACTCTGTAGACCAGGCTGGCCTCGAACTCAGAAATCCGCCTGCCTCTGCCTCCCAAGTGCTGGGATTAAAGCCACCATTGTCTGGCTTCAATTTCATTTTTAAGTGGCAATTTTATAGGAATGGTCTTACATTCTAGTGAATTCTAAGCATCATTACTAATGGAGACATCAGGAAGCCACTGACTGGGTTCATACCTTCATCTAAGAACAGAAACTTTGTAGCTAATTCTTCTAGAATAACTTTCCACACATTACTACTTCATCATCAGTTCTTTGAAATAAAATGTTTACTATTCCAACCTATCAGAATAACATCTACTGTTTCTAAGAAATCAGTACCTTTCCTTCTAAAGACCTCTACGACTCCTCTGACAAAAGTTACAGAATTAAAAAGCAGGGTTTCTACAGTCCTTTACATATATTTGTGGCATCCAGCATAACTACAAAATTAACTGCCACTAACTTCAACGCAGTTGCTCAGGCCAAACTCATGTATTTGCATATCCCACCCATTATCAAGTCCTTCCAATCACCAGGCTTCTTTACTCTCTATTATTCACTGTGTCCAAGTTACAGTGCTCTCTCCACTGAACAGTGTTACCGGATTCCTGATATCCAAGCTTCCTCTGTTTGTAGCTCAGCCTGTTTTCTATGAAGTAACCATGGTAAACATTTTAAAACACCAACCAGATCACACCACTTTTAAAATAAAATTAAGGTTCTTATATATGGGAGCAAGCTTATGTTAAATTTGTGGACTACTTATCCTTCTTGTCCATCTTTTAACTCAAAAAACACTGCCCTTCTATAAACAAGCCAAGTTTGTTTCCATCTCAGGCCTTTGACTCTTTCTTCCTTGCGGAGAAGTTCCTTAAAGATCATTTTCCTAGACATTTAAATTGCTAGCTCCTTTTCGTTGTTTTGTTTTTTGAGACAGAGTATCACTAGGCGGCCCTGAATGGCCTGCTACTCACTGTGTAGACCAGGCTGGCCTCCTAAGAGATTCCCCTTTCTCCACTTCTGCCTCCTAGTGCTGAGATTGAAGGTGTGCATCATCACCACACAGGCTCGTCACTAGCTTCCTTTTACTAACTCAAGTCACCTCTTAAGGGGTAGAAAGAAAGGGGCTAGTATTGGGCAAAGTGTCCTTTCTATAAAGACTTTCTGGCCTCAATCAAAAGTAACAGCTCAGTCTCTCTCTAAACCTTGGATGATTTGTTTTGTGTGTATTAACCCACCATGTTGTTTACAGTTCATAGCCTAACCATCTTCTTGGTGCAGGTATGACATTCTAGTCAGGTGTGATACACATGCCTATAATTCCAGTTCTCAAGGGGCAAGAGTTCAAGGACAGCTTGAACTATGTAGCCAAACTCTATAATCAACAAACAAAAAGCAAAACAATATATACATTCTGTTTCTGCAGAGCTGAGAACAGGGCAGGGAGGGAACTGAGGCTCTCCTGAGAAAATGCTGATTTTTATACAGTGGCTTGCTTCTTTTCTTTCTGGCACCCACCAGAATTTTCTTGTTACTTTGGTCATAAACTTTTAAAACAAGTCATAGATTAATGATACCGAGTAAGTATGTTTTTGAGTCAGGGATTCACTATGCTACATAGGTTGTGTCACTCTCCCAAGGCCAAGTAACCCTCCTACTTCAGCTTTCTGAGTTGCTGAAGACAGCTGCATGGCACTGTGTCCAACTCTAGCCCATAGTTAATCTCAGAAAATTCTCTTATATACAATTATTTAGAAAAAAATAATTATTCTGCCTCTAGATTTTATCTTTTAACCCACTGAGTCCAATTAGTGCTGTCTGTATGCACAAAGACATGCACATGAAATCCCACCCCAGGAGCTGCCCCACAGCAACTGTCCAGAATGGCAGCACTTCCTCTCCAGCCTCCCCAGCAGCTCCACAGACATGGCACCTTAGCTAAAGCCGCCTGCAGACTTTTCAACCTAACCCACGGGCCCAATACAGGGAAAAGGAGGTGAAAAAAACCACCAATCACTGAGCTACCAAGCTTAGAACTTGAAATTCCACCAATCTTCAATCTGGAAAGCTCTGCCCTGAAAAGCTCTGCTCCCTAAGAAATCCTATATATATGCCTTGCCCTTTGCCCAATTCCCCACTGTCTACCCTAGGAGCAGTGGGCAGCCATCCCTGGATTCATCCCTCCTCTTCCTGGATTCTACAACAAATCTCTTTCATGAGATTTGCTGTCTGGTGTGACCCTCTCATAGGAAGAAGCCAAGAAGCAATGAAGAGAAAAAGGGAAGAAGTGAAAATGTGGAGCTGAGGCTCCTGAGCTCCTGAGCTCCTGAGCTCAGCTGGGGATACCCTCCCCTAGGAGCTGCACCATCTCTGCTGAGGAGGCTCCCTCTCAGAGCTGTGTGGTTCCTGGGCTCCCATGTCTCAGGATGCCCTTCTATCTGAACAGAAACACATTAGAGGTTACACTTGTAAAGAAAACCATGTCTTCCTCCCCGAGAAACCATCAACTGCCAATCTCTAGCTCCTCAGCTAGAGTGGTGGAGCTTCTTGAGCTGCTGCTGCCACTCTTATCTGGTAGTGTGTGTAAGGGGGAGGGGGCACATACATGCCACAATGTGCATGTAGAAGTCAAAGGACAACTTTCAGGAGTCTCCTTCCACCTTGGGTTCTATGGATAGAACACTCAGGTTGCTAGGCTGCAGAAGTGTTTGGCCTCTGCAGCCCAACCAACTCTGCAGTCCCCCAACCCCCCCCCCCACCACACACACACTTCAGGAGAGATCACTAGTTTAGGGCTAAGGACACAGCTCCATGGTAGAGCTCTTGTCTAGCATTCCAAAGGTCCTGGACTCATCCCCCATCACAGAAGAATGGAAGGAGGGATGAAGACAGGGAGGGGGGAAAGGCAGACTAGTTTTTCTGACCACTCAATCTTTATTTTATGTGTATGCATATTTTGCCTGCAATTATGTCTGTATACCACGTACATGCCTTGTGCCCAACCATACCAGATAAGGCATCAAATCCCCTGGGTTAGGAATTACAAATGGTGAATGAGCCACCATGTAGATACTGGAAACAGAACCCTAGTCCTCTGCAAGAGCAGTTGGTGGTCTTAACCGCTTAGTCATCTCTCTAGTCCTATAATCACTGACTCTTACCCTGTAGATCTAAAGAGAGGGTTCCAGGCAGCCAGGGCTACATAGTGATACTCTGTCTCAAAAAAGAAACCAACTAATTACAGCGAGACATGACAACAACACTGGAATCTTTCCCCGGGATAAAAGACTGCTTATAGAAATAAGAGTGCTGGGAGAGGCAGCAACATGAGTATTTTGGAAGATCATGCCTCTAGGTTCATATTCTTTCTCCCTCCCTTCCTCTCCCTCCTCCCTGTCCTGTCTTCTCTCCTTCCTCCCTCCCTTCTTAACCCACTGGGTCTATTAGTACTGTCCATACACGCATAGGCATGGGTCATCCCCTGGGGCATAAGAACCAGCCTGTGACCATATCTGTAAAATAAACTGACTCTCCCTCCTGCATCAACCACTTTAACAAATATCTTACAAAGTGAAAATTGAGAGAATTCACTAATATTAATTTTTCAGAAGTAAAAGACTAAATTGATCTGAAGTAAGCAAAGGATGTTCTTTTGCACTGAACACCACTACTCTCCTAAGGAAAAAGTACCATACCAATGTGCTCTATACTGTACTTGGCATATAAAATGCACTCCATATTAATAAAATAATACTGAAACATAATTTTGTACTACAGATCAAGAAATTGAACTCCAAAGCAACTTAGTTGCTTGCCAAACGTGACACTGACACTGAAGCCAACAGCAGAGCTGAGACCAAATACAAATATTAGGAAAGGGAAGTGCTGGGCAGAAGAATTTCAAAGGGAGCAAATGAAAGATAACTCACTGATGACAGAGCATCCAAGTGCAGCAGCTAAGAACGCTAGCCTGAGTGATGATGAGTACATGAGAGCACCACGGACTGGTGAAGTACTGGATACCCATCACACGGAGTACAAAGGACCAAGCAAATTCTCTTCACTATAAGGAATGACACTATAAACAAACCAGAAAACAAATGCAACACTGACATTGCCATCCTTGCTTTCCAGTCTTACTGAATGTGACTGTTCAACTTAAGTCAACTGTCAAGCTGCTCGACCCACTGCTCAGTCACAACCACAACAGAACTAAGGCAGCTTTACAACCTGAATTACTCCCTAAGGATATGGAATTACAAAGATATACTTGGAAATCTATTTGCTCTTGACCCCAGTAGCCCTTTCCCCTTACAATTCAACTAATCGTTACTGATTAAAACGGCACCTACATAGTTTGACTCTGATGTTCAAGATGCAAAAGGGCTTTCCCCTCAAAACTCTCAAGGCAGAATCATACCATACTATCAGCTAAATCGAATGATTTAAATTATTATCAAATATTTAGGGTTTCCATTTGAGACAGGCCTGTGATTCACTCATGTTTTATAAAAGTTTTTCTCACCCCCCTACTACCAGTAAGGTTACAAACAGATTTTTTTTAAGTCCTAAATTTAACTAATTGTAACATTAGTAAATAATTAAATTAGTAAATAGTAAAATTAGCAAACAGTAAAAATTAGTAGTGTTTCTACTGCTTGAGTCCTGAAGTCAATCAAACATAAAAAAAAAATTTGTTGAAGTCTATCTAGAGAGAGGGCTCAAAGGTTATGAGCACAGCCAGTTCTTGCAGAGGACCCAGGTTCAATTTCAGCACCTACATGTCCACTTACAACCATCTATAACTCCAGTCCTAGGAAATCCTAGGTCCTCTTCTGGCCTCATTGGGTACCAGGCATGTATATGTTGCATAGACATACAGGCAGACAAAATACTCATATATGACAAAAAAAATTTTTTCTTTAATTTATTGAATGTAATCTAAATGTCTAGTCCCATTTTGAGCTACCAACCTCACCATTACGCATTTCCCTGCTTGGCATGAACTGAAAATGTCTTTGGCCTTGAAGAAGTAGAAAAGATTCAAGTTATAGTCAAAAAAATAAGCATTTTCAAGAACTACGAGATTCTCCACTATATAATATATACATATTTTTTTCCTCTTAAACATTTCCTAATATCTTTTAAAGGATCTGTTTTTAAACAGCAAATCATTAAAATGTCAGAAAGTATTTGCCCCTGGTATATGAGATTTTTATTGTTGTTGTTGTTGTTTGTTTTCGAGACAGGGTTTCTCTGTGTAGCTCTGGCTGTCCTGGAACTCACTCTGCAGAGTAGGCTGGCCTCGAACTCAGAAATCCGCCTGGCTCTGCCTCCCAAGTGCTGAGATTAAAGGCGTGTGCCACCACTGGCTGGCCAGTACATGAGATTTAATTTTGAAAAATATCATAAAATTAATCTAAAAATTTAGAATAATTAACTATTAATTAACTAATATTAGTTAGTTATTCAATAACTAGTTAACTAGTTCCATAAAAAAGGAAGCACTAGACTTTAGACAAATCTCATTTCAAAGAATACACAAGGATCTCATAAGTGCATTCATCTTTAAGGTCTTGATTGAGTCCCTTAAGCTTAAAACACAAGGAGGAGTTAATACCATTTCATTATGATGGGAAGAGGTCTGTCAACATTTTATTGGTTCTTCAAAAAAAAAAAAAAACCAGGAAATAGTCATCAGTTAAATAAACTTGGAAGATAAACTGGAAGAAAGCAAAAGTTGCCAATCTATTCATAAGCTACTGATGTTCTGGCACATGAATTCTAGTGCAGCTTTACACATAACATTCCTAAATCTAAATTTTCTAAACTAAGGGCAACAGTGTAAGAATGTCACAAGACAGTTACAAAGATTATCTTATCTATTCAACCCTGGATATGCAATGAAATAAAAACAATAAAATCTAGACTAGTCAAATACTAAAGTTCATCTATCTGATTTCCAGTGATAACTTTGTGTGCTCCTTTGGAAATATTATAAGAAAAAAATGTTACCTGGCTCTCTTTATGAATGAGTTTAAAAGCAGTTTTCATGATTCAAAAGTTATAAGAAGCATGGTGGCACAAATCTGTAATCTCTATAATCCCTGCACTTGGAAAGCTGAGACAGGAGAACTGAGTTCGAGGTCAGCCTGGGGAATATAGCAAGATTCTGCTTTTTTAAAAAAAGGAAAAGAAAGAAAGAAAGAAGGAAGGAAGGAAGGAAGGAAGGAAGGAAGGAAGGAAGGAAGGAAGGAAGAGAAGGGGGCGAGACAGAAAGTTAGAGGAAGCTATAATCCAAATGTTGAAGTTTTAGAAACCCACCAAGCCTGATGACCTGAGTTCAATTCCCACATGGGCAAACCAGTTTCAGCACACTGTCTACTCACTTCCATATGTATACAGATATGCGTACAAACATCAATAAAAATGATAAGTAGCAAAAATGTTTAAGTTAAAAATACCATAAAATGGGGCTGGAGAGATGGCTCAGTGGTTAAGAGCACTGACTGCTCTTCCAGAGGTCCTGAGTTCAAATCCCAGCAACCACATGGTGGCTCACAACCATCTGTAATGAGATTGGATGCCTTCTTCTGGTGTGTCTGAAGACAGCTACAGTGTACTCATCAATAAAATAAATCTTAAAAAAAAAAATACCATAAAATCCAAAACAAAAGCTCTGTGTCAGCAAATAGTTCTTGTAGGCATATACTTCCTAATTCTTGTTTATTTTGTTTTTGCTTTTTGGGGGATGGTGCTGTTTTGTTTTGTTTTGTTTTGCTTTTTGACACAGGGTCTCACTTTGTAGTTCTGGCTGCTCTGAAACTCACTATGTAAACCAGGCTGGCCTCTAACAAAGATCTGCCTATCTCTGCCTCTCAAGTGCTGGGATGAAATGAGTGTGCCACCATGCCCAGGACACCTATTCCTTTTAATGATTATACAGAACACCCTTTTAACCTGACTGTATCGTTTCCAGGTTTTTGCTACTACAAACAATTTAACAAACCACTCTAAAGGAGGCCCAGGAGTCTTGGCACACTGATAACTATTTTATCAAAATAACTATCCTCCAAAATGTACTAATACATACTTCCAGTGTAATTCCTCACTGAGTATCTATCCATTCAAGATGGCCAGAAGGGAGAAAATGGGAATAAACAAATTTTAAAGCAAAAGAGTCAGTGAGGTTTAGAATAAAACGACAGGTCAAACTGCCTTTCATGAACTAAGTGGACAAACCTCAACTAAAACTACAGCAGATGTGATTATAGTACTGTCTACTGTTTGTAAGGTTGAAGTGCTGCTGTTGACAGACAATACACTTCTATTTAGAGAGCAGGTAAACAAACACCTTGTATTATGAATTCTATCAACCACAAGAAGGACAGTTCTGTCTCAGATCAAGACATATTTTACTAAGATGTATGCTAACCTAGGCACTTTTGCTAAAGGGGCTACAGCATAGTAAATATGATTTGGTTCCTTGCCTTTGTTACGGAGAAAGAATTCCTATTAATTCAGCTGTCTTCTGCACATTAGTTTATGATTCCAAAGGTGTAAAAGTGCTAACAAAAGAAATAGGAAGAAGCTCTTGGTAGTTTACAATATTTAAATGAACAATTAATACATCTAACATGTAATAGACATCCAGTTATAACTGATTTAATTAATGGCATCTATTTTGGATACTGTCGTCTAATTTTGTAGTGGGAGTATTTGCAAAAAAATATGTAAACACCAGACAATCCTAAGAGCTTATATGTATGAGGAAAAGGGGTATGTGAGGTTTTTTTAAAAGATTTATTTGTTTTATGTATTTTTAAAATTTATTTATTATTTTATGTATGTGAGTACACATGTGTGTCACTTTCTTCAGACATACTAGAAGAGAACATCAGATCCCATTACAGATGGTTATGAGTCACCATATGGTTGCTGGAAATTGAACTCAGGACCTATAGAAGAACATCAGTGCTCTTAACTGCTGAGCCATCTCTCCAGCTCAGTATATGAGTTCTTAAAAGCAAAATAAAACAAAGTTCCTAGCTGGGCGGTGGTGGCGCACGCCTTTAATCCCAGCACTTGGGAGGCAGAGGCAGGTGGATTTCTGAGTTCGAGGCCAGCCTGGTCTACAGAGTGAGTTCCAGGACAGCCAGGGCTACACAGAGAAACCCTGTCTCAAAAAACAAATAAATAAATAAATAAAGTTCCTATTTGACATCTCTATAATTTGCTATTACATACATTTATAAAATTTCAACTATAGCACACTATCAAGCTTTAGACAGATAGTGAAAATAGTTTCTTTCTGTTTTTCAAGATAGACTTTCTTTGTGTATCCTGGCTGTCCTGGAACTCTGTAGACCAGGCTCGACCTCAAACTCACAGAGATCTGACTGCCTTTCTTTCCCAAGTACTGGAATTAAAGGCATGTATCACCACTGTCTGGCTTAAAAATATTACTTTCAAGAAGACTAAGGCAGGAGAATTGTGAATTTAAGGTTGGTCTGGGCTCCATAGCAAGCCCTTGACAAAAAATAAAAGTATTTTCAGCAGAAGCTCTCTCTAGTTTCACATGGAAGAAAACAAACCACATGACTACTCTCAATGTATTCTTTCTTCCTTATCTATGTAAACCAACTACATCTAACATTAAACTACTTAAGAAAATTGCTTCTCATTTCTGTTATCAGGGATCACCAAGGTACAAGCTTCACGATTGCAGACATTAAACAGGAAATACTCAGGATCAAGGCCATCAACCTGTAAAACTGTGCTAAGTCTAGTGCTAAAGGCCAGAATTCTTTCTAAGAATGAGGCTTGTCTTTTAGCCTTTGTTTTGATTATGTCAGTACAGCCAACTGTGACAAGAACTCACAACAAATAGTTCCAGTCACCCAAAGAGATATCAATATGTACATTAATTGGATGTAGTGTCAATAAGGGACTGGGGTGATGACTTAATCAGAAAAATATTTGCCTTATTAATACAAGTTCCTAAATTCCTAGTATCCATGTTTGTTTGTTTGATTCTTAGTTTTGGGGGGAAATCTTTATATTTTTAAATGTCCAAAGTAGTGAAACCCACCTGCAATCTATGTGCTGAGGTACTGAGCCACCTTAGTATAATCAATAAGCATTAAGTTCGAGACAGGGTTTCTCTGTGTAGCCCGGGCTGTCCTGGAACTCACTCTGCAGACCAGGCTGGCCTTGAACTCAGAAATCCGCCTGCCTCTGCCTCCCAAGTGCCAGGATTAAAGGCGTGCGCCACCACCGCCCGGCCAAGGAATACTGTCTCAAAAAACAAGGTGGGACAGGTTCTGAGGAACAATACCAAAGCTGACCTCTGGTTTACACACAGGCACGCACCCAGATTCACACAATCAATATAACACAAAAGGAAATCAAGGTCAGGCAGATGTCTTTAATCCCAGCACTTAGAAGGCAGAAGCAGGTGAATCTGTATGTACAAGGCAGTCTGGCATATATAAGAAGGTCCAGGCCAACGTGTGGGTGGTCCCAAAAATTCTAAGACTATTAAGCTTTGACATGAAGGTTCATGACTTGGGAGGCTGTTTAAGATTGACTGAAGGCTGAAGAAAAACTGACGTCTTCCAGGTGGGTTGGCAAGTTCTACCTAACAGCTCAACATTCCATCTATCAGACAAATTCTACACATTAGCAAGCAAGAGTTTTCAAATAAAAAAAAATTAGATCAAAGAAAAACAAATATTCTAATCATACAATGAACTGAGATAAAATAATTATATTATTTAATATTCTCTCTTGTTTGTTTCTAAGAGACTAAAAAATATTTCTTGGACTTAAGAACAGTATTAAGTAGCAGTGGCTCAAGGAGAGAAAAATAAGCTACCTGATATTAATCCAAACACAAAATCCAAAAACATCCAACATAACAAAGAGCATGTTTACTGTGTAAAGAACAAACTAAAGCAATGTTAGGTTGGGCTACTATGTTAAATGCCTACTATGATATAAAATAAAAAGAAAAGATCATGATTTGCTATATACAGCCTGATAACTAAACTGCATATGCATTGGCTGTTATTCACTAGTACCAGAAAATTTTATCCAACCAGATTATATAATATAAATAATTTACCAAAATAAATGACTTTAAAACTGATGACCAGAATGGTCGTGCCTGAACCATCATGGCTGCGCCCGTGTAACCTGGAGCCACCGCGGAGTGGACAGTGGCAGCACGGCCCTGTTCATGCCCAGGCGGTGACACAGGCCCCAGTCCCTGGGCTGAGTTTCCATGCTGTGGACCGCGAGGCGCGCGCTGTGCTCCATTCATGCCCAGGCGGTGACATGGGCCCCAGTCCCTGCGCTGAAGGGTGGAAGCAGTGCTAGTCTGCCCTCTGCATACTGCAGCCTGAAGCCTCCGAGTCTCCTGCATGCCGCGCATGCATTCGCCATCCAGAAACCAGTGCAACCCAAGCAAGATGATGAACCACCCTCTTCCACATTCATCAGAGAATGCAAGAACATCATCTCCAACATGGAGAAGGTTAATGATGTTGTGAAAAGAATCTTGTCTTTGGAAACGGCCAACAGGAAAGAGAAGTCAAAAATCAGGCAAGAACAATTGATGAACAGGATTGCGGAAAACCCTGAGGATTTCAGAACCTTGGAGGTTCGAATCGCTGCCTTGACCAACAGGATCCGCAATTATGAAGAACACATGCAGAAACATGGAAAGGACAAAGCCCACAAACGCCATCTGCCGATGAGCATCAACCAGAAGAAAACGTTACTCAAAATCCTCCGTCAGACCAACTATGGTGTCTTCGAAAAGACATGCAAAGAGCTGGGGGTGGAACATACCTTACCACCTCTGCATTTCCAAAAGGTTCACAGCAGCTTCCTGGCCAAGAAGGCTCTGCGCATTCGGGTTTACCAGGAGGCACAAAACTGCAGAAGCAAAGAAGGGCCTTAACAGCTGCTGCAGTTGCTGCCAAAAAAAAACAAAAAAATGAAGGGGTGCCAGGGAACCCTTCAAATGCCCTACCAGAGAAGACCAAAGAAAACTAATAAAGTCTGTTCCCCTGGAAAAACAAAAACAAAAAACAAAAAAACAGATGATCAATGTTTTGACATTTTTATATTACTTATAATTGATTCAATGCTTTTATAAACTTTAATTTTCACAAATTATATTAACATATCTTTGTACTATGGTTAGAAACAAAGATGATTCTGTTTATTTTTATTCTGGCATAAAATTATGACCTTGATTCATATATCAACCATAGTTGAAGAAGCTTATTCACAAAAAAATTTGAAAACAAAATATTCACTTGGAAGGCAGAGGCACGTGGATCTCTGTGAGTTTGAGGCCAGCCTGGTCTACAAAGCCATTTCTAGGACAGCCAGGGGTGTTACATAGAGAAACCCTGTCTCCAACAACAACAACAAGGGAAAGAAAAGAAATGCTTTTTGGCCAGGTATGACGGCTCACACCTGTAATCCTAGCACTTGGGATGTGAAGTGGGGAATAATAAATTCAAGGTCACCCTCAGATACACGGGTAAGACGGAGGCCAGCCTGAAATACATAAGACCCTCTTCTCAAAACAAACAAAAAGTATTTATGTTCAACAAACTACATGGAAAAGGAGGGCTGGGATTCATTCAGAACCTGCTTTGCAGTGTGTGTGGCTCTTCAAGACTTTTGTTTGTTTGTTTGTTTTTGTTTTTGTTTTTTTGAGACAGGGTTTCTCTGTATAGCCCAGGCTGTCCTGGAACTCACTCTGTAGACCAGGCTGGCCTCAAACTCCGAAATCCTCCTGCCTCTGCCTCCCAAGTGCTGGGATTAAAGGCGTGCGCTGCCACTGTCCAGCTCTTTTTTTTTTTTTTTTTAATGAGTACACTGTAGCTGTCTTCAGACACATACTAGAAGAGTGCATCAAATCACATTACAAGATTACAAGATGGTTGTGAGCCACCATGTGGTTGCTGGGAATTGAATTCAGGACCTCTGGCAGAGTAGTCAGTGCTCTTAGCCACTGAGTCATCTCTCCAGCCCATGGGACTTTTCTTACTTGCTTCTCAAGTGTGTAACTAATCAAGCAGTAGTACAGTTACAATCCAAACCAATGTTTATTTATGAACTTGACCACAGAAGTGGCTACAAAGTTAAGACAAATTAATTAAAATGAGGTTTGGAAGATGAAAAAAATAGCTCACGTTTAGAGCATTTGCTGTTCTTGCCAAGGACCCAGGTTCCATTCCCAGCACTCATAGGACTTACAAGATGCTGTATCTCCAGTTCCAAGGGACCCAATGTCCCCTTTTGACCTCAGGAGGTTCCTGAGTACACATACATACACTCAGGCACACATATACATACACACATAAAATAAATAGATTTAGCCAGGCAGTGGTAACGTACACCTTTAATCCCAGGTTTAATCCCAATTGGAAGGCAGAGGCAGGTGGATCTCTGTGAATTTGAGGCCAGCCTGGTCTACAAAGCCATTTTTAGGACAGCCAGGGGTGTTACATAGAAAAACCCTGTCTTAGAAAGAGAAAGAAAGAAAGAAAGAAAGAAAGAAAGAAAGAAAGAAAGAAAGAGAAGAATTTTAAAGAAATAAAAATGGGTTTTTAATATCATAAAAAGATCTAACCATATGCTGCCTAAGGGCATAGACAGCAAAATATCCACTGAACTCTGGCATAATCTTTTCTGTTACAATTTTACACTTTTTGATATATAGTTCTGTGAATTCTGACAAATATCTATAGTCATGTCACCCCAACAGAGACACAAAACAATACAGTAAATTTTCGGACAACCACTTAATAAGAGCTAACTAAAAGCATTTATTCCAGTAGCAATTTTTTTTTAACCAAGCTGAAGCAGATAAAACAGGATCTAAAAATTTAGACCAGACCAAGCATGGTAAACACAAATCTTTAATACTAGCACTCAGCAGGCAAATCTCAAAGTTCCAGGCCACTCGGATCTACATTGGGAGTTCCAGGCCAGCCAAGGCATCATAGTAAGACCCTGTCCCAAAATTTATATTAATGAAATAAAAATGTAGGTGAGCATTTAATGAAAACAGAGAAACGGTCCATTCTCTACATCTAATCCTGTCTCCAAGTAGGTACAAACTACCCACTGATTCAGCCTCTCACTGAGCTGCAAGCTTGCCTATTTCTTTATACTGTAACTTCCTGCTACTCAAATAGTTTTCTATTCTTCCACTTTGGACTTAAAATGTCTTTCCACAAAGACCTGATTATCTTCCACAAAAATCCTACTATATATCCAAGTGTTCAAGTCAGACCTGGTGGTGCACATCTTTAATCCCAGCAGTCAGAAGCAGAGGCAAGGAGATCTCTGTGAATTCAGGACAATCAGGGCTACTGAAATCCTGTCTCAGAAAAACAAAAAATGAAACCCACACAAGATAGTCAAACTAAAAACCCAGGAGTCAGCCTTCATTCTCTATTCTCCACCTCTACTTCAACTCCCCACTTCCCAATTCTAGTCAATAGTATCTTAGAACTACATCCCAAGCTAATCTGTTTTTCGTGATGACCACATCAGTCCAAGATACCAATATACTAGAAATTATTTTAATTGCAATACTATACTCTCCCATTGTGAGTCTGTTTTTGTTATGGCATCTTCGAAGGTTTTTCTTCTACTCAGAATGCTTTTCCCTCATCTGCAAATACCTACTGTAATCTTTCCAAGGAAGATTGAATGCTTCCTCCGTACTCTCCATGTGTAGCTCTCCTGCTGTTGTGGTTCTTCCTCTTCTTTCCCACTAGACTAAGACTCCCTGGAGAGCACTTGCTACGCTGCATTAGCCGTACGTAGTAAGTCCAGTGTCTAGGTGCAGGTGTAGTGCCCAGGAAACTGTAGGTGCTTAATAAATGAAGGAAATGAAAAAGGAACGAGTGTATACATCGTAACTCAGATAAGTCAGCCTCTAGGCCATTGGCTTTCCTTGGCTAAGATTTCAGGCTTACCATGTAGTAGTGATCTTTTGATTGTTACAGCAGAGAATATTAGTTATAAAATCTCAGGCAAGTGACTTAAAAACCTTTCTGTGCCTCAGACTCTTCACCTGTAAACTACAGATGAGCATATTTTAGTAGAGATTTATGAACACTGAGTGAGTTAAATGTGTAAATTGTCTAGTGCAATGTTTGACACTTGTGCTCAAATATTACTGTGATTATTTTTTAACACTAGTATGTCTCTAAGAAAGCAAAGGACCAAAGAGAGACATGTTCTCTATCAGAAAAAAATACTTGTTGACATACACTGGCAAAATGCCAGCCTAGTTTCTCTGTCATTCCCTGTGAATTTAATTACCTAGGAAAGTCCTCCTAGAAGAGAAATGAAGTGAGTCACTAATTAGCTTTCAGCATTATGTACTTTAAAGAGAAAGTGCTTGAGGTTTTCTTTTGCTCTATTTTCCAAGACAGGGTTTCTCTGTGTAGCCTTGGCTGTCCTGGAACTCAGTCTGCAGACCAGGCTAGCCTCAAACTCAGAGATCCAGCTCTCTCTGCCTTGAGTGCTAGAATTAAAGGCATGCACCACCACTGCCCAGCTGAAAGCTCTTCAGTTTAAAAATTACTATTATTATCTGTACTGCATTTTAAAAATACAAATTAAGAATACTAAAGAAAAAAATCCTTAACATTTTACTTTCAAACGCACTAACATAATTTTTCCTAAAGATTTACACCCAAAATTATCTCCTCTATGAAATAATTTACATCTTTGATATGCATTAAAGACATCATGGGAATGAATAAAGTAGGAAGCCAGCATGAGTAAACTGAAAACAATGATATGACAATTCCCTTTGACTGCCTCCCATCCTCTTGCTGCTTGGTCTTAGCCATAAACCACTTTTAAATGAAAGTCTCTGGGCCAGCAAGATAGCCCAATAAGTAAATTCACCTGTCACCAAATCCGAGGAACTAAGTAAGAGTCCTGGAACCTACATGGTACAAGGACAGGATTCCCACAAGTTTGTCCTCTGACCACCTTTCACCAACCACGACATGTGGCATGTGCACTCACACACACACATGCAAAATAAATAATATAAAAAAATAAAATCTCGCTGGGCAGTGGTGGCGCACGCCTTTAATCCCAGCACTTGGGAGGCAGAGGCAGGCAGATTTCTGAGTTTGAGGCCAGCCTGGTCTACAGAGTGAGTTCCAGGACAGCCAGGGCTACACAGAGAAACCCTATCTCGAAAAACCAAAAAATAAAATAAAATAAAAAATAAAAAAAAATTTAAAAAAATTTAAAAAAATTTAACTCTCTGAATGGCATTTGAAAATGAAAGGTGAGAAGAACCAAGTTGCATGGAGAGTACTGTGCCTAAGGAGCCAGAAATGGGACCAAATGAAAACTGACTGATAACCAAGGGGTTCATAAACCTCTCTATTCTTGGAAAGTTCTGTAATAATTTCACTGTCAGAAAAAGCTAAACTCTGTAATTGTACAGGAAAGTAAGATCCACAATAGTAGCAATATGCTTATCAAACTATACAGCAAGATAAATATTTGTTGTTGGGAAGTTCACTCTTAAAGTAATTTACACATAAATAACCCTTAATCATCTTTTCTTGTAAAAAGTGACTATACTGTTTCTAGTTTGTTTAAAATTGGGCCACGGCTGTCTACTTTATCTTGTGTTTCTATACTATACAACTTAAAATACACTAAAAATAAGAGCAGACCTCTGAGATACAACATAGCTCTCATAAAGCCTTTCAACATCACAAATAAACTCTCCTCTCCCACTAGCTGACTGTGGCCTCTTTGTCATCTCACTCACCTGCCTTTCTCAAATTGATTCACAGCACTCTGAAAGCTGAAAACATTCTAACTCTTATCACAATATTGCTTTTCTAGATCCAGGTCAAGTTCTACCTTGCCGCTCCAGTTCACTCTGAATTTCTATCATACTTGCTGTAAACTAAATGCTATTTAGAACTCAGGAGCCGACAATTAACTAGAATGCCCAGAACTGTAACTCTTCTATAATGTTTTACTCAAATCTTACATACCCCGCCTTTTGAAGATTTTAATCCATCTGAGTGTTTGTCTGCATGTATATATATGCACCACATTATGCCTGGTGCCAGGGGCCAGAAGAGGGTGCAAGAGGCCCTGGAATTAAAGTTGTGAACAGCTGTAAGTTGCCATGTGGGTGCTGGGAATGAAAACCCAGGCCTTTGCAAGAGGAACAAGTGTTCTTAACTGCTGAGCCATCTTTCCAGTTTCACACACATCCTTTTGATAGAGATGACACTCAGGATAAGTGCTTATGAAAAATTTAAAAACTAGGGCTGGAGAGATGGCCAGGCAGTGAGCCTTGGCAGCAGGCACCTTTATCTGCTGAGCCATAGCACGGGTCCCATTAGACACGTTTTCACAAAGTAATGCCATTTGAGCAATCAATCCTAGGAGATCAGTATATAAAGATTTATGCACAAGGATGTCTATGACAGTATAATTTACAGATACAACTAGGGAGGAACGTTTAATTAATAAATAGTTATGTATTTAGGGACTAGAGCTATAACTCAGTTACTGAAGTATTTGGCTAGCATGCACAAAGCCCTGTGTTCTATTCTGAGAATCATATAAATCAGACATGATTGCACATGCCTGTACTCCCAGAACTTGAGAGTTAGAGGCAAAAGACTCAGAAGTTCAAAGTTATTCCTGATTACCCAGCAAGTTCCAAGCCAGTTCATACAATAAGAGACCCTATCTCAAAAATACAAAACAGCCCAACTAACTTAACATCAAAAAATAAGCAAACAAAACCACCCTAACTAAACAGAACACTAACATATTATGTATCCATATAATAGATGTCTATGATTCCTTTATTTGGGGTTTGTGTGTATGTTTGTGTGTGTGGTGCATGTACCTGAGTGTGTCCATATTCGGAGGCCAGATACGGCTGTCGGGTCTTTTTCTCTGTCATTCTTTGCTTCATTTCCTTCAGACTGTGTCTGTCCTTGATTCAGAAGGTCACTGTTTTCCCTTGGCTGACAGGCTAGTGAGTTCCCAAGATTCACCCGCCTTCACTTCCCAGTGCTAGGGTTACACACATATTATAGCCATTGACACTTTTTATGAGTTCTGGGGATTTGAACTCAGATCCTCATGCTTACACAGCATTGTTCCCACCAAAATATCTCTTTGGCACTATTTTTGTTTTCATTTTTGATATGATCTCATGTGACCCAGGTTCCTTTATGCCCTTAAGGTTCCTATATGGCTAATACTGGTTTGAACTCATAATCCTCCTGCTTCCATCTCTCAAGTGTTGAGCTTACAACAGTGCCATTATGCTCTGCTTTCCATGGAGTTACTTTAAGAAATTATGTTTTCTTTTCACTAGCACAGAAAAGATTTTGGGTTTTTTGAGATTTTATTTTTATTTTGTGTGTATAAGTGGTTTTCCCATGCATGTAGATGCAGTGCCCATGAAAGCCAGAAGAGGGCACTGAATCCCTTGGGACTGGAGTTACAGTTTTGAGCTACCATGTGGATGATGGCAATTGAACCCAGGTCCTCTACAAGAATAGCCAGTGTTCTTAACAGCTGAGCCATCTCTCTAGCCTCAAAACAGTGAATTTATAAGCCACCTTTTCTTTTTTTGAGATAGAGCTTCACTATGGAGCTCTAAATGGACTCTTACCCACAGAAATCAGTCTCCTTCTGTCTTCCAAGTCCTGGAATTACAGGCATAGGCCAACACACCTGACTATAAAGGCAAATTTTAAAATAACTTATAATTCAATTTTTGAAAAATATCTTTACATAAATATATAATACATACACATGGATATTTAAAGATATGCACAATAAAAGACAATGTTGGGCTTGTGAGATGGCTCAGTGGGTTAGAAACTTGATGATCTCAGCCACTAAAAAAAGAAAGGAGAGATGGCTCTACAGTTTTGAGTGTGTACTGCTCCCAACTTCCTGTACCTCTAGCTCCAGTGGGACCCTCTGCCTCTGGCCACTGAGAGTACCTGCACTCCTATGAACAAATTCACAGACAAACATAATCCTACTTATTCTACTGCTCCTTGTTCTTACTGTGAGTCTAGAGATAAGAAAGGAAATCACTCAGAAGCTTGGGAACCAACTGGCCTAGAGTACACAGAGTGACAGAAACAAGGCAGACAGACCCTACCTCAACAAAGTAAAAGATGAGACCCAACTCCTGAGAACTGTCCTTTAACCTCCACATACCCCCAGCAGCATGTGGCATTTACATACCTGCACTTTACACAAATAGTAATAAATAAATGGTTTAGAAAAATGAAAGTGCCAACTGTTGTTAATTCCATGGAATGAGTGTTAGGGTGAATTTTTTCCCCACATTTAATTATTTTTTTTTCATGAATTATTTTATAACGAGAAAAAAAGAAAATGCTTGGGGGCTGGAGAGATGGCTCAGCGGTTAAGAGCACTGGCTGTTCTTCCAGAGGTCCTGAGTTCAATTCCCAGCAACCACATGGTAGCTCACAACCATCTGTAATGCAAACTGATGCCCTCTTCTGGTGTGTCTGAAGACAACTACAGTAATGTACTCATATAAATCAATTTAAAAAAATTTAAAAAAAAAGAAAAAGAAATTTAAAAAAAAAAAGAAAATGCTTTTATTACAAGAAAATAGATTTTTTTAAAAAAAAAATTCTTTAAGGACCTGTGTGTGGGTTTGTCACACCATCCACTATTATCACTGCTCCTTAAAGACGGATGAAGTAGCCCATGAAGAGTAGTCATCACTAACCGCACCTCCACTCAGTCCAGTCTGTCCTTGAACTTATGGTATAGCCAAGGATGCCCTTGAGCTCCTGATCTGCTTGCTCCTACACCTCACTTATGGGTATAACTCACCACACCCAATGTATGTGGTGCTGCAGATCAAACCCAGAGCTTCTGGCATCCCATGCAAGCACTCTGCCAGCTAAGGCACAAACTCAGCTATCTTCTTCATTTTATTTCCAGAAGTTTCCAGAATGATTTAGAGTCATTTTCACTGAAGGAAGTTTTTCACCTCTGCAGAATATATTTCCATAAACAGGATGGATGACCATGAGTCAAGTCAAATTCCAAAGATTAACCATCACTACCGTCTCATTGCTTTGACATCTCTGATGAACAGACTTGAGTACTGGAGTACACTAAGACCATCATGTACTATGCCTTTGTGCTGACAGGCTTTTAACTTCATCAGCTTTCACAGCCATTCCATTTCAAATGTTAATCTGTACTACCGTATCTTTAAAAAAAAAAGACTAATTGTATTTATTTATGTGTGTCTGAATGTATGTATACATGCATGTGTGTTTGTATATACCTATGTACACATGAAGGTCAGAGAGGGAGTTGGATCCCTCCGAGCTGGAGTTACAGGTATCTGTGGGATGCCTAATCTGTTACATAGGAACTGAGATCTAAACTCCAGCTCTCATGAATGTGCTTCAAGCCCTCTTACTCACTGAACCATCTCTCCGGCCCTTACTCCCACATTTTATTTTTGGAACTTTCTTTATTCCTCAGATACAAACTTCTGAAGAATCAAGATGAAGAAAAAAGGTTTAAAAAAGCTACAAGGGAAGAATTAACTGGGACTCCTAGAACTACAGGAAAAAAAGAGTATATCTCAAGCATGATAACCAAATGGAAGCACACTATACAAAAAGCAGCCAAGGACACATAACAGACACCCTAACACATCAAAATTGGCTGTAGATGTTACCATTTTTATAAATCTTGGTGAATCATTTTTATACAAATGAATTTTTTTTCATGGAAATGGACTGTTTTGAACTTCATTTGCCATTCCAAAACTCAGTGCAAAAAACATTCACCTGCCTGATACTGAGAATGCTTCTACTAAATGTTTAATACATCTAAAACCCACCACTTTCCAACCCAGCTCCTTCTGAGTGCTTTATAATTGCTAATAGACCCACCATTCATCCAAGCTTCACATTCCAAAGCCATCTTCAATTCCTTGTCCAGTGTCCACCTCTACTGAATATGGTTCCTCAGGCCCTCAGATCTCCAACCTACTTTCTGTTCTATCCAGCCAACATCATCCTGATTCTCACTACCACCACACTTCTTGTTCAGATAACTGCGAGAGGCTAACTAGCTCCCACACTCCAAGATCTTCATCCATCAAATTTATCTCATGTAAGATGTCATTTAGACACTGTAAAGACCATCAATAAGCATGTGGTATACAAATGTATTACCTTAGTGTCTGACTTCACTTGAAGCTCCACTCATATATCTGCCTACTTAACGTATTTATACTTAGCCTCATTCACATCCCAAATTTGACATGTCTAAAACTGAACTCCTGATTTCTGATCTTCCGTCTAAATTCCACACCTACTCCCATTCCTCTTTATCTTTCACTCTCAACTCAGTAAGTGACACCTCTACCCATCCAGTTTCTTGAGCCAGAAACCTGGAATCATTCATGACATTTCCTTTCTCTCAACCCCCACATTCAATCTATAATTAAATGGATTCCTTCTTTGACATACTTCTCAAATACAGTCACTTCTCTCCCTCATCTCTGTCACAGTCCTACCTGCAAAGATACCTACTTAGTGGTACAGGCATAGCGCAGGAATTAGAACTCTTGCAGGGTCCCTGGGTCAGCTATCCTAACAAACAGCACTGTAAGACCTAAACTTCATCAGCCTCTCTTACTTCATTTCTACTTTGTCTCCTGCTCACTTAATTCTAGCCATGCTGGCCTCCTTGCTGAATCTTTGAACACGCCAGACACAAGCATGCCTCATAGCTTTTGCCCCTGCTCTTGTCTCTTTGACCTCCAACAAACATTTTCTTAAACATTATCTATACAGAGATTTCAAGAGAGTCTCTGTAAGTAGACCTAGGATATTCCTCAATCCCTTCTCTATCTCCACCGTTTTTCTCCTGGCATCTTCTACCCAAATTTCCCTTTCCCTTCTCTGCTAATCAAAATTCTATACTTCTTGATTCCTAGGACCTACACAGTGGAAGAAAAGAACTGCCTCCTCCAAACAGTCCTCTGACCCACACACCACACATGTGCAAACTAACTAACTAACTAACTAACTAACTAAATATTTACTTAAAATTTTTAATGTTTGAAAAAAATGTTAAATTGTATGCACTGTACTTCATAAATGGCATGTTATTAAAATAGTTTATACCAAGACTATCACATAGTTAAAAGAATATCTAGCTGAAAAGCTTAATCCCTTCAACTCTGGTGTTTGAAAATGTTAATTCCTGGGATATATTTCTAATCAAGAAATCTAAAACATTTTATGCACTTTTAAAATACAGCATTTCTTTTGATAAGCACGCTAAGCAACTCAGTGACTACACTAGCAATCCAATAAGATGACACCATGATGCACTTGTATCTCCTCCTAAGGCTGCAGTTCTCAAAGTGTGGTGTGCAGATGCATGACAGAACCCTTTCAAAAGGTCTTCAAAGTCATAACTATTTTAATACAAATCATAATAAGTTGTTTAGATTTATGATTATGTTGACATTTGGTCTGATTACACAAAGTGATAATGAGTAGAAACTGTTGCACCTAGCATAAGGTAAGGTAAGTGGTATCAAATCAGTACTAATCTTTGAGATGTTGTCCACTGATGACTTAGAAATAAAGTCAACTGCACTAAGAACATTCCTTCTATTTTGTTGAGACAGGATCTCATGTCGCCCAAGCATGACCTTCAGCTAAACTCCAGATCTTCTACCTCAACTTCCCAAATGACAGGATTACAGATGAGAGCCACCATGCCTGGCTCAAGAATGTTCTTGATGAAGTAATAAAAATAGTATTTTGTGAACAGAAAAAGGAGGGATGCAGAAAGCACTTCCCAGTATCCTTGAACACAATGGTTTCGAGGAAAAGCACTTGTGATTGAGTTTTGAGCTCAACTAGCTTCTTTTTTCATGAAACACTGCTTTTTCTTGGAAAAAGAACAAACTAGTTATTCAGACATAAATAGTAGAGATTTTCTTGAAAATGAAGTGAGTCTGTCACATTAAGGAAAACAACTGACAGTATTTGTTGCCAATGATAAAATCTAAGCATTTAATGAAAAAATTTACAATTTTGGGTAGTTGTAGCTGCTTGACAACTTCCCTACACTGATTTTTTTTTTTTGTGAAAAGAATGGTGATCATAACTAAAATATTTTTTGAAAATGATGTTTTAGACATTTAGAAGATTGGCTAAACTCAGTGAGTCAATAATTTTCCAAATGACCAGTGCCTGAGACTATTGGTAAAAATCCATTCAACTGGCCACTTGTTCCAGCTACTCAGGAAGACAGAAGAATCTCCTGAAATAGTTTGGAGCCAGCTTGGGCAACACAAAGGAGATTCAATCTCTTAAGTAAGTAACTTTTTCAAATGTAAGATATATCAACATACACAATCACAGTACATCAATATAATTTCAGATAAACAGTGCAAACTAACTTACAAGGAAACTAATGTTTGTCAGTTTTATTATAATATCATATGTATGTGATTGTCTAAAATGGCTATAAAATACTTCTCCCTTTTCTACTGTCTTTTGAGACTGCATTTCCTTCCTGTAGTTCAACAAAAATAATCTACCACATGAGTGTGAATACAGAAGCAAAGAGCCAGGAACACGGCTCAGCTGGCAAAAGTACTCGGCAGGAAGCCCTGACAACCCTGAGCTTGATCTCTCGAATCCATGTTTAAAAAAAAAAAAAGCCCAATGGATGACAGACATCTGTAATCCTAGCACTGCAATGGAGAGATGGGAGACTCTCCCATAGACTCATTCACAGGCTCAAAAGCTGACTAAATTGAAGTATGCAACAACTACAGAAACAAGAGAGATTCTTCCTCAAAAACAAGGTAGAAGGCAAGAAATGACTTCTGAAAGTTATCCTCTGATCCTTATATACTTACAGTAGCACATATGTGCGCGCTCTCTCGCTCTCGCTCTCGCTCGCTCCCTCCCTCCCTCCCTCTCTCTCTCTCTCTCTCTCTCTCTCTCTCTCTGACACACACAACGAATGCAAACAATAATAATGAATGGATACAGAATGCAAGGAGTGCTCACAACCTTTAATCCCAGGACTCAGAAGGCAGGAGCAGGGAGATCTGGTCTGCATAGTGAGTTCCAGGACAGCCACGGGTAAGTAAAAAGATTGCCTCAAAAACAAACATGCTTTTAATCCCAGTACTCAGGACACAGAGATAGGCAGATCTCTGTGAGTTAGAGGCTAGCTTGGTCTACAGAGTGGGTTCCAGAACAGCCAGAGCTAAATAGAGAAACCCTGTCTTGAAAAACCAAACAAACAAATAAGAATATAGAACCAGATATAAAAAGTTAGTTTATCTGTCTTCTATTAAGCTATACATTAAAGGGACTTACAATCAAACTTACTAATTTTTCAAGTTTTTTTGTTTATTTGGTTGGTTGGTTTTGCTTTTTTGAGACAGAGTTTCTCTGTGTAGCCCTGGCTGTCCTGGACCAGGCTGCAGATCAGGCTGGCCTTGAACTCAGAGATCTGCCTGCCCCTTGTCTCCCAAGTGCTGGGATTAAAGGTATGTCCCGGCCAGGCGGTGGTGGCGCACACCTTTAATCCCAGCACTTGGGAGGCAGAGGCAGGCGGATTTCTAAATTCGAGAGTTTGAGGCTAGCCTGATCTACAGAGTAAGTTCCAGAACAGCCAGGGCTACACAGAGAAACCCTGTCTCGAAAAACCAAACCAAAAAAAAAAAAAGGTATGTCCCACCACCACTTGGTTCTTTTTTAAGTACTACTTAGTTTAATACAAGATGAGAGGACTTTGGTTGGTTTATTTATTTTGAGACAGATCTGGTCTTACTATATAGTCCTGGCTGGCTTAGAACTTACTACATAGACCAAGATGACCTCAAATTCAAGAGATCCACCTGCCTTGAGTGCTGGGATTAAAGGCATTCCTCCCCATGCCTTTATTTTTAAAGTAAAAAATTTCTTAAAATGTTTTTCTCGATGTTTTCTTTTTTAATATATATATATTTTAAATATATTACATGTATTTAGAATGTGCATGCTATGCCATACAAAGTAAAGGTTGGAGGACAACCTGTAGGAGTCAGTTCTCTTCTTCTACCATGGTAGTGACAAGCACTTTACCTGCTGAGCCATCTCTCCAATCCTGTATTCTAAATTCTAATTTAGTAATGACCAATAGATGCAACCCACATTTAAAAAACAAACAAAAAACCTCAAGACACTAAGAACTTTAAGATTATAAGGAGTCCTAAGATTCATCATTACTCAGAGAAAATCTGTCTCTAATTTCAGCCATTCCCCAAATTTCTATTTATATCAAACTTCCCCTTTCCCATCAACAACTGGAGTTGAACCTGGGGGCATATATGTGGCCCATGGGAAATCAAGCCTTGGCCTGACCAAATCAGATCTCCCTTAGGAATCTGAATTAAGCTTCATGGAAACTGAAGTTTATTTATAGAGCACCAGAGTCTATCAGTTCTTATTGCTGAAGTCCATGAAAGTGTTTTAGTTCCAGGACTTACTAAAATCTAGTTGTGCTTCGTTGTGCTATATAGCTGCTATGCATCTTTTTGATAATCTCTTTGTTTAAATAGGTTCTATTTCCTTATTATCAGGGTTTTAACACTACTGGGCAGGGTGACTCACACTTGTAATCCTAGCATTTAGGAAGCTGAGTCAGGAGGATTGCCACAAATTGGAAGCCAGCCTAGATAAACTGAAATCATGTCTCAAAAATAACAAATGGCGGGGATGGGGGGGATAGAAAAGTCTTTAACACCATCAGGTTCAATACCAATGCCAATATCGAAACTGTTTTATTGGTGTCTTTATACAATCATAACAGGTCACTTTCCATGTGAAGATCCTATCTCTATAGAAAAATGAAAACCACACAAACAAAACAAAAAGTGAGTTGAAATTATAGATTCAATCAGAACAGTTATTAGTTACTTGATAAGGAAACAAGGCTTAATTTTCCCCCTTTTGGAAGTCATGATATATCACACGAACATATTTCAATGGCAAATGATTACATTAAAATGAACCAACCAACCAGACAGGGTTTTTCAAGGAGCTTGATGAACATAAATAGGAGACACTGAGCCTTGGTTATCATATCAGACAAGAACAATTACTGTAAGTCTGTGATAAGGAAAGCAGTACTGTAATAGCACAAAAAGGCCAGCCAGCCAATGGCACAGCACAAGACAGGCCAGCCAGCCAATGGTACATGAAAAGAAGAGAAAATAATCCTCATATATACAGACAAACACAAATGACAATTTAACAAGAGTAGGGAACAGACGGATTATCCAAAACATGGGGCTGGGTCATTGAGTTATCCTCATGGAAAAGTAGATACATGTTTTAAGGCTTTCTTATAGAAAAAAGTTTCATCTTTTCCATACTGCATATCAAAATAAATTGATGGTAGAGGCCTATATGTAAAAAGCAAAACTATAAACACATGAGAAAATAGGACTTAATTGTTACCCTAATATAAGAGAATTCCTTCTGTAAAGCAAACACACACAGAGAGAACAGAACAAAACAAACAAAAACAGATGTGGTAGCATATGATATGCAAGCCTAGTACTAGGGAAGCAGAAAAATCACAAGTTTGAAGCCAGACTAGGTTATACAAACATCAAAAGGACAACAAAATAGTTCTGATATAGTTTATCCTGGCCATGAAGACTCGCACTTGTAATCTAGACTCTAACACCTGAGAGACTAGGGAAGGAGGATCATGAGTTTCAAGCTAGCCTGGCTACAGAGTGAAACTCAGTCCCAGAAACAAACCTTGGGGACTGGAGAAATGGCTCAGCAGTTAAAAGAACATACTACTCTTCCAGGGAACCAGAATTCAGTTCCCACATCGTGTGCACCAAGGGATCTGACGCCCTCTTCTGGTCTACACGGCCACCCCAGACTCATAGCACACAGACACATAAGGAAACAAACACATAAAAAACATAATAAATCTTTTAAAAATTAAAGATAAATAAAATAAAACTTGAAACTCAACTTCAATAAAAGATAAAGCTAAAAAAAGAATTCAACAACACCCGTTAGGATGCCAGTACCAAGAAGAAAAAAAGTGTTGGTAAGGATGTGGAGAACTTGGAACGTCTGTGTTGATGGGAATGTAAAATGGTACAGGCACCATGAAAAATGGAACGAAGGATCTTGAAAAAAATCAAAAATAGAATTACCATATGATCTAGGAATTCTAACTCTAGATCTCTACACTAAAGAACTGAAAGCAAAATTTTAAAGAGAAGTTTGTATACCTATTATTCATAGCATTTCTAAAGTTAGATTCTGAAAATCAATATAACAATGTCAGGCAAAGGGGCTGGAGAAATAAATGGCTCAGCTGTTAAAAGCACCGGTTGCTCTTCCAGAGACCCAGGGTTTGAGTCCCAGCACCCAATAGCAACCCACAACTACCTGCCATTTCTTCTCCAAGTGATCCAACACCCTCTTCTGGCCTCTGTGGACACATGTGCACACACACACACTTGTAGGCAAACACTCAAACATAAACTAAAAATAAATCTTTTTAATAAAAGACTTTTTTTAAGAAAAAGGCTGAGCATGGCTCAGGCCTATAATCCCAGTGCTGAGAAGAGAGTTAAAAGCATCCTTGGGGAAACTTGCTGGCCAATCTATATCACCAATTGCTAAGCTCCAGGCCAATAAGAGACATGTCTCAAAGTTCTAAGTCAGTGTTCCAGAAATGATGCCCTAAGTAGTCCTCTGGCCTTTACACACATACATACACACATAAAAAATTATTTTATATAACTGGGTGATGGTATATAAGTGGCATTATTCTTTATACTTTTCTGTATGTTTAAAGTAGCTCATATTTAAGATTATTATTTTGGGGTAGTGACTATGGGTGCATGTGGAGGCAAAGGTGTCTTCTTCAATAACTTCCTGTGTTTTAAGACAGGCTCTTTCACTGAACTTGGAGGTCAATGGTTTGGCTAGACTATCAAGCCCCAGGAATATTCCTGTCTCTGCCTCCTGGCACTGGGATTACGGGTATGAGATGCCATGCTGGCTTCTTACGGGTTCTAGAGATCTCAATGCAATTTATCAATTGAATTCTCTCTAGCCCCTACTTTGTATGTGTGTTTAAAGATTTATTTATTTATTTTATGTATGTAAGTGCACTGTCACTCTCTTTAGACATACCAGAAGAGGGCATCAGATCCCATTACAGATGGTTGTGAGCCACCACGTGGTTGCTGGGAATTGAACTCTGGAGCTCAGTCAATGCTCTCCAGCCCCCACTTTTTGTGTTCTTAAGGCAGAATCTCACTGTGTGGCCTTATCTGCCCTAGAACTCCATACATAGACCAGACTGGCCTTGAAGAGAGCAGTACTATGCTGCCTTTACCATTCAAGTACTGGAACTACAGGTGTGCACCAGTACACCTAACTTACAATTTAAAACTTAAAGCCAGCAGTACAAATGATGTTCAACATTTGAAAAGCTTATTGTGGCTGGGCAGTGGTGGTGCACGCCTTTAATCCCAGCACTTGGGAGGCAGAGGCAGGCGGATCTCTGAGTTTGAGAGTTCAAGGCTAGCCTGGTCTACAGAGTGAGTTCCAGGACAGCCAGGACTACACAGAAACCCTGTCTCGAAAAAACCAAAAAAAAGAAAAAAGAAAAAAAAAAGAAAAGCTTATTGTTATTTATAACAAACGTCTACATGACTGCCTTTTTATAAATATCAGGTAAAAGAATATATACATCTCAATTTAGGGAGATAAATAATTACAAGTCCATTTTCCCTCCTTACAAATACAAAAGCAGATCTGCAGACAGGAGAAATTAGAACTTTTTTGAAAAATTGTATAAGCCCTCTCTGAGGTAGCTGGTGATAGCAGGAAAATGTATGCCAACAGCTTCTTAGAACAGTCAGGAATAATGGTCATTGTATCAAGGAAGACTTACTGTATGTTTAATATCTACTCTTGCGATCTGTATCCAGCTCCAATAAAGCTGCATGACCATCTTTGCCATATACACAGAACATCTTTGCAACTTCTGGCCAAGTCTATGAAAATGTGACTATCACATCAAAGAGATGGCTCAGTTGGTAAAAGCACTTGCTGCCAAGCCTGACAACCTGAGTTTCATCCCTGAGACCCACAAGTTAGAAAGAGAGAACCAACTCTTAGAAGTTACACTCTGTCCAGGACATCCAGGGTTACACGGAGAAACCCTGTCTCAAAAAGAAAAGAAAAAAAGAAAGAGAGAGAGAGAGAGAGGAAGAAAGAACGAGAAGAAAAAAGAGAAGAGAAAAAAATGAAAAGAAAAAGAAAAAAAATAGTCAGAGAACCAGGCACACATTATATTTCAGCACTCAGACGGCAGAGGCAGGTGGATCTCTCTTTGTTTGAGGGCAGCCTGGTCTACAGCCAGTGCTCTTAATCATTGGGCCATCTCTCCAGCCCTGAATTTTTATTTTTTAATTAAAATTTTATTTGTTTGCTTTTCAAAAAAAAAAAAGAAGAAGAAGTTACACTCTGACCTCCACACATACCCTATGGTACACATGTAACCTGGTATGCACATGTTTATACACACACACAAAATTAATTAATTAATTAATTAATTCAAAAACACATAAAATATGACTATAGTAACAAGAGTAATGGCCCAGGAGTTCCTTCAAAACTCTAATTTTAAAGTATTTTCCTATAATGGGAGCTTTATAAACACAAAAGTGAAAGAAGGAACTGGATCAAATTTATTAGCAAATATGTCCACAGAGCCGTGCAGAGTAATTTTACCATGCCTGAAAACAAACACAAGAAACAGGTGTGCTTCCTCAAATACACAAGCAGAATGTAATGTGGAGCCAGTACTGTTTATGAAACAAGACTGAGAATAAGTAACCGTATAAATATGACAAGATGTTAAAGAGAACTTGGGAAATGAACTTCAGATAGGTATCAGAATATTGTCTGGCTCTGAGTAACATGAAATTATTCAAAGTATCACTGCATAGGAAGCATCTCATTAAACATTTTTTACTAAGGCAAGAATTAGTCTAGATCCTAAGACCAGCTACAGGTTACCCTTCATTAGTGTGACAGGAGTTGCAAAAAGCACTCAAATGAACAGACATTTTTTTCCTAAGTCTACAGTACACAGTATCACAGGATGCAGCAATGTTCCAGACCCTGAGTTAAGACAACTGAGAATTGGAGGTCATAGTTTGGCTGAAAATTTTCCCTAATTAAGAACAATTTGTCTTGCTCCTTTTTAAAGATGAAAATCTAATGATAATGAAAAATATATGCTGTAACAGCAGAATGTTACATAACATTCGTAGAGAAATATATGTGGAAACTTTAAAAGAAATGCTTTAAATGAGGAAAAGGAAAGAAAAGCAAATACTTATACAAATCCCCACAGACTTCTTTTATATAATGTCAGAACACCACATGCTCCAAAAAGCTTGTGTGACAAACTCCCTATGTAGCTAAAGGATGCTTTAAACTTCTGATCCTGCTTTGACCTCCCAAGTGCTTGGATCACAGGTGTGGGCCAGCAAGCCCAGTTTAGGTGGTGCTAGGAATCTAATCCAGGGCTTCCTGCATGCTAGGTAAGCACTCTAAGAACTGAGCTACAGCCCAGCCCTCATTTCCTTATATTTCACCCCAGAGGGGGGGAAAAAAAAGCTACATTGCAACGTTTCCCTCAAAGGAGGGAGGGGGCAAGAAGGAGAGGGAGGAGGGAGGGAGGCACGCTAATATTTTCTATAGCCAACTTTATGTTCATATGGGAGATAGCAATGCTATTACTCGGGACACTACCTGTCTTTCCCAAAGAATATTCAAGACAAAGAAGTTGTGAGTTCTAAGATCTAGATTTTAGCAAGGCCAGCAGCACAGAGTCAAACACTAGGTATACACAGTTAAAATAAAGGCAACTTTGTTTTTCATAATTTAGCTGCCAAGCCCCATAAAGGACATGAACAACCTAAATTACTGAAAGAGAAACTGCAGAAAGGTGAAGTGTGGGGCTGGAGAGATGGCTTATTAGCTAAGAACACTGGCTGCTCCTCTAGAGGACACAAGTTCAATTCCCAACACCCACATAGGAGTTCATTACTGTTCAGATTTCTTCTAGCCTCTAAAGGCACTGCATTCACACAGTGCACAGTCATACATACAGGCAAAACACCATATACATAAAATAAAAATAAGGGTTAAAAATTTAAAAATAAGAAAAAAAGAAAGGCCGGGTGGTGGTGGCGCACGCCTTTAATCCCAGCACTTGGGAGCCAGGGGTAGGCGGATTTCTGAGTTCGAGGCCAGCCTGGTCTACAGAGTGAGTTCCAGGACAGCCAGAGATACACTGAGAAACCCTGTCTCGAAAAACAAAAAAGAAAGAAAGAAAGAAAGAAAGAAAGAAAGAAAGAAAGAAAGAAAGAAAGAAAGAAAGAAAAGAAAAGAAAAGAAAAAAAGAAAGGTAAAGCAAGGGCTGCTGCACATCTGGGACAGAAAAAAAAATAGTCAGAAATTTCTTGTGCCAGAAAACAAGAATGCACTCACACTGCTGAGCTGAGAGGACTCTAGAGGCAAGACAGAAGAACATCTTGTGCATCGTAAAGAATGTTGGTAAGACACAATACATTGAAATCCATGTGTGCAAGATGAGACTAACAGAAAGAAAAAGAAACTATTCATTTGCTACCAGTAAAGATGACAACTTGAGCTATGGTGATAACCCAAGGTAGAATACTTATTTGCTTCCCATGTTCCAGGCCTTTATTAGATTCCCAGGACTGTTGCTTGTCGTAGCCTTTCTAAACTGTCTATTAATTATACCATCTCCTTACTCAGAAAATATTAAATGAAAAGAAAGGTTCATCTCAACCTGTTTTGTAGAAACTGTAATTTACTTCTAACGGATAATGGAAAGTTTTATAGAAAATAAAAAACTAGCCAAGGAAAAAGAACGGCAGACTTTTTAAATCACTATTTTACAACTACTTAATTATCTGAGAAAGGTAAGGCCATCAAATTAGGAGAAACGCTACTGGAAAGGTAACAGTAGCCAGAATGGGACCATTCTAAAGATTATCTGCTAATTATAGGAGGAAATTTCACTGAAAAGCCTGAGCTTCATCACCTTAAAACATACAACAACATATCATTAACAGAGACTCTAGTGCTGTTTCTCCTAACACTGATTTACAGGAATCTAACCAAGCCTTTAGGTCTCAATATCATATTATACTGATAAAAGAGCAAATTATTGAAACCAAGAAAACAATCAGAAAATTCTAAGATATGATGCACATTGGAACACAAATGGCCTGGTCTCTTCAAAAAGCAAAAGCCACTAATCATGAGTAGCTTCAAACAGTTCTGAAACTAAAGAGACATGTTTGAAGGGGAAAAAAATGCAAACAATGGCAGGTACAGTAATACTCGCCTTTGATTCCAGGACTTGAAGGCAGAAGCAGGTGGCTCTCTATGAATATGAGGCCAGCTTGGCCAGAGTGAACTCTAGGCCAGCCAGGACTACATAGTGAGACCTTGTCTCAAAATATAAAATAAAATTTAAAATTACTCAAATTGCCTTGTAACAAACACTGTAAGAACTGAATAAAACAATGTGTTTCATCTAAAGGGTGAAATATATCTGGAATATATAAAAGTTTGAAAATTACACATCCTAACATGTGTAGCATGTATATATCTTATAATACAGCAAGTATGAACAACTAAAGTGGTAGGCAGAAGGGTAATAACTGTACCTTCCTACTTTTCTGTACTTTTGAACGTTAAATAGTTGAAGAAAAACAACACACGCCTCAGCACATATGTCCTCCAGAAAGCCCTCCCGAACTAACTCCCTTTCAGCCCTTCATCACTCCTCTTAGGTATTTTCAGAGTAGAACACAAGCACAGTATTATTCACTTTTATTTTCTGACTCTTATTTCATATAGTCAGTGTATCTGGTAAGATCACAATCTCCTTCAGGTACAGACATCTCTTCATTCATTCATTCATTCATTCATTCATTCATTCTTTTTGGAAGGGGCTGGAGCTGGGAAGGGTGGGAGTCTCAACTATGAAGTTCTGGCTGGCCTTAAACTCACATCGATCTGCCCACTTCTGCCTCGAGTACTGGGATTAAAGGTGTGCTCCACCATGCCCAGCCTTTTTCTTTACAGCTCATAATAAGGTATTCTGCAGTCAGAAGACTGCTAAAGCCAACATTCTGGTGGCAAAAATAGATACTTAGTAAAGTATCTTAGCCTCTGAGTTACCTTTTCAACTCAACAAGAAGTTCATTTGCCTTTGCTCATAGCTACCAAAATGATATCGCAAAACATCACATAAGCTTTTGGAGTTCCACACAAAGAAATTAGAGCTGAGAGTGAAGATGAGGAAACTGGAATGGGTTTGCTGTTACTCAGGCGTATGACTTTGTCCCCATGGCATCACTCTTTCATGAATGAGTATCCACTAAGACTCTGGACATACAAAACAGTGACAGAGTTTGTCCACAACTCCTCAGTGTAATGAAATTTATGAAACTATATGAGCTTAAAATTTCAGAGAAAACACTGCCCAAGATTTTTAAATTATGAGAGTGTAGATTAGGAAACATGCAGATAAGCTGTTAGCAATAATATAAATTCATACACCTCTGTGGAAAACAACAATACTGCCAACATTAAAAATGCATACACCCATTGATCTGGTACATTCACGAAAAAAATCTAGTCCAATAGACACTAGTACACACAACAAAATGAATTGTGGCTCTGAAAGCCTAATGCTTACTAAGAGCTCGTTGGATTATGGCCTATCATACACAGTACAACCCTGTCACTTTTTAAAAGGAGACTCTATACATACTATATGAAATGATCACCAAGATAAATTGAGTGAAAAACTAAAAAATGTACAGACTGTCTTATCATTTGTGAAAAACAGACACCAAAGAATTTGTACGAGTTTGTGCTTTGCACACTCTGGGAGGAGAAGATGCTGCCTTTGAGAAGGTAACTTGACAGACAGGAAGAGAATCATGGAAGGGTTTTCATTCCCACTGTGAATCTTTTGGATTTTTTTTTTTTGACATCTGTATTATCTTTTATTTTTAAACAAATTTCTACAGCAATATTAATTAACAACTTATCTTAATCCTAAAAGCGTTCCATTCTTTTGTATCATGAAAAAACTTAAATAAGTCTTTCAGTGAATTCAGAGATAAAATGTTTCCAGATAAGAACAAAGCATCCTACATGAAGAAAGCCTACAGAGAAGAAAGACAGGGATTACCTCATTAGCTTCACTTCTAGATTTTACAAGAGCCTGACCCAGGTGAGGAGGTAGACCACATAAAGTATTTCCAACTACCATATTAGCCACTGTAATAACTCTTTTAAGAGATGTAGTCGCCAAAATACCAAAAGGACGCCAAGTGCCCTGATCCTAAATGTGGGGTTGAAACAGTAAGTTATACTACTGGAGATATGGGGTTGGGGGAGACTATCCAGCTCTTTCCCAACACTGGATGATTTATGTGCCCCTGCCCCCAACTCCTGTGCTGCTTCTGTGTCATCTCTTGGTTCCAAGTGCAACATGGCAACCGGAAACAGCACAATAGACAGCTGAGCCACATGAAGCCTGGTGTTAAATGAGGAAGTGAAAAGTGTATATATACTTTAAAGCCCAAGAACATAAGGCTCTAGGGTTAAAATGCCAACCAAAATATGTCTTGTGAGATTATCAAAAAAAGAACACAAAGAAAAGGGAATTTCAAAGCAAGGCTGATTCATGTCCCACTCCCAAGAGTCTGAGACATTAGGTTAGCCAGACAACTGAAAAACACAAAAATGCCCCTCCCTTTTCCATCCTCTCCACCCAACAACAATTTAGCTATTCACTTCAATACAATTCAGCAAACTTTTTGCTAGTAGTTTATCTTTGGGATCAAATATAAACCTAGCACTCGGGAGGCAAAGGTAAGCAGATCTCTGTGAATGCAGTCTTGAGACCAGCTTGGTCTTCATGGGAATTCCTAGCCAGCCATGGCTACTCAAGAACTGACTGTACCAAAAACAAACAAATAAAAAACCTTTTTCCCTCCATGGTAGAGCTAAGACAAAGTTTCTAAGAGGGACAGCACAGCAGCAAACGAAAGACCCAAGGATAGTCTGTCAGCTAAAACCCTGGGTCCTAGTCACTGGAATATTGTTGGAAAGTTTCTCATTTTAATTTTTTGGAACTTGCCAATATGAAAGAATTGTCGCTCAAATCATTTGAAACAGACGCTTCTGTACAAGTTGTTCAATTGTTTCTGATTGCCTCTGTTTACATATGGTCCCAGAATGTACAACTAAACCGTACAACTAAACGCATAACTAAACAGAAACACTATGGAAGAACTTTCACAAACACACACACACACACACACACACAAAGAACCAGATAGGTTACACAAAGTAAAAGGACTGAAATGAAGCTACTGATGTCTTGATTTCCGTTTTGTTGTTACCTCAAGTCTTAACTGTGTGTGGCACTTATCCCTTCCTTATCTACTCTGTCAAGGCAAACTCAGAATTTTACTAAAGAAAAATTCCCACCTTAGTTTCTTTTTTATGGACCTTTTAACAAGTCCTTTGAAACAAGACTATCAAAATCCCCTGGCAGAATAAACGAGTTGGACTTACTCCCAAACTTAGGGGAAGTTTGTAGTAAGGTTTCAGCATGACGACGGGAGTGGTGGAAAGGGAAGTAATTCTAGAACTAAAAGTTGCAGCTAGTTTCAAAAGAGGGGTCAGCGTGGGACACGTTGGCTCTAGGAGGCGTTGGTAGCCTGGGAGTCTCTAGGGCAACACCAGATGCAAATAGTGCTTTGTCCTTAAATCCCTCGCATAATTTAAATTCTCCCTCTCGGATCGGAGCGACCAGCTCACTATTGGGTGGCAAGTCTAGTGAAGAAGGCGGGCTCGTGGTCAAGGGGCTCTTTATCCCGCAGGTCCCTGCAAAACAGCAATGCGCATGCGTCCTGAGGCAGCGACCAGGCACCCGGAGCTCCTTCACATTCGAGCATGCGCAGTTCTCCATCTCGCCGCAGGCGACAGCTCACTATTTGGCAAGGGGGATGGGGTTGGGGATATGATGGTGAGGGAGGCAGGAGGCAGGGGGCGCGTTTGTGTTTCCAGAATGCTTGAGGTAGGAAGAACGGACGGCTGACTAGGCTCTGGCTTCCTCAGGCCATGAAACCAACGTAGGAAATGGGACAGAGAATAATACATTAGGGAAAGTGTGTGTTGGGGGGTTTAGTCACTTCTCAAGGAAAACCCCCGCACCCCAACAGGCCAACCCCCTTTTTCGACTCTTCACACACACACACACACACACACACACACACACATACACACACACACTCACCTGAGAACGGCGGCGACAGCTGCTGGTCCCTGTCCCCCTGCGCTCGCCTCATACTGCCCGCAACATCCGGGACCTGCGGGACCGCCGATACACAAATACACTCTTGGAGCGCGCACACACACACAAACACACACACACACACACACACATACACACACACACACCACACACACACACACACATACATACACACACACACACATACACACCGACACACACCGGCCTGGGCGTCCTGTCGTCAGCACGTCGACGCAGCGAGCGCGTACCCGCCGGGCCCCACCCCGCGCGGCCTCCTCCCCCCGGCTTCCCGCCCCGCCCCACCCCGCCTCACCCCGCCCCGTCCGGCCCCGCCCCGCCCCGCCCCGCTCAGGACTCTCCAGCTCCTCCTCTTTTAAGACTCCGCCTACCTTCCCTAGTGCGCAAGCGTCGCGAGGTGGTGCCAGGGCCTGGGGATTTAAGCGGAAGGCGGGGCCAGAGTGGAAAGAGGCGGGAACTCGGAGGGGGTCGCGTGCAGTGCGCAGAAGTTCGCACTGAGGTGCGAGGCCAGAATGAAGGAAGGAAACTAAGATCCAGGGACCGGGATCGGGTGGGTGGAGCTGCAACAGACATTTCACAACTGAAACCTAAATGGACAGTTTGTGGATTACTGATGACTTTGCTCTTACTTTCTTTTTTAGCCAACTCTCAGCTAAAAGACTTTTTAAAGAACTTTTTACATGTGTTTTTGTTTTATTTTTTGAGATAGGGTCTTGCTATGTAGGATTGGCTGACCTGGCACTCACTTTGTTGACAGGCTGGCCTTAAATTCATAGAGATTCACGTCCAACAAGCCTAGCCTGCAAATGCTAACATTTATAAAGTACTTTGGTAGGGTACTATGGGGCACACCTTTAACCCCAGAATTCAGGAGGCAGAGGCAGGAGGAGCTCTGTGAATTTGAGGCCAGCTTGGTCTACATATTGAGTTCAAGGTCGGCCAGAATTACAAGGTGATACCATGTCTCAAAAACTAAATAAATAAATTAGCATTTGAAAACAATAACCGAAGAGCCATTGTTTCTGGGAAAGGCAGGTGTGTGTGTGTGTGTGTGTGTGTGTGTGTGTGTGTCAACGGAGAGGAAGCTGATTCTGTGACAATTTCTTGGCTAAACCATCTGGGTCCCCAGACTGTATCATGTCTTAGCTCCTCCCATGGACCAAAAGTGATTCTGGAGTTGGGTAGCATTGTCTCAAAGCATCTTGGCCCCGGAAGAAAACGGTCATCTTTGTGTTGAAGTAATGTCAGCAATGGGATATTTGATATTGTTACATTCTTTGATTACCTTAAACTTAAAGAAAATATTTTATTACTGAATCAAGCTCCCAAAATCAAAAGCAGACTGTCTCCTGCATACTCAAAATCAGGCACACACCTAGCTCTGGACACAAGAGATCAACCCAGTGACCCTGTGGGTCATGAGGTAACAAGGTTGCAGCCTGTTTGGGAGCAGCTTCCTGGAGCCCTACTGCTTTCCAGGCCTTTGGGACAGTCTCCAGGAGACTGTGCTCCTGTCTCTTGCCACATGCTTCTTGGCACCAGGTGGCTGGTGAGCCTGTACAGCAGGGAAGGCTGGCAGTCCAGGAACCAAGCCACTGGGTTTGGAAAGAACCCCCGACAGTGCCAATCGGCTTTCCACTTTCTTTTTTTTTTTGGGGGGGGGGGGTGTTTGGTTTTTCGAGAAAGGGTTTCTCTGTGTAGCCTTGGCTGTCCTGGAACTCACTCTGTAGACCAGGCTAGCCTCGAACTCTCGAACTCAGAAATCCGCCTGCCTCTGCCTCCCAAGTGCTGGGATTAAAGGCGTGTGCCACCATCGCCCGGCGGCTTTCCACTTTCAAGTACAGAAGCAGACCCCATGATCCCCTAAATGTCCTAGGAATCATGGGCAAAACACTCCGAAACCCCAGGGCTTACACAACCTGTAAACCAGATAAAATTACTAGTTTGTTTTCTGCTTCATTTTTTTTGGTTTTGGGGTTTTGAGATGATCTCACATAGTCCAGGCTGGCCCCAAACTCACTGTGTAACAGAGGCTGGCTTTGAATTCCCGACTCTTCTGCCTCTACCTTCTGCCTCTACCTTCTGATGCTAGGTTTGCAAGTGTGCTCCACTATGCCCAAGCAAAATGGTTTGTTTAAGAACTGATTCTCTACTGATATGATCTATCTGCTTGGCTCTAAAGCAGAAAGAGCTCTTGTCATCTGAGGCAGATTCTTGAAACTTTTCAATTAGATTTCATTTACCATCACTATCAACAAACCCTCCTCTCTTGAACTGAAGCCAGAGAGGTGTTTGCTCCTCGTAAAAATTCGAAATGTCCCATAAGTAACTAGTTCCAAGTCACTAGCTCTTGGTGACACTGAGGCTGTTCAGTTACCTGTTCTCTTGACTTAGGACTTCACAGAAAAGCAGAGAGAAAAAGAAAAAGATAGCCCCTTGGGAAAGGACCATGGGGAAGAGGTGCAGAAAGAGATGGTTCTGGGGAATGGACATCTGTTTCAGCTTCCTTACAATTGAGACTAATCCTTACAGTTTAGCCAGACTGTGCCCAGGATATGAGAAAGGGCTCCTCCGGGTATAGAATATGTGCCAGCAGCTTGTCCAGACCCTGGTCTGAATCCCCAGTGATCTGGAGGGCCATAAGAGGTCTTATCGCCATCTGTAGCTCGGTGCAATGAGGCTCCCATTTTACTGTGAGGACCACACCACCTACCTGAGATATGGTCCATCCAGCCTCTGTACAAAGGGTTTTGATTTGGTGTGGAGCTGATGAAGAGATTGTGAATGTCCTTGGAAGCACTACGTGTAAGAATTTTAAACAGCTTCTCCTTTTTAATATGCACTTCCTCTTCGGTTTTAATTATTTTGTTCCTACATTTTCCCTTTCAATTTACTAAAATCTAGAAATGTAATTAGAGCAGAGGCCAGGCTCAGAGAAGGCTGCCAGGATTTCTACAGCATGATTAAATATACCAGGCATCCCTTTAGTGTGGGACTGAAAAATAAGATTCTCATTATTATCTTTCTCTTATCCAGGAAAGAATCGGTACCACGTACTGATCTGGATTTATTGAAAATGCAGCACTAATTAAAAACTCACCCAGCCTCTTGACAAGGTTTGGGTAAAGAAAAAAAAAAGTTCAGTTATTTAATTATTTCCTCCATTTAATGTTTTGTTGTTGTAACCACAACAAGCAAAGAAGCCCTCGTTGCTCCTCTTTCCTCAAAATAAAATTTTTCTCTCCTCATGAGGGACTTAATGAGGCTTTTATCTATGCAACAACAATCAAGCTTACAATGGCAGCAATTCAATTCAGTGCTCCTTGTGATGCTAGGAAACATGCAGAACTCATTTTCTTAATCCAAAACACAAACGACAAAATGTTCATTGGCTGTCATGAGCCAGGTCTGGGCAAGGGATCTGTCCCCAGAGACCCTGAGATGTCTGGTGTTTATTTATTTTGCCAACATGGATCTTGAACAGTTCAATAAGCAAAGGCAGATTTTTTTTCCTAGAACCATAGGAGAGGTAGAGGCAGGCCAGCCTGAAAAGAAATATGAACGACTGTTTTAGATGTAAGCACTTTAAGGAGGTAAGTCTCTTGCCTTTGTAGAGCTTTTCATTTGGTTCAATGACAGCTTTGTATCCCACCAACCCATCCCCTGCCCACGTCCAGTATCTGCCATGTTTGAGTCTTTGTAGAGATGCCTTTGTAGACATGGATAGAGAGGAAGACCAGTATGGAACACAGTCCTGTGTGCTGACCATGTCCAGCCTAAAGAAAAAGACAGGTAACACATTCAAGGACACAGATGTAAGATCACAAACAAGGGGAGCTGGTGAGATGGCTCAGTGGTTAATAGCACTGACTGCTCTTCCAGAGGTCCGGAGTTCAAATCCCAGCAACCACATGGTGGCTCACAACCATCTGTAATGAGATCTGATGCCCTCTTATGGGGTGTCTGAAGACAACTACAGTGTACTTACATCTAATACATAAAAACCTTTGAGCTGACGCCAGGTGGCCACACGCCTTTAATCCCAGCACTTGGGAGGCAGAGGCAGGTGAATTTCTGGCAGGCGAATTTCTGAGCTGGAGGCCAGTCTGGTCTACAGAGTGAGTTCCAGGACAGCCAGAACTACACAGAGAAACTCTGTCTCAAAACAAAACAAAACAAAACAAAACAAAACAAAACAAAACAAAACAAAACAAAAAAACCCTTTGAGCTGGAGTGAGTGGGACCAGAACAAGAGGAAGAAGGGAAGGGGAAAAGAAAAATCAAAAACCAAAATGAAATATTCCTTGTGAGCTGGGCAGTGATGGCCCATGCCTTTAGTCCCAGCACTTGGGAGGCAGAGGCAGGCAGATTTCTGAGTTCGAGGCCAGCCTGGTCTACAGAGTGAGTTCCAGGACAGCCAGGGCTACACAGAGAAACTCTGTCTCGAAAACAAACAAACAAAGAAACAAACAAAAAAAGAAATCACAAACAAGAAAAAAAAAGAAAAAACAAGAACACATTGACAGTGTTGCTCTAGGGCCATGATAAGTTTAATAGAAAACTGACAATGGAAACATGTTAATTGGTTGATTAAATTCCCTGGTGAAGGGGCTGGAGAGATGGCTCAATGGTTAAGAGCACTGGCTACTCTTTCAGAGGTCCTGAGTTCAATTCCTAGCTCCCACATGGTGGCTCACAACCATCTGTAATGGGATCCGATGTGCTCTTTTGTGCTGTCTGAAGACAGCTACAGTGTACTTATATACATAAAATAAATAAATAAATCTTAAAAAAAATAAATTCCACGGCGAAGCTGTGGCTTAATGAATGAGCATGTTTCTTTTCTGCAGACTCAAGTTCAAAGCCAGCATTAACATTTTCTATGGTATAAATATAGATAAGCCTTCCCAAGACTCACTGTTTTCTAACTTAATATATGGTGATGAGGATGAACTGAAATAATATTCGAACACAACTCATCCCTGACACAAGTAGACTTGCTTATTTATGGATGTGTCATTGGGCATGGATTTGAGGTAAATGGTCTTCACTCACCACTCACATCTGTGTACCCTGCTTAACCCTGCACCTAGGTGGTGTCCTTTTGTAGAATTCTCCGGGCAGCACAGAATCAAGGGAACAAGACAGTCTCAGCCAGAACACCACCTCTTGCCAATTGAACCAACTCTCTGACCTTGGAACCAGTTTCTTTACATTTCGACAAGAGTACTTGGTTGCGGGAACTGTGCCAACTCTGGTTCTATCCACCGGAACAGGAATTTCCTAAAGAAATACTGACAGGACCTCAAGAGGCTGATTTGGAAATTCAGCTGGAAACCAAGGGCTGGTGTAAAGAGAACCACCCTCAGACAGTGTGGTGCCGAGGTCCAGCCTCAGGACATTGTGCTAAATACCACCATCAGACTTAACAACCTACAAAGGATACCAAATCTTCCCCCACCCCCCACACCCATTTTGTGCTTTATATTGCAAACTCCAAGCCTCCAGGGGGCTGCATCCATCTGGCCAACCCCTAGGTCACTTCTGAGACCCAGACCACAAAGGGAGCAATGAGAAGAGGCCTCCCCGCTGTGGCTTGTGAGACAGATCCCACACACTCCTGTTCCTAGATTATGTCCGAGGGAAGGGACTTACAGGAAGCAGGGCCACTGCCTTCCCTATCTCCTTGGTGAAATGGACCGTGTACCGCGGGATAATACAAAGCATTGAACGGTGTGTTTGTTCAAAAGCTCTTGGCATATAAAATGTATTCTGTCATCTTACTTCTCTCGTTAATAAAACAAAAGGCTGGGAATGATGTACTTACTTGAGTATTTGATTTCAATAAGCTTATAGATATTGAAGTTCTGAATTTTTAACCCGAGAAAATGGCTGGGAAACATGCAACGAGAAAGGTGGAGTGCCAGGCAAAAAAGCCGCAGACAAAGGACAGGGGGAGTGTAGATTTAAATCCTAGATTTTGGCCGCACCAGCCACACGACTGTCTGCTCATCATTAACTTTCAGGACTGGCCTAAAGCCAGATGTAGCAGCTCAAGCCTGTAATCCCAGCGCTTGGGAAGTTGAGGCCGAGCATCCCCCCCTCCCCCGCCCTGCCTGGACTACATAGTGAGTTCCAAGCCATCTTGGGCTACAGAGTGGGACTCTGTTTCAAATAAATTAAAAATAAATAAATAAATATTCTAAGATTTATCAGAATAAATTTTAGGAGCTTTAGCATTTCTTTTAAACAGATATGCTAAAGACAGGAGGCAGAGGCAGGCAAATCTCTGTAAGTTGGTAGTCAATACAAGTGAGTTTCAGGCCAGCCAGAATTTTATACTGAGACCCTATCACACACAAACAAACAAACAAAATAAATTGGGGATGAGGAAGACACAGTAAAGAGTAGATTTTATCCAGGTTGCTCCATTATCACTTATCACCAGTGTATATTGGAAGAGGTTCGTTTTTAATTTTTTTTTATTTCATTTGTTTGTGTGTTCGTCTGTTTGTTTGAGACAGGATCTCACTATGTAGCCCTGGCTGGCCTAGAACTTGCCAGGTAGATCAGACTGGCCTCAAACTCAAGGGAGAACAGCCTGCCTCTGTGCCCTGAGTGCTGGGGTTAAAGGTGTCCTTTTCTTTCCTATTTTGAATGTGATTGATTCACCTGCTGACATCTGCTCTAAAATGACATTTACCTAAATGCAGATGCAGATAATTAAGAAAAACAAAAAGTTTCCACTTACATAGGAATTACTTTAGATTTTACAAGTTTAGATTAGCCTCACCAGGGCTCTACTGTCTCGAGGCGAATTGATTTCAAATGAAAGTTTACCCTACATGAGAAGGTGGTTTTGTTGTTGTTTTTTTTTTTTATTAAGAATTTAATCTAAAATTCAATTACAGAAGTTTGGTGCCCACAAGAAAAGTCAAGCAGCAATTGCTGACCGCTCCTCGGGCATGGAGCTCCGCTGGGATAAGTCCAGAGAAATCACAATACTGTTCCAATTTTCCGTCCACAACAAAACTAGGTTGCAACCAGAAGGGACCTCAGAGATTGCCGCTTTCAACTGGTGCTTGTTTCTCAAGCTCTGAGCTTCTGACAATTTGCCCAGGGGCTTCATAGAAAGATAGGGCCAGCTGGGTTAACGTAAGCCACTCCTCTCTCTGCTCCTTTGAAGCAGAAGCTAGGCACCACAATCTCCCAGAACCTCACATCAAATCATTTGGGAACTTCCATAAAGACCAAGTTCAGATAGCTTTGGAGTCCACAACTTTTCTCTGTCTTATTCCAGTTCTACCTAACATCCTCATTTGCTTGGGTCTAGAAAGTCATAACTGATCTTCTTAATCTTTGTATTTGTGTTTTTAAATTTGAGACACCTCGTAGCTTTAGCTAACCATGCAGTCGCTATGTAGACCATATCTAAGCCTTAGGGAGGTCTGCCTCCCCAAGGCTGGTGTTAACGTTGTGTTACCAGGCTGGAAAGACGGTTCAGCGATGAAGAGCACTGACTGCTCTACCAGAGGCCCTGAGATCAATTCCCTCCAACCATATGGTACCTCACAACTGTCTGTAATGAATCCAATTCTCTCTTCTGGTGTGTCTGAAGACAGCTACAGTATACGCATAAACATAAAATAAAGAAATAATTCACTGGGCAGTGGTGGCGCACACCTTTAATCCCAGCACTTGGGAGGCAGAGGCAGGTAGATTTCTGAGTTCGAGGCCAGCCTGGTCTACAGAGTGAGTTCCAGACAGCCCAGGCTAAACAGAGAAACCCTGTCTCGAAAAACAAAACAAAACAAAACAAAAACAAAAAAAACTTTTAAAAATAAATAAAGTTGTGTTACCACCGTGGCCAGTGATTTTCCTGATCTTCTAAATGTCCCTTAATCCATTTTTCCCTTAGCAACTAGGACAATCTAACAAAAACTGAAGTCAATTGTAAGTCCTAATTAAAATCTTTGAATGGGCCAGGACTAGTAGGACATGCCTTCTTCTCCTAGCACTGAGGAGAAGAAGGCAGGAAATCAGGAGGTCAAGATCACACTCAGCCACAAATCAAGGTTGAGGCCAGCCTGAGATCCAGAAGAGTCCATCTCAAAAGCAAAACACAACAACAAACACAGTACTGAAGAGATAGCTCAGCTCTTAAGAGTGCTTCCTGGTCTTGCAAAGGACCTAGGTTTGTTTGGCTCCCCAAATTAACAAGGTGGTCCGCAAACACATGCAATTCCAGTTTCAGGGTACCCAGTACCTCTTCTGGCTTCCATCGGTACCAGGCAATGCACACATGCAGATACATCCATGTACATACAAAATAAAAACAAATCATTTTTTTTTGTTTTTTTTGTTTTTTGTTTTTTTTTTTTTGGTTTTTCAAGACAGGGTTTCTCTGTGTAGTCCTGGCTGTCCTGGAACTCACTCTGTAGACCAGGCTGGCCTCGAACTCAGAAATCCGCCTGCCTCTGCCTCCCAAGTGCTGGGCTTAAAGGGGTGCGCCACCACCGCCCGGCTAGTAAAAACAAATCTTAAGGAAAAAAAAAAAAATCCTTCGAATGGCGGCTGTGTCTTCCTGGCAGCTGCAGAAGCTTACATTCACGTGCAATCCATGACGCTGCTTTGTTTTCGAATCTTGCTCCACTCACATGGACCTTCTACCTGAGTACCCAGAGCCCCTCGAGCTCGGTGCCTATAACTCTTTGTACTTACCATTCCTTCAGCCTGAAACACGGCCCTGCCCCCCACCCCGCCACCCACCCCCGGCCTCGTCCTTGCTCTGCATAGGACTGCTTCTGTTCACTTAAGCTCAAATCTCAGCTTAAGTCTTTACATGCTCAGAGACCCTTCTCTGGTCACTTAGTCAAGCTCTAAAGTACAAATCTTCTGTCATTTTCCATCATAGTGTTCTGGTTTTATTTTCTCCTTAACACGAACAATAATTTTTAAGTGTTTCTGTGTAATCATTTGCTAAATGAATCTTCCTCTGCTAAGACTGTCATCTCCCCCCGGGAATATGTCAGTTCTGTTGGCCCTGAAGTCCTGGTATGTAGCCCAATACTGACCGTGGCTAGAAAGTGCTTAGCACATATTTCCTGGAAGAACAAATGGTGACCATAACTTCGTCTGGAAGGTCAGAGAAGACCTGAGTGAGTGTTGGCAGCTGTCCTGGTTAGTTGTTTTTTGTTTTTTGTTTTTGTTTTTGTTTTTGTTTGTCTTTGTTTTTGTTTTTTTTTGTCAACTTGACACAAGTTTAGAGTAATTTGGAAAAGAGGAACCTCAACTGAGAAAATGCCTCCGTCACATTGGACTGTGGGCAAGCCTGTCGTGCATTTTCTTGATTAATGTTGATGTGGGAGGACCTAGAACATTGTGTGTGATGCCACCTCTGGGAAGAGGGTCCTGAGTGGTGTAAGAAAGCCGGCTGAGTAAGCCATGAAGAGCAAGCGAGTAAGCATGCTGCTCCATGGGCTGTGCCTTGAGTTCTTGCCCTGACTCCCCAACATGAAGAAGTGTAAGCTATAAGCTGAAATAAATAAACCTTTTCCTTCCCTACTTGCTTTTGGTCAAGGTGGTGTTGTGTTTTGTTTTGTTTTGTTTTGTTTGAGACAGGGGTTTTCTATGTAGCCCTAGCTGTCCTAGAACTTGCTCTATAGACCAGGCTAGCCTCAGACTCATAGAGACCCACCTGCCTCTGCCTCCCATGTACTGAGATTAAAGGTGTGGACCACCACTGTCCAGCACCTTGGTGTTTTATCACAGCAAAAGAAATCTAAGTAATACAGAAATTGCTATCTGGATCATGGGATCTTTCTGTGACAGATCGGACCAGGTTGTATTCAGAGAAGGGCTTTCATGAACTACAAGCTAGAATATGAAGTAAAAGCTTTTCTGCCTGAATTGGTTTCAGTCAGTGTTTTATTACAGAGCTAGAAAGTAAACTAGGACAGAGACCTAAGTGGAAAACTGATAAGCAAAGGGGTAATAGAGAAGACAAATAAGGAGGGCAAGCCTAGAGATAGAGGCTGGGGAGGGTGTGTGTGTGTGTGTGTGTGTGTGTGTGTGTGTGTGTGTCTGTTCAGACTCTGAAAGGAACTTTCTAAAGAAAAGTTAGAAATTGTTACTGGAGAGAGAGAAAGGCCATCCCCTGAAGACCCCTAATCCTGCTTCCCCTTCCGGCTCTGACTGCTCCTTCTAACACAGCGGACTCTTTTCCATAGCTATCCCTGAATGCTTGCTGGGTTTCCTTGGATCTGTTCACTTCCTCTTGTCACAGTGTCCTTACTTGGCTGGAGCTGGCTCACTCTCTCTCAGCTCCACTGCCATCCATCTGCTAAAGAATATTCCCAATGTGCCTTGAGGCAGGCCCTTCTCTCCAACTGGAGATGTACCCAGATACCTCCTTGGTGACCTAAAGACACCTGACAACGGCAGACCTGGAACCTGCCCCCCTACCTCACCAGCAGCGTGAGCCCAGGAACAGGCTCAGCTCCCCCAGGCCACATGCCATGTATCATCCTTTACTCATTCCTCAGTCCCGCCCACTTCCTCCCATCCCTGCTGACACACCCCGGTTGTTCCATGGATTGAGAAGGCCTCCTCCCAGGCCTCCCAGCCTTTCGAATTCTCCACTCTTCAGCCAGAGTGAACCCTCTAAAATACCAATCTAATCTGATCACTTGTTTGCATAAAACCCTTCAACGGCCCCACTCTACCCTCAGGGAAATAAAATCCAGACTCTTTCCTAAAGAAGAAAGACTCTTTGCCAGATGACCTATGCCCTTGTGACCTATGTTCTGTCTCCAGGCTCCTCCTTCCCTTAGCAATGGGGTTTCCAGCCATACAGGGACCTGGACCTGCTTGCATTCCTTGGGTAGAACAAGTTCTACCTTTCTGCACACATTACCCCCCCATGACCCCTTTCTGGGCCTTCAGTCAGCCACAGCTGCCCGTCTTAATGTTCTGCTGATGGGCCAGCAAGATGGGTCAGTAGGTAAAAGTGCTTGTTGCCAAGCCTGTGACCTGGGTTCAACTCCTGGGTCCCACGTGATGGAAGGAACAAGAACAAGCCAACAACCCACAAGTTAGTCTTTGGCCTCTACATGCATGCTCTAACATGCAAATATGTGCTACAGCATGCTCCCTTACACAAACACACACAGAGAGAGAGAGAGAGAGAGAGAGAGAGAGAGAGAGAGAGACAGAGACAGAGACAGAGACAGAGACAGAGAGAGAGAGGAGAGATTTAATTTAATTCAAGGGGCAATTGAATTTTCTGGTGATTGTTGAGGCCCTTTACCCAGCATCCCTTCAGGACACTGTCTGTCTGTCTGTCTGTCTGTCTGTCTGGTGTTCATATCCCTCAGCTACTTCTTCCTACCTCTGTCTCCTGCCCTGCATTCTCATTTTGGGTCCCAGTTGCCTGGTTCCTCCCTTATATTACTGCCAAAACTATACTATAGGCAGAGGTTCTCTCTCTCTCTCTCTCTCTCTCTCTCTCACTATATTATAGGCAGTGTTTCTCTCTCTCTCTCTCTCTCTCTCTCTCTCTCTCTCTCTCTCCTCCCCTCTTTTGTGACTCTACGATCCAGCAGCATTCCTAGCACATACCAGGTACCCAGATAAATGGCATGTGGGCTGAATGTACAAATGAAGGAGCTATATCAACATTCGTTTCAAGTGCGTGGCTCCTGGTCTTTGGGGCACAGAAGGCTCTCATTAGCTTCCTCTTCCTGCATCCATTGTTTAGCCGGTTCTGGGAACAGGAACATCTACCAAAAGGCTCCTTGACTCAGACCCTCTGCTGGGAGCCAAGCTTCCCTTAAAAGGCCACCTTATCGGAAAGTGCCCGTGATGGCATTTATGAGACCTATTTTTATCTGTGCTGGAAAGCCTCAAAGTTAATTCCCAAGCCAAGGACATTAAACTCAGGAACGTGGATGAGCAAGGACTCCTTTGAGTCAGAGCTTTGTTTTCTGTGGAAGAGCCTCGGATCCTCCCATTGCCAGCCCTTGTTTTTGAGGCCCGCCTGACTCTAAAAAGCATTTGATCTCACTCTCCTTAAAACTAGATCCGGTGGCCCTTAATGACCTGGCCTGCGGTGTCACCTTCCCTGAGATTCTCTCTGCTCTGCTGGAGTCTCAGGGCTAGGGCCAAACACAGAGTAGCCTGCCTAACAGCTTCAGGGTTGTTTTTATTTTATTTTTTGTTGTTTTCACATTGGTTTCCTCAGCCCCACCCCCAAATGGAAATTAATCATTGGATGTTAGAAGGAGGCAGGATGGCCAGAGGGAAGGGCTCCCAAACAGCCTGGCCAGAGGGATAATTGGACAGAAGGTGCAGAAACAAGGAGAGGAACACAGCAGGGCAGTCGAGGGCCTGTGCCAAGGAAAGGATTTGGTATGGCCACTGCAGAGCTGGAGAAGGAGAGCACAGGAGATGTGGGGAGGGGGGCTATTGGGAAAGGGGTTGGAAGCACCAGGGGAGGAGGGGGAAGAGGGAGCAGCAGAGATGGAAGGGGGTGAGGGAAGGGATGCAGGAGGGGGGAGAGGGAGCAGCAGAGATGGAAGGGGGTGAGGGAAGGGAAAGAGACGATGCAGGTAGCCCTCTTCAACCCAAGTGCAGTGGACGGCAGAAAGTAGGTCAGATTCAGGTGGCAGCCCCAGAGAGATGGTCAGTCCTGTCCTGAGTTGTGACTAGAAATCTAGATGTGGGGCCAGGCGGTGGTGGCGCACGCCTTTAATCCCAGCACTTGGGAGGCAGAGGCAGGTGGATTTCTGAGTTCGAGGCCAGCCTGGTCTACAGAGTGAGTTCCAGGACAGCCAGGACTACGCAGGGAAACCCTGTCTTAAAAAACAAAAACAAAAAGAAAGAAAGAAAGAAAGAAAGAAAGAAAGAAAGAAAGAAAGAAAGAAAGAAAGAGAAAGAAAGAAATCTAGATGTGTGGATCAGAAATGAGAGCTGGGCCGGGCATGGTGGTACATGCCTGCAATCTTAGCATTTAGAAGGCTGAGGCAGGAGGATTGGGAATCTCAGATCAGATTAAACTATATACTGAGATTCTGTCTACTGTCTAGAAAGAAGAGGGAGGGGGACAAGGAGTGGGAGGGAAGGGAAGAGGGGTCGAGGGGATGGAGGGAAGGGAAAGAGGGAGATGGTGGATGCAGGCTAATTAGCAGAGTGCTGTCCAGCGTACACAAAACCCTGGGTTTAATCCCAGCACCTGAGAAATCAGGCATACACTAGCACACAGCTGCAATTCCAGGATCGAGGAGACAAAGACAGGAAGATCATAAGTTCAAGGCCATCCTTGGATTCATATGGATATTGAGGCCAGCCTGGGCTATCAAGACTCTGACTCAAGAAAGAGAAGAGGGAGAAAAGTAAAGAGGAAGAGGGAAAGGAAAAGTGAAGGGAGAGGAAGACAGAGAGACAGACAGAAACACTAACAAAAGTCTGAGCAACGTGAATGTTTTTACTCTGTGATTTTTTTTTTTTTTCTTTTTGAGACAGGGTTTCTCTGTGTAGCCCTGGCTGTCCTGGAACTCACTCTGTAGACCAGGCTGGCCTCGAACTCAAAAATCTGCCTGCCTCTGCCTCCCAAGTGCCAGGATTAAAGGTGTGTGCCACCACCACCCGGCCTACTCTGTGATTCAAGACCCAGACTTTATAGAGGAGTATCAGGGTACACTCTTATAATCTTGCCACGTGAAGGGCTGAGACAGGAGAATTATGAGTTTGAGTCAAGCCAGGGTTACATAACAAGATAACACATCCAATAAATATATAGCTGTAGAGATGGCTTAGTGGTTAACAGCACTTAACTATGCTTGCAGAGGACCCAGGTTCGATTCCTAGCACCCACACTGTTGCTTACAATCACACATCAGTTTCACGAGCTCCAGTGTTTCTTCTGACCTCCTCAGGCACTGCATGCATGTAGGGACACATACACACACCAAGGCACACATGCTTACACATAAAATAAATAAATATTCAAATAAATAGATAAAGGCTAGGGAGATGACTTAGTAGCTAAAGTATTTGTCTTGCAAACGTGAGGACCTGAGTTTGATCCCCAACACCCACATAAAAAATCCAGGCCTGATGGTATGCATTTGTAATCTCACTGCTAGGGCGGGAGGCACAGGCAGATCCCTCAGGCTCATGGACCAGCCAGCCTGTTTGGTGAATCATCAGTGGATGAAGCACCCTGTTCCCAAGGAAATGTGTATGGAGCCTGAGGAATGGATGGTACCCAAGGTTGTCCTCCTGTCTCTAACACACATACACACATATGTGTACTCTCCCCACACACACAAATAACAAACAAACAAACAAACAAACCAGATCCTGCTTTTGCCACCATCCTTGTCCCTGGGAGTTTAGGAAAGAGTTATCTTGTTAAAGGATGCTGCAAACTAGAAGACTAGACCTCTTTGATTCTCCTTTCCTGAAAAAGCCTGCCTGGTTCAGGAACTTTGTCTCATTATCCTGTTCTCCTCCCCCCTCCCAACAAGGACCACAGTTCTCTGAGCACCCCTGCCTAACTTGCCACTCTGGGGCAAGGACCAGACCAAGAGCTTAGAGCCTGGGCAAGCCAGAGCAGCCTGCCAGAGGGATTGCTTCCTGGAAAGTCTTGCTTGCTACAATGTTTCCCTCTTGCAGTGCTTTGGGTGGCTGAGTCCGGCTGTGGATAGTTTTTATGTTTCAAAGTTCCTCTCTCATCAAAGAGAACAGCATGTGGCAGATGCTTCCAAAGTCCAGCCTGGAGACTAACTCCAGTCTACTGCCACTGCCCTAGTCTCCTCTGCTCTACCCTATTGAGAAAGACTCCAGAGGCATTTCAGGGCCAAGATGGAGGCTCTGCTTCTTGAATGATACAGTTACTTCGAAGATAAAATAGACTTTGGAAGCCTCAGATATCTATTTTTTCAAAGATATGCCCTTATTCGCTGGGGCAATGAGAATGCATATGGGTTGCTCTGTGTGGGCAGGAAGCAGCGTCCTCTCTAGATGAAAAGCATAGCCTTCCAGAAAAGCAGCAGACTATGGCAGGGTCAAGTGACTGCTCTGCTTCTGGGGGCCACGAGGAGGAGTGTGAGCCACCCCCGCCTTCTCTGTCACTTGGAAGTTTTGATCACTCATACATCTTCACCCTCCCGCCCCCAAAGCAGGGTAAGGGATCATTTTGATGATCTCATTTTGGACAAGTGAGAAGAGAAACCTTTTTAACTCTGACCCACTCGACTGCTTGCTATGCAGTGGGCACACCGGTGTGTAGGCAGTGGGTGGCAGCAGCTGCCAGACACCTTCCCCTGAGGATGCATCAGTTGGTACCAAAAGCCTACATAAACTCCTTCTCATCTCTATGCAGGCGGCTGCGGGTGCTGGAGGAAAGCCAGGAAGTCCACCAGTGAGCCCTACCTTCTTCCCCAGCCCCCATCCTCCCAGAACAGGAAGGGCTTAGCTGGAGAGCCTGCTGGAGAATGGAGCTGATGGTCCTTAAACATATTTTCCAGCTGTCACACCTGCTAACATGAGAACTCACACGTGTATGCACACACGCACACTCAGCGATAAATTCAGTGTCAGGCTATTGTGTCCCATCTGTTCCAGTCCCAAAGCAACAGCAGTAAGAACTTCTATCAGTAAACTGTCACTCCTTGTCTCCTGGCTTTCTACCCCCTCCCTCCCTCCCTCTTCCTTCCCTCCTTCCTTCTTTCTCTTTCACTAGCATTTGTTGAACACTTCCAGTGAGCTGGTCAGTCTTGCAGTTAAAGCCCACAGAAGCATTACATTGATAGTCAGCTCTAATGGAACTGCTATAGGAAAGGTGATGGCTGCCTGGCCGCCTGGCCACCTGGCCACCTAGGACATACCTGACCAGAAGGTATGTCCTACTTTAAGCCAGTAAAGAATCAAATAAAAACTTGGGAAAGTTCTTGAAAAAAAAAAAAGAGAGAGAGAGAGACAATTTCTATTCTCTTCTTCTCCTCTTCTGCCTCCTCCATCCCCCCCCCCTTCCTTTCTTTGAGGCAGGGCCTCATGCAGTCCAGGCTGACCTTGAACTCACGATGTAGCTGAGAATGAGCTCAAACTTCTTCATGCCTCTATGTTCCGAGCCTGGGATGACTGGCAGGTACCCCCGCGTCTGGTTTTTGGAAATGCTGGGGATCAAATCCAGGACTTTGTTCATGCTAGGCGAGCAGTTTACCAACTGAACTACGTCCACAGCCCTCTATTTTCTCTTAGAAGGACAAACCTCATTGAATAAAGGAGGTGAAGAGCTACTGCACCCTCTGGGTGGTATCCATATTTCAGTCTGTCACAGGTAATTTCATCCTGACCCCTTCACAAGCCTCCCCTTCCCCCACTGATTTAAACCTGTATTTTACGTGCATTCTCTGGAGTGACTGGGCAGGTGTCAGGATTTGGGACCCTTAATGTGAAAGCCATCAGATAATCTGAGAAGGAACAGTTAACTCTATTTGAGGACGACAGATCAGTCAACCCTTGAATGGGATCCAAATATTTTGTTATATATTTACTTGTATCATCCCTCCCCCAGGGGGAGTCATAGGGGAAGGGTTCCAGGCAGCCTTCTGCTCCACATAGCACATTGCCATGGTCTGTCTCAGTGCATACCACTGCAGTGTGTAGAATGAGCAGAGTGGTTAAAGAAACCAAATGAAAAAGGGGATTCCAAGCAAAGGGAACGCTGGGCACAAAGGCATGGCAGTAAATATCATACAGGGAAAGCTGCAAATAGTTCCCTGTGAATGGGAAAGCTGGGAGTGTGAGGTGGGTAGGATGGAGCAGGCTGGAAGTAGCAGGAGTTGACGGAGGCAAAATAGACACCAGTGGGATCCTGAAGGGCTTTTTAAGCTGCGTTGAGAAGGTAATTGTGGAACCTTGGAAGTGATTTCGGAGCCAAGTGACAGGATCAGGTTCTTGAGCCACAGAAATAGCTCTGGCAGGGTGTTGGGATGAGACGTGAGCTTCAGGGGGAGGACAGAAGCAACAAATAGAACCTTCAATTCGGTGTCCCCACCTTTCCCTTCCTGAAGCCCCCAGCAACTCGTCTGGAGACTCTCATCTAGGAGAGTGGTGCCCCCTGCTGATGAAGTCTGGTACTGCACTTCCCTAGGCAACCAGGGAAATAACAAATCTGGCCCTGAACAAAAAGTACCTTGAGCACAGAACTGCGATTTGAATGAAAATGAGAGCGCCTCCTTGGGAAGAGAGGGGCCCGTGAGAACATTTCGGATAATGACTAATGCCAGATAAAATATAGAATGCTGGCTAAGTTGGAGTACAGAGACATATACCAAAAATGTGTTGTTTATCTGAAACTCAACGTGAGATAAGCAGCCTGTATTTTTATTCATTAAACCTGGCAGCCCTGGAGAGTGTATGGAAGGTCCAGGAAGAAACTGAGAATCCAACCAGATGGGCCTCTGTGGTTGGTATCCATGCCCTCAACCTCATCACCATCCATACAGCCAGTGAAAACAATTACCATATTCCACAGTGCTGCCTAGCTAGTTGCACTGCTCTGCTTGGGAAATCACTGTGGGGTGTGTGTGTGTGTGTGTGTGTGTGTGTGTGTGTGTGTTTTGAGACAAAGTCTCTCTATATAGCCTGGGCTGGCCTTGAATTCACAGAGATCTACCTGCGTCTGCCTCCCAAGTGCCGGAATTAAAGGCGTGCGCCACTATGCCTGACTAGGAAGTCCCTTTGAATTAATGGAGTCCCATGACTACGATGGATCTTGTGTATGGAGCCCCCAGTGAATCTGAAGGAAGTATGGACCCTTTCCCATAACGTGCTCCTGCTTGTTCTCCCCTCCCCCTCCTTCTGTCCATCCCCTTCCCTCTCCCTCTCTCTCCCCCTCCATCAAGTTCCCAGCCTTCATGTACAGATTACCTGCAGGTATGTGATCTCAATGTGGCAATTCCCGGATCCTAGGTCAAAGGAAAGACATCTAGTCAGATGTAAGTTGAAACATGGCACCTTCGTTAGCCAGCTCTGAACATCCAGATGCCACAACCAAAACAGAGAGTCGGTCAAAGCACAGTGTCCTCTGCGTTGGCATATGGTGTGAAGCATTTTCCTTTTACCTTTCCCAGAAATCACAAGGAGTTTGCCCATTTGGACAGAGAAGGCAAGCTTCAGGGGCAGCAGAAGCAGCTAGCCACACTCGAGGGCTTGTGTCTCTGTGGGTGGGAGCTGCCAGCTGAACTGCTATCGCCTTCTCATCCTTCTGGGGCTCCTGGTGGCCCTTTGCACCCACTGAACCACTCAAGGTTTCTAGTTCCTCTGGGTCCCCTTCCCACCCTCCCTGCCAGTAGTAGATTCATTGGCTCATGCCAAGCTCACTGGCTGTAGGTCTGAGGATCATGTCTGTCAGATGGCTTAAACAAGGAAGTGGCTTCTCTCCAGAATATTCTGGATGACATAGGGGAGCCCTGTGACTAAAGCCAGTCCGAGAATACTGTAGGGAGGTTTCAGAAAGAACCACGGGAGATTTCTTGCAACCCTTCTTGAAAAGCCTCTGTAGCCTCCACAGCCTACCCTCCAGCTGGCCGCATAGAGGAGGTTGAGGCCAGGGGAGGTGATCTAGGGCTCCCAAATTGCTCTAAATGATGGACACTCTCATCTCAGGTCGCTCTCTTAAGTCTTTTTCAGCACACTTGACCTTGAGCCTCTGCAGGGTTGGCTGCACTGTGGAACATGGCCTCTGAATTGCAAGGGATTTTGGTTTTCCAGCTCTATGACTTGATCTGAGGGCTTCACTCATGCTAGGTAAGTGCTCCTGTCACTGAGTTACACTCTCAGCCTTTTCTTTTTTCTTTCTTTTTTTTAAAATTTATTTATTTCATTTATATGAGTACACTGTAGCTGTCTTCAGACACACCAGAAGAGGGCATCAGATCCCATTACAGATGGTTGTGAGCCACCATGTGGTTTCTGGGAATTGAACTCAGGACTTCTGGAAGAGCAAGCAGCCAGTGCTCTTAACCACTGAGCCATCTCTCCAGCCCCAGCCTTTTCTAATTTTTGCTTTGAGACAGGGTCTTGGGAAGTTGCTTAGGCTGGCCTTGAACTTGCAATTGTCTTACCTCTGTCCCCTCAGCAGCTAAGATTCCCAGGAGTGAGCCACTGTACTAGCTCAAACTGAAAAGCACACCACATGAACTCTCATAGTAAGATACCTTGCGATATCTAATCAGAGACTATGTTTATTTGTGCAGTACTGGGGATTGAACCTGAGGCTCTGCCACTGAGCTATATCTTGAGTCTCTGCTCCCCTTTGTTCTTGTCCTTTGAGACAGGATCTCATGTAGCCAAGGTTGACCTCAAACCTACTGTTTAGTTAAGAAGGCCTTGAATTTCTGGTCCTGCCACCTTCATCTCCTCCAGAATGCTGGAGATACAGGCATGTTCTGCCATGTCTGGTTTATGCTATGCTGGCAATCTCATGGACTTCACGAATACGCAGGCGATAACTCTTACCACATGAAACCACACCCCCCAGTATCACTCATGAGTTATTTAAAAAAAAAATTAAGAGAGAATCTCAGGTAGCCCAAGCTAATCTTGAATTCTGCATGGAGCCCAGGGTGACCCTGAATTCCTGATCATCCTGTCTCCAACTCCCAAATGCCGGGATTCCAGGCATGCTAACTACGCCCCGCACTCTCCTTCTCCATTTGTTTTTTTTTTGAGTCAGACTGTTATTAACTCACCCAGGATAACCTTGAACTTGCAACTCACCGTAGCCTCATAGCTGAAATTGGAGGCATTTGCCACCAGACCTGTCTACAGAGAATAACATTTTGTCCAACATCTTCTACAATGGAAAATTGAATTTATCACCAAGATAGTGGGATGATTGTATTCTCTTTGGAAGGGACTGGATAAAATTTTCCCTAAAATGTCCAGTTTTCTAAACTGTAATGGTGTTGGGCATGTATTACACACCATGTAATCGTAGCCCTTGAGAGGTAAAGACAGGAGTTTGTGTGTGGGTTGTTGTTGTTGTTTTATTTTTCAAGACAGGCTTTCCAGGTATAGCCCTGGCTGTCCAAGAACTCACTCTGTAGACCAGGCTGTCCTCGAACTCTGAAATCTGCCTGCCTCTGCCTCCCAAGTGCTGGGATTAAAGGCATGTGCCACCACTGCCTGGCTTGTGTTTCTTAATTATATGCATGTGTGTCTGTGTCGGGGTGTGTGCATGTGAGTGTGAGTGTGAGCCACCACCGTGGATACTGGGAACCCAAGTTCAATACTCTGCAAGAGCAGCAAGTACACTTAACCCCTAAGCCATCTCTCCATCATCTAGACAGGAGGAGTTTAACTTTAGTCCCAACTACATATTGACTTTTGAGTTTTAAGCCACCCTGGGCTAGATGAGACCCTGTCTCAAAAAATAAAACAAAGTAAACTATAGTAGATTTAGTTATACATACATACATACATACATACATGATAATAGTATTATATATATTATATACCCTAATATATATTAGTTTTACATATTACCATAAATATTTTTTATATAGTATTTGTTGTCAGTTCCCAAATTTTTTGGAAGTTATACTAGGAATTGCCAGAAAATCTGCACAGCTGAGATCCACCAGCTCAGCTTACTGAGGGTAAAAGTAGTCTCTGACCCAATATAACCCAATATACACAGACCGTTTTTGCCACACCCCCACCCGTCTTCCCCATCCCACCCCAGCCCCCCAGCCCTCAGCTGAACTGTGTTCAATCTTCAGCTGATGAATTTCAGACTTGGTGAATTTCAGGCTTCCTACTTCAGATGTGGGAGGCTGCTTCTGGCCCAAGCTCTCCCCAGGAGTGTCTTAAGGATAAAATGGCACAGCCTAAAGAGCCCTGGCAAAGCAGGAGAGTTATAAACATGTGAGCTCACTGTTCCTGAAGACAGCTGCTCTGTTGTCAATGGGAAGGACTAAATGATCCCACAGAGACCCGGGGGGCAATTTCTCTGCCAGGGCATCTGGGGAAAATGACCAGTTCTGCTTGTAAAACATACAAACTGTTCCCTGACAAGTGTAACTAGCTATTGAAGGCAGCAGGCCTCCTGAGGGACCTCACATTCCTCCTTTGGAGGGCCCAGGTTCAGGAGACAGCCACAACTGAAGACACAACAGGAACCTACAGCTGATCAACTAATCTTCCAGCTTGCAGGTTCTTCCATCTCTAAAAAACACAGACATTTGCTCAATGTTCCTTGCAAGTGTGTTACAGGGGAGCGAGGGAAGAAAATCTGTTCCTTATGCATGATCTACAATGATACTTAATACCCGCCCTTCTATATCCTTTTAAAAACAATATATTTTTTTTTATTTCTCTGTTTGATTCCAGAATAGCAATCCCTAAGATTACACCCCAAATAGCACTTGTGGGTCACCAGTCCTTGCTGTAGGCCAAAGTGGAAAATCAGTTTGTCAGGAGTACAGAGATCCAAACTGAGAAAGGGAAGACCTGATGCTTTGACCAAAACAGAGTTAGGTACAATGCAGCCAGCTCTGGTGAAAACACAGGGCTTAGGGACGTCTGCAGGCTGGGTTCCTCCTTCTGCACATAGCTGAGAATTAACTGCAGAGGAGGTCTTTTGATCTTTTAAAACCTGAGGCATCAGGTTGCCCAGGGTTAGCAGATCAACATCACCTGTTTGAACTTGCCTGGTATTTCAGTATCAGGCCTGTAAGAGACAATAGGACTGATTTTGTCAACTCTGGCTTTCCGTTTCCCTGCTCCAGGAGGTGAGCATGCCAGACTGAACGGGCTGGCAGCTTAGCTTTTAGTCTTTGAGTAGAATGCTGTCCCATCTGAAAACCATGGTCCTGCCACATGCTCTCACAGAAATTAACCGGACACAGCAAAGCAGGCAAGAGTTCGAGGCAGCTGAAAGGCACTTTTCCTGCTTGGCAGCGAAGCCAACACTCATCTATCCAGGCTTTCATCTTCCCACACAATAGTCAAGCCTCACCTTGCCCGAACACCTTCCTGTTTCTGAGAGGTAGTGGTTTGTTTTTCAGCCTTACTATTAGACCATGGACCTCCTAGAGGCAAGCACCAGTCTTAGCTACCACTGAAGCTCTTGCATGCTCACAGAAGGTGGCACCAGCAGTGTCAGATAGGCAGACAGGAATACCCAGAAACTGGACTCCCAAGCAAGCAGCTGGTAGGACAAGCTGATCCTAGGAGCCTTCTGATCTTAAACTTCTGAAAGCATTTTCGTTTGGTGGCCAGTGTAAGACACCTTCAAGACAGCTAAAGGGCATGGGGAAAGTGGTGGAAAGGGTTTCTTGTTAGGAGACACAGATGTTGGCCACCTGTGAGGCCCTAGCCTTGCCAACAGGATCTAACCGCCATCTGACCCATGGGAGAATGAACACCCAGGAAGGCACTGTAAGTGCAGCAGAGGAGCCAACAACCTTCAGCTTGATGAAAAAGAACAGGGAGGGGGTGGAGAAAGTCACTTCTACCAAATGGATTTAAAACTCTCCCTAAAAAGGAAGGAGTTCAAGGGGGGGGGGTGTTAGAGATGGAGCTTCATGATATCCAGCCCCTAGGAAGCTTGAGAAAGGAAGGGTTTAGGAGGCTGGGCAGAAGGTGTCGTCCAGGCAGCACACAGGAAGGAGGCCAGGCTCCCATCTGGAGAGCAGGGGGGTGGGGAGGGTGGAGCTGCAACAGATGGAAGGAAAGTTGCAGCTGGTGGCAATGCACTTTCATGTGTAAAGTTTGGTCCTCAGAGGATTGTGATCCAGCTCTGAAGGCAGCAGTGGGCAGGTGGCTCTGCTCCATGCTCCTCCTTTCCCCCCCACCCCCCATTACCACCCAGAGCACTTGACAGCTGCTCTGAGCCAGGACTCAGCCACCCTGCCTTCCGCCAGCATCCCTTTCAACAGGCAGAAGCTGGCATGGTGACACCTTGGCACGCTACAACGGCAGAGGACTGAGATGCTTCTGCCGAAGGGGGTAGGGGAATAGAAGGAATGAATCCAGGCTCCCCAGAGGGACCTGATGGACAGGAGGAGGGGGTGGGGGAGTCGGGGAAAACACGTTCATGATTCATGCACAGGTTCTGGGTTAAGTTCTGGCTGAGGGGTGGCAGTGAGGGACAAGACAAAAGCCAGCAGACTCTGAGGCCCTGGGCCCATTTCAACCTCAAGGTGTTCCTTGAGAACACACCTTTCCACTTTTTGGCAACTCACTTGACGCCGTGCTTTGCCGCCACCGTGCTTTGAAGTGATTTTACATCCTCTGGCTCTCAGGGCCAGCCACCTGTCTCAGCATATTTAGAGCTCGCCAGTGGGAACAGAGGCTGCTGGCTCAATCCTGCCAACTCCCAGAGCTCCCCCTGCTCACATACACTTCTGTGCACTTCATGGGGGAGCCTCACCACCCAGTCTCGCCCAGCCCAGCCCAGCAAGCAGCAGCAGGGTCTCACACTTCCAGCTCGCCTTCCTTCTCTTTATTTGTGCTGGTCTGTGCAAAACCAGAAATTAGCAACATGTCTTGTTAAACCCTAAGCGCTTTGTTTAGAATATTCCATCTTGCATCCTTTGATTTTCTTTTTTTTTTTTTTTTTGTATAAAAAGATTAGAACCCAGTCCCTTATCGTGACTGAGTCCATTTTTCCAAGATGTCACGGTTGGAGATAATAATTTAAGTGTTTCTGGAGTGGAGGAAGCCTCTCTCTTCCTAGTGGGAGGTCTTCTTTGTTCCTTTCCCAAACTTGGCATCAAGACCGAGACCTATGGAAAGGAGAAAAGCAGCTTAAGTTTCACAGGAGGCCATGAAGCCACCAATGACCTAAGAAGGCAGCCTAGCATCCCTAAGGTAGGCTTTAGATGCCACAAACTTTTTTGTTTTTATTTGTTTCAAGACAAGGTCTCGCTACATAGATAAAGCTTTCCTGGAACTCACTCTGTAAGTAGAGACCCGTCGGTCTCTCTGCTTCCCAAGCACTGGGATTAAAGGCGGGCATCATTTTGCCCAGCTTTAGGCACAACACACTTAGGATGACTAGTTGTGTATAGCTTCCTCAAAGACAAGAGAATGCCAACAAATGAAAAGTCACCAAGACACTGCTAACACACACACACACCAATACCAGAATCAAAATTCCCGAACTGTTTATAGCTTGTCTATAAACACAGACAGACAGACAGACAGACAGACAGACAGCTATTTCTTTCAGCTCTTATATAACATCACGGGTTAGCAGGGGAGTAAATAACAGACTTTGTCCCACTCGTGATCCTGAAAGCCCATGTCATTAAAGGACATCACTAAGATGGAATGCACAGGAGGAAGGCTGCATTACAAAGACTGTTTCCTTTACTCCTTTAGGAACATTTTCTCTAAAATAACAAGGTAAGTCTCTGCCACTTTTCCTCTGTGGCCCCTGTGGGCACTTGCTCTGGGTAGAACTCACCCATGAAAACCAGCACAGTGCCCACCCACTGCATGGAGCTGATGGGGTTGGCGAAGAGGATCACGGAAGCCAAGATAGTGAAGAACTTCCGTGTTGTGGTGATGATGGAGCAGGTCAGGGGACCAAAGTACACGACTGTCATGAAGATAAAGCTCTAGGAAGAGAAGACGTGTGAGACTGAGCACAGCCCTGAGGTCACCAGAGATACCAGGGCTAACTAGAATACCCTCTGCTCCCAGCCATTCTTTCTGAAGGACCCAGGAGGGAAGCCAACTTGCCTCCTCCAACAAACTCACCTGACCCAAGGCACTAGTCAGGCCGAAGAGCAGGATGTTATAGGTGATGGTCGGGTACCTCTCTGCGAAACTCAAGAACTCCCAGAGCTCCCCAGTAAACAGGATCCCTAAAAAGATCAAGCAGTGACCAGCATGTCTTATTCTCACCCATACACTGGATGCAGCCTGCTTAAATACCATGAGGGTGGCTGGGTGAGGAACCGTATGTGGAGTTTATTCTGGCCTGGTATGCATCTTTCTCAAACTCTTACCTAGTTACAGAAACCAACTTGATTTTCCAAGAAAGACTTCGAAGTTAATGGTTTTCTTCTGTCAAAGTGATTGATGTTGGGTATGTCTGGCTTGTGTCTATAATCTCAGAGTTTGGGATGCTGAGACTGGAAGGATTGGGAGTTCTAGGTTAGCCTCAACTAGAGTGAGAAAATGCCTCAGAAAACAAAAGTAAAAACCAAATCCAGCGGGTTAGAGAGATGGATCAGTGGTTAAGAGAATTGGCTGCTTTTCCAGAGGTCCTGAGTTCAAGTCCCAGCAACCACATGGTGGCTCATAACCAATGAGATGGGATCCAATGCCTTCTTCTGGTGTGTCTGAAGACAGTGTATATGAAAGAAATAAATCTTTAAAAACAAAAAACCCCAGCAATTTAAAAAGTGATCGAATGCAGATGTCCTTAGATGTTGCAGAAACAGTGACCATACATAAGCCTGCAGTGCAAGGAAGCTCCAGGAACTGGTCACCTCTAGCTGTCAATAGTCTTCTCCATTAACCTGTGTGCTACATGAAAAATACTTTCTCAGACTTGAGAAAGTTAGGAGTCACCGACTCCAAAGCAAAGACCTTCATCTGTGAACTCCACTCAGTGTAGTCAAAAGTCGGCAAGCACTATACTCATGTCTCATTTGCCTCATGAGAGACACTGTTCCTAGATATCTCTGTGTGGTTCACTGTGTATCTTCTCAACATCTGGAACATGTCTACCCTTACAGTGTTAGTAACAGGGGGAGGAGAGATATTGCCAGCACTGGTCTTTCCAGGAAGGTCTCTCAGGCATTGAACATAAGTAGGGCATGTTGGAATTAAGTCAGGCCCTTGGCCTGCATGAAGTTAACAACTGGAAGCCAAGCTAGGGGATAACTGGATGAGAGCAGTCTGCCCTCTGGTGATCTGTGCACAGAACAGCAGAATGGCTCCTTACCAGCACCCAGCAAGACCGTGGACCAAAGGTTGATGTTCAACATCATGTGGTTGGAACCTGTTTGGTAATGAGCCCGCATATGGTCCTGGGAAACACCTGTCAGTCCATCCAGGGTCAGAGATAAGAGCTGGGAAAGGAAAAAGAGCAGCCGGCAGTGAGCTGGCCAGCAGGGTGCCTCCCTAACCCAGGACACAAAAAGTTGCTACCGTAAGACAGAGTCCTCAGAACTATAACTGCCTATGGTGGGGGGGGGGGGGGGCACATCATCACCCTTTTTTTTTTTTTTTTTTTTTTTTGGTTTTTCGAGACAGGGTTTCTCTGTGTAGCTCTGGCTGGCCTCGAACTCAGAAATCCGCCTGCCTCTGCCTCCCAAGTGCTGGGATTAAAGACGTGCGCCACCACCGCCCAGCTAATGTCAGCCTTTTTCCTGGCAGGCACCAGACTGATCATAATGGGGCTGTAATCAGAGTAGAGCAGGAAGCCCACTGGTTCTCAATATCAAAGCCTACAAGCTGGTGCATAGGGACTGAGCCAGGGAGCTGGGCAAGGGCTGCTTCATCCTACAGGCTGGCTTTCTGGCTTGGTAAGAACTCTGTTCCAGCTTGGCAGTGGTGGCACATGCCTTTAATCCCAGCATTTGGGAGGCAGAGGCAGGTGGATTTCTGAGTTCGAGGCCAGCCTGGTCTACAGAGTGAGTTCCAGGACAGCCAGGGCTACACAGAGAAACCCTGTCTTGGGGAAAAAAAAAAAAAAAGGAGAGGCGGTGGGAAGAGGAAGAGAACTATGCTCCAGAGTCTAGGTTCTGTGATCAGATTGCCTGGCCTGGAACCCTGACTGCCACTTAAGTGTGTGACAGTGGCTTCTCCTCAGTTTCTTCTCTCAGTTTTCTTCACATCAATGACCATGTGAAGCACTTGGGACAGGGCTTAATACTAAACCATAACTCTCATTCATTCAAGTCTGGCTTCTGTGTTGCCTGGAAACCCAGGGATGCACACTCCATTCTTTCCTCCTCAGCTCTTGGGTGTCTCTGAGCTCACACGAGGATCTAGGCAGACTTCAGAGTGCTCTTCTACAGGAAAAGCTTCCTTAGCTATGGCTAAGTATTTCAGGCTTCTTGTTGTGGCCATAGCAGAGCCAGGGACCTTGCAGCAAAGATCAGCAACAGGAGTCAGGGGACAACACACCCTCCCTTGGCTTTCTGCCTGCCTTGTTGGGGCTGTCCTTGGTGGAATCTGCTAGAAAAGGCTGCCTTCACAATAGGGCTGCATACCAGAAGGAGCTCGCCAAAGCCGACAGTGTGCTCCTCTATCCCAACCACTTTCTTGGGCTTATACATGAAAAGAGCCACGCCAGCCACAATTAGCAATACACACAGGTACTTGGCCAGTGGGTACTTCTTCTTCAAGAGGGTCACTCCGAGGAGCATAACTACAGAAAAACAAACAAACAAAAGACAGTGAAATTCAAGTCCCACTGGTGTCAGTGATCCCAACACCCTCCTCCTGAGAGTCATGTCAAGACTGAGGGAGAAATGTCTGAAAAAGAAGCCCTACAGAGGGTGAGGTGGGAGGGGCGTCAGGCCGGCACCCAGATAAAGATGATTGAGCAACAGGGCTTGAGTAGTGCACAGGTGGGGAAAGGAGAGGACAAAAGTCAAAGGCCCAGGAGGGACCTGGGCAAGGGTAGAGAACAAGGAAGGGAAGACCAGACACTGAAAAGAGGCCACTTGCCCCAATGGGATCCCAGGTGTGTGGTGACAATGTAAACACGGGGACACTACAGTAACTGAGGACACAAAGTGGGCACAGTCAGCCTCTGGCTCCCACTTGGCCTTTGCACACCACAGGAGGCAACGGCGATAACAGGAAGGACACTAGAGAGACCTATGATGGGATGACGATGCCCAGAGCCACTCGGAGAGAGAGGAAGCCGGAATTCAGAGTCTCTGCTTACCTGGAATTGGCTTGCAGGATTTACCAAGGACCTGAAATAAAAGTGAGCAAATAACTTCTGAGCGTCTGTAGTGTGCCAGGAAGTATGTCAGGTGCTATATTAAGAGGTGCTAGCATTGGACCCGAACCCAACAGTTTGGCCTCAGGAGGCAGTCCTCTCCTGGCCAAACCCAAACCTGTACCCCAATTCTACGTGCTAAACTCTACACTTTCTCAAGCATACACTGCTTTGAATGTTTCTTCCTTCCTTCCTTTTTTTATTTTTTTATTTTGAACATAGTTTCAAGCTTTGTTTTGAACATAGTTTCAAGTAGCCCAGGGTGACTTTGAACCTGATACACTACTACTGAACATGATCTTGAGCCTCTGATTCTGATCCTCCAGCTTCTATCTCCCGGGTGCAAGGACTGCAGGCGTGTGACACCATGCCTGACTCATGCAGTGCTGGGGATGGAACCCAGGTCTTCACGCACGCTAAGCTACCATGTGAGCTAGATCCCTAGCCTTCTAGGATTGTTTCCTTTTATTTACGTCACAGACCTGAGGGGAAGATGAGGGAAGATCCCCTTAGTCCTGTCCACACAACTTCTGAGCCAACTCTCATCTCACCCTGAGGTTTCACCTGAGTTGGATAGTTGACAAACTGCAGTGCTGAGTTGCTGGAAACCATGGCACCCACATAGGAGACAGAGCAGGCAGCATAGAGCCAGGTCCTAGTGCGATCCACCCTGGCAGTGTCAAAAAACTGGATCACTGGGAGAAGACAAAAAATAAAACAAAAACAAACAAAACATACAAGAGAAACCGGGTGGGGCAAGGATGGACCACTAAGCAAAAAGTCGAAGCCATAGGAAGGGAACTGGCCTGTCAAGAAAGACCGATGTTTCTATCCTCTTAAGCTGGGAAATCTCTGAAAATTATTCATCTCCCCAGTTCCCCTTAAGCCTAACATAACCACATGCAGAGTGGAGGTAGGGAGTCATTGAGTTCAAGAAAGAATGGCTTAACTCTGCTGATAGGAACAAAGACATGTTTGAAGCTGACACACAAAGCAAAGTCAAAGGGATAAAGGGGAAAATGTTCTAAGTATTTTCAATGGGGATTTAGAATACTGAAGGCCCAGTCATTTCTAACTCAAAAGTTGGTATAATTTAAAGACCTAATATTTTAATCTCATTTCACAGCCATTGGTTTTACAGACTGCAGAGAAGCTGTTTAAATACTCAAGGGTATGGAGGTGGGGAAAACTTTGATTTTTAAAGATGAATCCACATCTATGCCCAGAATATGGGAGAAAGGAGAGAGCACCCAACAAATTACTATGAGGTACTCACAGATCTTGGCAAACATAGCATTGATCACACACTGGATGAAAACCAAAGTTAAGGCAAAGGTGAATGTCTCCTGTTTGGGTCCTTCTCCATACTTTCCTCTTGTTCTAAGATGAAACACATAAAAGACGAGGGGAGAAATTAGTTTGTGTCACTCGGTATCATCAAGTATGTTCAGTGCCACTGAAAGCTTTGGAAGTATCATGCTTTTGTGGTTGTAGTTAGAGTTAGTAAGGGTTACTGAACTTATTTACCCACAGGGACCGATTTGATTTAAGCCTAAAAACTAGATGCCAGCCTACTGATACCACAGCCTAAGGAAGAATATCCGTAAAGGACACAGGTAGGGGCAACAAGCAAAGTCAGACAGCGGAACAAAAGTATCCCCAGTAGAAAAATAAAGCAAGAAAAGCAAGACCGAGAGCACATGATTACCGGTCTGCAAACACCTCAGAGCTTTTTATTTTTATTTTTTTTTAAGGAAAAAAAAAAAAGATCTGGTTCAGGTCACGGAACGCTCTTGGAATCAACAAAAGTAAAAATATCTAAAGGAAGAAAAAAGAATCGCGTCCCAAAACTCGTGAGGCTGGCCCTGGAATTTTAGAATTACAAGGATGCTCAGCTAGCAATGCATAATAGCAGGGTGCAAAAAAAAAAAAAAGTCAGAGGGCCGAGCCGGAGAAGAGAAAAACCTGTACCAGACACAGGAAGCCTGAGGACTAGACTGTAAAATGGACGGTGGAGACTGGATCCCTGTCCTGGCTGGGGGCTGTTAGCAGTCCTGCCCCCTCAAAGGTCTGCTCACATCTTCTCCTGTAGGATCCCATAGTAGAAATAGCAGACAAAGACGCCCAAGAAGCAGAGCGGCAGGCGCAGCCGATCAGGCACCAGGGATCTGCTAGCGGCCATGAGACGCACGGACGAGTCGGCCGAAGATCCGTTCAGAGCAGGTAGCGGTACCGGCGGCGAAGGCGAAAGCTCCAGGCGGACATCGCCGGCCGGCGGCAGGGACCTCATAGGAGCTGCGTGCGACTGCCGGCTCGTAGGCCGGAGCAGCCACCTCCAGATATGCCCGCTCAGAGCTTCCGAGAGGGAAATGCCTCTCGCCCAGACAGGATCGTTTTAGGAAAGAAAGCAGGCTTTAAGACCTTGGCTCCATTCCTGGTGTCCAGGAAAGCCAGCCATATGAGGTTATTGTCTCATCATTTAGATTTTCCGATCAGGCAACGCCAAGGACACCTACAACACGGAGCTCGGCGGGGAGGCCTAGGAGATTATGCGTCGTATAGTGATGACGTACAAGTATGTGGATGTTATCAATTGGCTACGAAGAGCGAAAATAAGACAGATGGGCGGAGAAAGAGGCGGTGAGGCCAGGAGAGTGAATCAAAGTCTTTTTTTGCAGTTGGCTGTCAGGCATCGGCTGGGTCCTAACGCCAAGAACGCCTCATAGAGCCTTAGCGCCCTCTAGCCGCTGCCCAGCGTCAGCGACTCCAACCCTGTCTACCCTGCCTTTAAGACCTGGCTGAGACGTACCAGGTCCTTTGGGCACTTCAACTAAGTTTTCATGGCAGGGAGACACTAGGCAGGCTCCGTGATAGATCAGGCTCTTATCACTTAGGGGCAGCACAGTAGGTATTGCTAAAATTCCGAGCTACAGTTTTCTCACTCTGTAAACGAGGGGTAATTAGTAATAACCACCCCGTCACTCATTGAATGTTCTGAGGATTAAATGAGCTAAGGATTGCCAAAGTGTTTTATAAACTGTAAAGTGTGCTGTGCAAGTTTGAAGTATTATTAGTCATCACATTTTCTCAACTCTAATCGTATTTCCTCACCTCTTCGAGGTGAAAAATTCAAGTTTACTGAAATGCCTTTTTAAAACAACAACAAAAAAGACATGATCTCATGTAGCTCAGGCTGTCCTTGAATCTGCTATGTAGGAGAATAACGTTGAACTCACAATCCTTTTCTCTCCACCTTCCTTCTGAGTACTTAAGTAAATTTTCTCCAAGACCTTCCAACTCTCCAATGAAGTATCCCCCCACAACATACCCCTTCCTATTATTGGTCTCATCCATGGACTTATCCCTGATTCAACAGTTGGGTCTCCACCTGCTTTGCTAGAATTGCAAAAGCAAGACTAACATCAGATGACCAAGTCCCCTACCTAATAACAGTCCCAATTTTTAGGCAGTTGTGGGTCTTGGGGTTGCTTTTCTCTTCTAGCAGGCTTGCTCCTCTGGCATGGCCTCAGGCAAAGGAAGGAAAGGCAGGCAGCACCACACCCATCACTGGGGACCTGACTCACTAATGCTTTGGGGACAAGCCAGACATCTTTCAGGGCTAGGAGGACTAAGAGAAAATAGGGTCTGTCCCTTGTCTAGTGTCTCCTTTTTAAACTCTCTTACCCTTTGATTTACTCTACTCAATCAGCAGACACTTCCAGGGACCTAAACAGTAACTGAGTGAGTCTGGATTCCATTTCTGCCTTTTATTTACCAACTGGGACCTGAAACAGTTCACTTCACATGGGTTGAGTTTCCCGTGTGGTTTTTATTTTTATTTTTTCCAAGACAGGGTTTCACGGCTGTCCTGGAACTCTAGAGCAGAGATTCACCTGCCTCTGTCTCCTAAGTGCTGGAATTAAAGGTGTGTGTTGTTGCCACCACCACCTGGCTGAGTTTTCCTGCTGAGATCAATGGTGACAACCAGCAGGGGAGCTCGTTGGTTAGAAAGCACCAGCTGTGGAGCCATCAGGGTGCCAATCCTTACTCCCTGACTTGGTACAGTCTTTTGGACAAAGCTGTTTAATCTTTTGGACATTCCTTCACTCACAGAGTGGTTCTTCTCTCACCCAACAGTTGTCATATTTTCAATGACATTCTCTTAAATCCTTAAATTTGGTTTGCTGGTGATTACCAAACCAATGGATAGTACTTGGGATAGCTGGGGTGAGGGGGAGGTTCTGAGACAGATATGATTGTACCCTTAGGGTAAACTTTCCACCCAATAGAATGGAAATGTCTTTTGCTGAAATGCTTCATAAATTCCATGCACTAATGCACTAACAGAATGTTGGATGGCGATTCCCACAGAGCTCTTACATCTGAGAAGCTATGAAAGGACAAGGATGGTTTCTGTATCCCCTCCAGGACGGCACACTCTTGCCATGGGTACTCACTGAAACATAGATAGGCATGGTAGCTACAGCCTTAATGCTGTCCCAGCTGCAAGTCATTCCCTGGTCTCTCCTCCCTGCAAGTACAAGGAGTACCTGCAACGCCAGACTGTCTCCTTCAGTTGTATTCATGTTCTCTCTCAAGTCCACTGTCCCTCAGGAGCCTGTGGGCATCCTTATTAAGATGGGCCCCTTCCCTAGTGACTTCCATGTCCACTTGCAGGACACATCATGTTCTCCATTCCAAACAAGACTTCATGAGTCTACTGTTAGTGTGTCTTTGTGAAGAGTCTCTAGCAAGGCCCCATCCATATAGCAACTAGACCGTTGTATGTTAAACGGAGGTTCCTTCTCTTGAAGACAGGCTAAAGTGATGGATACAATACCTTCCATTCTACCTCACTCCTCCCATCCCAGGTATTCAGAAAACTCAAACTCCTGGAATACTTATTTATTTGGTCTATTAAAATCAAGATCTGCAAAAAACAAACAAACAAACAAAAAACCACAATAACCTCTAAACACAAGATAAGAAACCTTGAACATTAACATTCTTCAATTTCGTGTAAGCTCTGCAGTACAGAAAATATACAAACTTCAAATAGCTGCAAAAATAGTGTCTTTGGGAGAAAATAGAGTTTCTACATCGATACAAGAAAAATAGGCATTTTTCTAATTCAACCCAACCCTGGAATGGGTAGAGGGTATAGAGCTGCTATATGCCCCCTGGGGCAGGTGGAGGGTATGAGGCCACTACATGCCCCTGGAGGAATGCCAGACCCCTCTTCCCACTATTCATTTTGGGCTGGGATGCTGCTTAAGACAATCTTTAGTCAGGGTAAAATTGAGATGACAATGCCACTTGGGAAATCTCATGGTCCCCTGCCAACAGCTGACTGGTCAAGTGTTCTGGCCCTGAGAACCACTCTGGTCAGCTCCTCTAGGAGGGAGGCATCTGGTCTGCCTTTCTGTGTCTCTAGAAGTGGAGCTGTCAGGAAGCCTGTGGCATTTCCCCTCTCTCAGTCACAGCCAACTTGTTCCATGACAAGAGCCTCTTACAAGTCATTTGAACTCACATCCTAGACCAGAAGATTCAAGACCTTCTAGTGGGTGACGGAAGCTGCAGGTACACAAGTGTAAGTTGTGAGCTGCCTAGCTGCTAGTGGAGGAGCTAAGACTCCTCCCTTTTGGAGGGGCTGATGTCCACCAAAGGACCTGGGGCTTTGACACAATAAATGAAAGTGCTCAAAGGCCAAGAGGGAAGGGCTCCTCCATCCCCCAGCTTGGGAAGCTAATGAAGAGCTTGCCGCCAAGGCACTAGTCTCCGTGGTGAAGTGTGGTAGGGTCTGGGGGACTCAGACTACCAAGGAGCTCTGGAAGAGCACAGGCTCTTCTGATGGTGGGGAGCGCTGCCATGGCTCAGATGGCAGTGAGGAGGCCTTGGAAGCTTCTGGATCCTTCCGAGGTGGTGCCCTGGGGCTTGCAGGGGGAAGAGGAGAGCCAGGGCTGGAGGGGCAGTTGCGGAAGATGAAGCCCATACTGGGGAAGAGGGGCTTGATCAAGCTGACAGGGCAGAAGGCAGAGCCAGTTGGGTTGAAATGAACTTTGTTCTTGTCAGGACAGGAAGTCAAGAAGGCCAAGTCAGGACCTGGGGACCTGAGGGATGGGGAGAGACACAGACACGTAAGTACAAGAAAAATTGCCAGTGAAACAAGGGCGGATGCCTCAGCAGGGCATCTGGGGAGCCAGAAGGGCAACTGCCTCAGCAGGGTGCCTGGGAGCTGGGTCACTGCTCAGATAGGACAGTAACCTGGTCAAAACCTGGAAAGCTCTGCCACTTTTGAGGCCCCTCAGGTCTCATTGCTGCTGTGGTAGGTTTTGCCTGAAGCAGGTTCTCAGCCTTAGCCATATTGACATCTAAGGTTGAATGACTCTGTTTTGTGGGGATCATGGTAGAAAGCACTTCCCTACAAGTCACAGGACATTTAACAGCATCCCTGGACTGTACCAACTAGCTAGCAGCAGGATCATGCCCCTTCTCCCTCACTATGACAACTGAAAATGTCTCTTGGGCAAGGGGTGAATGTACAAGTGTTCTACTGGGTTCTACTCCCCAATATAGAAATATGTTCACATAAGGAGCTTCCCAGTAGGAAAGTTGCTGACATGAACAAAGCCCAGGAGTTCTTAGGAAATAACTGATCAACACCACCTTCTTTAAAGGTCTAAAGCAGAGTGGGAAGCTAGCAGAGATGACCGAGAGGCTATTCTAGCTTCATGAGTCTGTGACAGAATGAGGACCAGTCACAGCCTCACTTCCCCCTGCCTCTGTGGGCCGGGGGGGGGGGGAAGCTAGAGGAGTCCAGCCTGCATCAGCTGCAGTACAGAGCCTCTTTCCTCTACAGTGCCTCAGAGGACCAGGAGCCAGAAGAACACCAGGCAGCAGTGGGAACAGTAATGAAGACCTGCTGACAGTGGGTTTTTTTTTTTTCCAGAACGCCTACCCCCATGGGTTGTCCTCTCCCTCAGTTGAGATACAAATGGTGCCCTCAATCCCCAAAACCCAGACCTAGCCAAATCTTTACTTCCACACCATGACTAAACTTCCTGGCTGCTATCGAAACCACAACTTCCAGTGTGAATCTACCTAAACGAATATAAAGCTACAGGAGAAAAATAGAGCAAGCTCTCCCAGGCCTGCAAAAGGGACTGGGGTAGCCTCTGGAAAGGCCACAGCAAAACCACACAGACGGTAAAGAGATCAGTGCCTGGCTTCTGAACCATCCAATAAGATTTGAGAATATTCCAAAGTTCTTTCTTCCACAAATTAGAAATTTCTCTCTGGAAGTTTACAACACTGGAACTGAACAGCCAGGGAGTAAAGAAATACTGATATGTTCATTCTCTCTCACTCATTCATATTCATTGTCTGTCTATCTCTCTGTTTCTGTCTGTCTCTGCACTCCCCTTTCCCCCGTCCCCCTCTTACTTTCTGATTATGGTCTAGCAAGTCCTCACACTTTCCCCAGGGATGGTTAAAAAAAAAATAGAAGGAACAAAAGGCTTAGGTTTCAGATCTCTTTCCCTTCCAGCTCCCGCTGTGCCTGTGGCTGGCATGTGGGCAGAAAGCAGGTTTCTATGGAGATAATGATAAGCAAAGATTTAAGTGCTCAGAGTAGGTAATGTCAACAAGTTTGATCATGGAAAATCTGTGAGACCGATAGTCTGATGTTGACAACCTCTAGACACTGGAGACTGAAGAAGGACCTGTCAGGTGGGACAACATGCTCCCCTTCTGTATTGTCCCTCCCTCTCATACCTCATCCATGGGATGTACTCACGTGGCCTCCTCAAACACACGCACTCTCTCACAGCCTTCTGGGGGCTCCCGTTTGAAGACGTAGCTGTGATTGGGCCGAGGGGAAGCAGCAAAGGCAAGGACTGGAGATGGACTGCCATCTTCTAGGAAGGCTGGGCGGCCTGGAGAGGAGGCTACAGGGAAAGCAGGGCTGAGTTAGTGGAGACAAAGGAAAACCTCTACTCTCCTCAGCTCAAGCCTTCTGTACACAGGGGCCAGGCATCTGCTATTTGGGCTTGTGTGTTTCATGCTATACCATTGGAGACAGGGGTTGTAGCTTAGCTGTAGAGCACTTGTTAAGTAAGCAGTATGAGGTCATGGGTCCTACTCCTAACAGCACCACCAAAGGGGACAAAACTTGTTGAATTGATGGAGAAGATTTCTTTCAATCCTATATTCCCAGGAGCCAAGAGAATGCCTGGATCTCTGACATAAAGGGAATTCCTGCTGTCCTCTGCCTTCTCCCGGGGTCAATGACCTGCCCGAGGAGCACCATAGCCTCATCCATCTGTATTTTGGAAAGCTAGCCCCTTCTTCCAGAGGACTCCTGCGTTAACTCCAAGAAGTAACCTTACCTTGACTCTGCCCCACTCAGAGGATAACATTTTTCTCACTTTTCATCCTGTGACTGCACTTTGCCTAGGCTCTAAATATTGACTTCATCTGTATTTCTTTTAACAATTATTCCTTCTCATTTGTGCTCTGTTTATTTCCTGTGTATATTGTTAGACCACGCCCTTGAGTAGCCTAGCTTATAAGGTTACTGTGAATGAGTCAGGTGGTGTGGGCAACAATGCTTTCTAACATAGGGTGTTGGGATTCCTGCCTTATTCTAAGTGGAAAGCCAAAGTCTGCATGGGAGAAACTATGGATTTAGAATCAGAAATTTGTGGAACCAGTCTGGGTCAAACATGCAGGGCTCTGAATAAGAGACTACATTCTCTTATCTAATTTGTAACTGCCTTGAAGCTCTTGCTGGATATGAGTCAAAGCTTTCTACCTTAGCAGCCTGAACCTCAGCCAAATAACAGGGATGGGAAAGGCTGCTCTTTTGGGTAAGAGACTTTATAATATAAACTTGGAGTCAGAGTGCTGTAAGGACCGTTATTATCACAGGTATGGTGTGCAGAATGACAACTCACACAGATGCTGGCTGGTTCATAATGCTAGGCCTGGAATGCTTTACAGCAAAGGTCAGTGGAGGCCCTGCTGTAGCCCAGAGCCAGCTCTACTGCTCTGGCTCCATGACTTACCTTTGTTACTGTGGATGGATGCCAGCTCCTCGGTGGCACTCTGGTGCTCCTCACGGCTGGCCTGGCCAGGAGGCTGGGGGGATGCCAGTGGCATGGAGGGAGAGCTGGTCAGGTTGCCTGGCTCCAGGAGGAGGGGATGGTCACAACTGCTATTCTGTGGAGGAGCTGGGGCACGGTGCCCATCAGGGACCTCAAGTATCTAATGAGGAAGGAGAAGAGACTCAATCCAGGGCCTTCCCAGGCCTGTGACATTGCAGTGACCCTCAGGGGACTCCTTGCACCTTTTCTCTTAGCCTCGAGGATAGAAGAATGTCACTTCCTCAAGTCATTTATTCCCTGACCTACCTGCAGTCTAGGAGAAACTCTTTCTCCTCGAGACTTGTTAATCCCATGTACATTTGTGTGATGTGATCAGTGCCCCTCTGCGTACGAGGCTCTTGGACACAAAGGCGATTGATATACATGGTGACATAATAGGGACAAGGTACCAGAACACCGCACATGCTATATGTCACTTGCAGGACAAGCGTGCAGATGGTCATCATACATTAAATACCTTGTACCCTCCTTTTTAAACATTTGATGGTATTTGGACCCACAGTGAACTAGTTGTGTGCATGTGCTCAGGGGCATAAGGAATTGAACACATATTCTTTTAAAATCAGCCAAAAGCTGGGTGTAGTAGCACATGCCTTTAATCCCAGCACCCAGATAGATCTCTGTGAGTTCATCTCTGTGTTCTTGAACTCACATAGACCTTTCTGCCAAGATCAGACTGGTCTACATATGGAGTTCCAGGACAGCCAGCGCTACATAGTGAGACCCTGTCTCAAAATAAACAGACAAATAAAAACAAACAAAAGCTAGGCGGTAGGTAAATAACAAACCAAGGCTGTGCCCACCAGAATTATGTTCATACAGCTCAACTGCTGCTCCCTAACTGAACTGTATCTATCTAAAAATGGACCCCAGATGGCAAAGGAGGCAGCTGGTAATTCTGCCTGGGAGTAGGGTAGGAGGAAGGCTGCATAGGGCAACTGCGCATGAAGGGTGATGGGTGCCCGTCAGTAGTAGACAGAGAGGGAGGGAAGTAGTGACTGAAAGTAAGGTAGCATGAGCTGAGGCACATGTGGGTAAGGGTGGCAGTCAGCTGACGGTTTCCTTGTAGCAGGGGCCCTCTCTGTACTCATCTGTGATGGTTAATCTAACTTTATGGACATTAAAATTCCAGCAGAAACAATCTCTGAGCATGCTTGTGAAGTATTCACTGAATTGGGCTAACTGAAGTAGGAAGTGCCACCATAAATTGACATGGCACCATTCCCAGGCAGGGGTCCCAGACTGAATAAAAAGTAAAAACCCAACTGAGCCCAAGCACTCATTGCTTTCTGCTTCATGACCACAGATGCCATGCGTCCCATGGCCTCACCCTCATCACCATGACTGCCCACCATGACAGATCTCACCCTGGAACTCCAAGCCAGAATGTGCTTCCTTCCTTGAGTTGCTTTTGTTGGGTATTTGTCACAGCAAAGACAAAGAATTAACATGCCTGTCCCTACCACAGGCCTTCCCTAGTGACACCCACCTCCCCTGCTGCTCCTGTGCTTAAATGAACTCCAGCTGTGTACTGAAGGTGATGTTTACATGTTGTTGTTTCCAGACCTACAGCCCAAGAGTTCTTGAAGAGTGGCACTGCTGTCACCCTCACGCAGGAACAGCAGGCCAGGACCATCGGGGCAGCCATCACTCACCCTCAGCAGCTCCTCCTCACCCTGCTCCTTCACAAACACCTCTTCCAGTTCCTGGTTGAGCCCTTCTAGGCTTCTGTGCAGACAAGGGCTGAGTCGAAGGACAGGGGATCCTGGCGGGAGGCTGGGAAGGGATGCCTAAGGAGAGGCAAATGAAGCAATCAGATGATGTCCCCACTTGGCCCCAGACAGTTACCAGCTATGACTGGAGGGAATGATCATGTCCATATAGCTTTTTTCTTCACCTGTTTTCCAAATTGAAAAAAAAAAAAAGAGAGATGAACAGGAACAGGATATCACCAACTAGGGATTGCCAACAAGCCCACTCAGAGGGCATTTCTCCAGGAACTAGAGCTCTGAGACACCAGGAAGATGCTGCTAGTGTCACTGCCTTTATTGTGGCAGAGGAGAAAGACACTAAGGCCACTCAGTGGAGCCCAACTTTGGACTAAAACTTTTCCTGACCATCCATGTGGCTCAGTGCTGCACAGCTGGACAGAACCCTATACACTAAAGAAGCCTGCCATGAAGGAAGCCAGAGGGCGAGCTGGTGGTTGGGAGGACAGCATACCCTCACTGCTCCCAGTACAGCATGGTCCCCTTGGACAGGGGAGCTCCGCTCCTTCTCCTTCCCACCGCGGCTCAGCTTTGTCCTCTGCAGCTGTTGCTTCAACTTGGTGATCTAGCAGAAGAGATGGAGGGGAAAGGCAGTGAGGCAAAGCCAAAGGACACTGTTCCCCCCCTCGGTGAGGCCCCGCCCATGAGGACTCCTGAAAGGGACACAGACATGCTAATTCACCACAGCCAGAGGCTCAGCTCAGCCAGAGACCCTTCTGCTAGTCTGGATTTTTAAAGTGTTATGCATCTCCTATATCAGCAGTTCTCAACCTGTGGGTCACTCCCTCTTGGGGGTGACATATCAGACATTTACAGTATGACTCCTAACAGTAGCAAAATTACAGTTATGAAGTAGTGACAAAAATAGTTTTATGGTTGGGGTCACCACAACATGAGGAACTGTATCAAAGGGTCGTAGCATTAGAAAGGTTGAAAGCTGTTGCCCTGGATGAGTCAGACTCCAAACAGAAAACATACAACATCATGATTATGGGTTGTAAGGGACACCCTTCCACTAAGTGTATGAGGGAGGCATGGCAGCATACAGTTTAATACCAGCACTTGGGAGCCAGAGGCAATTTGTAAATTGCAGGCCAGCCTGTCATTTGAAGGTACTTGGGGGAAAAGGCAATGTCTCAAAGGGGGCAGGGGCAATGAGTAGCCTTTTCTTTTCTTTTTTTAAGATTTGTTTTCAGGAGGCTGGAGAGACGGCTTAGTGATTAAGAGCACTTGTAGTGGATCTGAGTTCAATTCCCAGCACCCACACATTGGCTTACAACCATCTGTAACTCAGATTTCAGGAAATCTGATGCTTTCTTCTGAATTCTGTGAGCACTAATCATGCATACAGTAATAGACATACATGTAGGCAAAACATTCATACATCTAAAATACATATTAAAAAAACTAAATTTTTTCAAAGGCTTATTTTTAATTGTGTGCGTGTGTGTGGGTCTGTGTGTGTGCAAATGTGTGTAGGTGAGCATAGAGACCAAGGCACCGAGTCCCTTAGGGCTGGAGTTACATATAGGTGGCTCTGAGCTGTCTGACATAGGTGCTGGGAATGCAACTCTAGTCCTTTCCAAGAATAATGAATGATCTTGACTGCTGAGCCATTGCTCTAACTGGCTGGTTTTTTCTTTTTTCTTATCTTGAGACTAGGTCTCATTCTGTGTAGCCCAGGTTGTCTTGAACACAACAGTCTTTTTCCCTTAGCCTCCTGAGTGTTGAAATTATAGGCATTCACCTCCATACCTGGCTAAAAGTGGCATTTCTGAGGGTCAATAACCTTTCATTTCTCAAATGATTTTCTCAAGTATCCCAAAGACCTTGAGACCAGGGATTATGGACATTCAATCCTTTCCCTCGTTTAAAAATATATTATCAGGCTGGATAGATGGCTCATCAGTTAAGACTGCTTTTTCTAGAGGTCCTGAGTTCAGTTCCCAGCAACCACATGATGGCTCACAACCATCTGTAATGGGATCCGATGCTCTCTTCTGGTGTGTCTGAAGACAGAAGCAGTGTACTCATAAAATACTTTTTTTTTTTTTTGTTTTTCGTTTGGTTTTTTGAGACAGGGTTTCTCTGTGTAGCCCTGGCTGTCCTGGATCTCACTCTGTAGACCAGGCTGGCCTCGAACTCAGAAATCCACCTGCCTCTGCCTCCCAAGTGCTGGGATTAAAGGCGTGCGCCACCATAGCCTGGCTAAAGTACTTTTTTTAAAAAAGTAAATTATACCAAGAAGAGAGAGAGAGATGCCCAGGCCCTGTAACAACATAGGGTATCACTGCATTTCTGCAGGTGAAGGAACAAGTCTACTGGAACCCCAAGCTCAGAAGGCTGAGTCAGAAGTCTTAGTTTGAGACCAGACTAAACTATAGCCCTGTCCCCCACCAACAATCCCCAAACCAAACAAATGAGCAGACAAATACTTTTGAATGTGGTTCCCATCACACGTGTCATTCTGGGCCTTCACAGCCTGAGCAGGATGCAGAGCATTGTCAACAGGTGAGAGCTTGATGGAACTCAGAAAGTAGACTTGCTACCCACTGCCGTAAAAGTTGTGATAATAGTCAAGAAGAAACAGATTTTATTTATTTATTTATTTGTTTGTTTGTTTGTTTTATTGGTTTTGGTTTTTCAAGACAGGGTTTCTTTGTGTAGCCTTGGCTGTCCTAGAACTCACTCCATAGACCCAGCTGGCCACAGACCTGTCTGCCTCTGCCTCCCAAGTGCTGGGAATAAAGGTGTGCGCCACCACTGCTTGGCTAAGAAACTGCTTTTTTAAATTATTGTTTTAGGTATACTTAGTGTATGAGTGTTTTGCCTACATGCATGTGTGCCTAGTGTCCATGGAAGTCAAAAGAGGGCATCAAGTCCCCCAGAACTAGAGTTCCTGATGGTTGTGTGCCACCATGTAGGTGCTGGATACAGAACCTCAGAAACAGCAATGCGAATTCTTAACCTCTGAGCCACCACGTCAGTCCCTAGAAAATGGTTTCTAATCATACTGCTGGGGACTGGACCCAGGGCCTCACCATGCTGAGGGTGGCTCTACTTCTGGGCTGCATTTCCCAGCCCGAGGATGTGCTTTTAGACTTGTCACTGGGGACCAATCAGACCATGAAGACCATGACTCCCCACCCTTCATGTGCACAATTTGTTTACTCTGCCATTCAAGGCTTTAAGAAGTTCTATGTTTCCACTTGGGTTGAAACTTACAGTCCAGTCACCGTGCGTTTTCTCAGCGCTCTGAACATCACAGAGGGCAGAAACAACTTCCCTCTGTGAATGGGTCAGGGATGAGTCCTGCTAAGTCGACCTTTCCTTTAGAGCTGCCACAGGACATATCAGAAGGAGCTGGTTTAGAAGCCCTGGAATTTCAACCTGTGGCTTTCTCTCCTTGGTGTCAATGTCTCCAGCCCTCCTAGGGCAGAGGGAGGAGGGCCAAGAGAATGTATTAGGAACCTAGGATTATTTTTCTCTTCTTTTAAAAGGAAACTCGGTGGATGATTAAGTAGTAAATGAGGCTGGGGGCTCCTGATTGCCAGGACCTTGTTCCCTGTCCTCCTTCAGTCTCTGACTCACTTACCAGAGTCCAACCTCAAAGGAACTAAGCAAACGACTCTCCTAACCTGCATGCTGCTGAACTCCTCAGCAGCCACTGGCTGGAGTTTCTCTAGCAAGAGGTTCTGAGGCCCCACACCTAAGCCATTGGAAGCCTGGGATCCAGTTGAAGAGCTGCTCCCTCAGGAGACTGGCAGAAGAAGAGAGGATGGAGATGTAGCTATCTTCAGGATAAAGCTGTCACATAGTGCCAGAAGATGGAGATTGTAGGGAGAAGGCAGTTACCTCTTTTCGGTGGTCTGTGCTGCCCCACGATGCTGATCGCTTGTGCATGCAGAAGCTGGCCCGCTCACCTTCTGGCTCTTGCCAGGACAGGGGTGTCTGTAGAAAGACATACAGTAAGACAGGCAGCTCCCCAGGCAGGAAGCAGCCGGGCGGTTTCCTGGATAGAGGAGGTGGGCTGTACAGCCTCCTCACATCTGCTCATCAACCTCATGGACGCACCCAGCACGCTTTATCCTTTCAGGCATGAAAACCATGTGCGTGGCCTCATCCCAATTTTTACTCTCCAGGAAACCTTCCCCAAGGCCCGACAGTGCTGACCTCCTCTCTCTTTTATTTTTTTATTGTGAGTTTGGTACTGGGGATGGAACCCAGGGCCTCGCAAATGCTAGGCAAGTGCTCTACATTGAGCTACATCAGCCCTTCCTGATTTGTGTACAGTCAGTCTGAGTGCACTCCAGTGGTCCCTCTCCCAGGCAGCTTCAGAAGAGCCCTGTATCTTTTATTCTCTCCCCATGAGCCCAGCTAAGGCCAGGTGCCTGGGAACCCATGGAAAACAAGTGTACAAGATCCCAAAGAGGAAACAGGAGGAAGGCCTCCATGGGTGCTCAGGATAAAGCAGGTGGCAACTGTGTAGCGCCATGCCTCAAGCTTATTCCATCACACAGAGGGAGTGCCAGGGATGCCGAAGTTCTCCAGCATAGGCAGGGAGAGACAGCTTCAGAAACATGGAGCCAGAATTCTCAGTCCAGCACTGGTTCTTGGTCTGTTCATGCCTCTTCCTCCCCATGGTCCTTCTTTGTTCCTTGTGGGGAAGAACATTCCATTTGCTGCCTTCCCTCTGCGGCATAAAGACAGGGGACCCAAGATGGTGGTGGAGGAGCCTCCACTGAAAGAGGAAGTTATTGGCTCCAAGCATGAGGCTCAAGAGGCCCAGATCCCTCCCCATCACCAACATCCTATTTCCATTCCAAGGGAGCGGCTGAGGGGAGTGCTCTAGTGGGACCAGCTCCTCTCTGACTACTGTGCACAAGCTGCCAAAAACACAGGGCCTGGGAACCAGCTCCTCTAAGAGATCTGCTGACCTCCCCCAGAGGCTGCTGTACACAGAGAGGGGGAGGATCGGGGAAAACAAGACTCCTCACCACCCAACAGCTGCTAAGAGGAGCTCACAGGGCAAGTCTGAGCCAGGATTGTGAGAGCAGACTGCCTGGTGCGACAGCTGCATGCGGAGAAGCCACTGCAGACTGAGCTTCTGGCCCTTCCTGTCTGCAGCTGCCCATGAGCAGGACCTTTCCCAGGCTGTGGAATACAGCCAGGGTGAGACAACTGGCATCACCAGGGAGCACATCCTCAGCTTCATTCCCATCATTCTTCCTTTATGAAAAGTGCAGCCAGGAATGCAGGCGTGTACCCCAGAGCCCTCAGGTGACGCTGGCTCACAGTCTCTGGAAATCGAGTAGTTGATCTTCCAAATGCCCGTGTCTCTTTAACCCAGAGTATCAGACCTCAGAGGAGCTATACAAACTGACACTGGAAACACAGCCCATCTCCTCTTCAGCTACTAGGACTCTGCAGTAACACACATGTCCTCCTTTGCTGGTGCCTAAGCCAAGCTTGCAGATCACCAGTGCTGCCAGTATAGTCCAGTCCTGCACAACTGTCACCACTGGAAAAGGAGCAAAGACCACAGAGGAGAGATGGCAAAACCTAAGAGGAGGATGTTCCCTTCTCACCACTGAAGATACTGTGCTCACAAGTGGGTGGTGAAAGGAAAGAAGGACGCTGCCTCAGGTTGCAAGTGACTACTACCACCTCTTCAAATGTTTCAGCTACCGTCTCCTAGGAGATGTGAAGGAGCACCAGGGGTGGATGGTACAGGAGTAGAGGAAAGAGGTGGAAACAATAGTAGTTGGTATCATCTCCTCTCCTAATCCATTTCCAACCTTTCTTTCTTCATCAACACCTTCCTACCAAGCACTGAGTACTCTGTATACATGTGAAGTTGACGGCATCACTGTATCTCAGCATCCACCGCCTGCCCATGAGAATCATCACCACGTCCCTCAACCCAGACAAACTCATCTTTCTCTCTCTTTACCTCACCCACTGCTCTCTAAGCTTCTTCCTTCTATGATGGGCGAGCCTTACTGCCAATCCCTGCCTCCAGAGTGCTCTTGTAAGAGAGAAGCTGAAGGAGCCAGTACATGCAGAGGATAAAGCAATATGACCGCTAAAAGCAGAGGCCAGTGCAAGGTGCCATGAGCTAAGAGAAGTCAACAGCCATTGAAAGCCAAAAGAAGCAAGTGGTACAAAGACTCCCCAAGAGCACTGTGTCCCGAGCTGGGTGCCATGCACCTGTATACAGTCCCAGCACTTGGGAAGCTGGGGCTGCAGGGTTGCAATCTTCAAGGCTAATTTGAGTTCCGTAGCAAGGACTCTACCACAAAAAGAAAACAAAAACAGCTCTGAGATATATTTGTATCAAGTCACTGCAACTGAACTTGGGGTCTTCTGGAATCTAAAACTCTGAGAGAATACACATCTGCTGCCATAAGCCACGAAGCCTGGGGTAACTGTCAAAGCAGCCCAAGGAACCTAACACACCAGGGCTGCTGGACTCCAAGCTGCTTACAGGCTGGTGTGAGTACTGTCAAGCAGGGCAGGTACAAAGGTCTAGCTTTCTGCCTCTCTAGCTGCAGTGGGTATGTCAAGAGGGGAAGTGTACCCCACATTGCTCAGGATCCTCCTTTCTAAGCCTCACTACAAAGGCCTTGATCATGGTCTCCTTGGGGAACAGTAAAGTCACAGCTAAGACCCATTTCAAGGAGGTCACCAGGACAGGGTCAGGCCAAGCTGTGAGGCAGCAGTGTAAATAGTCATGCTAGATGTCCCTTTGTGTGGAGGAGAGTCTGGGCATACGGGACCAAAACTCCATGCTTCAGGGGACTCACGCACTAGAATGGACTTTCCTCATACCCTGGCTAAGAGAGTAACTGAAGGAGGGGTAAGATTACTAACCATGAGTGAGTGGCCAGGTCTGCAGCTGCTGTACAAAACCAGACATGAATGGGGAGAGGACAGTTGTCTTGCCAGGGATTGTAAGATTCCAGGACAGCGTGTGGAGGGATAGATGGGTATGGAAGAGGAAGACAGGTTCCCACAGAGCTAACAGAGCAACAAAACCAAGGAGGATGGGACCCTCCACACTGGGATGCCTTTCTTGGCCTCCAGCCCAGCTAAGTTTCTACCTAGAGGTCATGATCAGGAGGGGAAGAGTCCAAGCCTTCAATGTCTCTAGTGACCTTGGGCTCCTGATCATGCTCCGTGTGCAGAGCCGGGCTGAGTCCTGGCAACGTTACCTGTTAGGAGTAGAGAGCAGCATAGGACCTGACTGGGGATAGACGGCTGGTCAGAGGGCACGTGCGGAGCTCAGTCCAGAAGGAAGCCAGTCCCTTAGGTCTCTGAGGCTCTGAGGGTGGTCTACTGGCCAACACCAGAACTGTGGCTACAGGTGGCCAAAGCCACCAAGTCTAGCTTAGCTCAGATTTTTCCATCATGGCCCCATTTTCAAGTATTTGCTGTATTGTCAAACCATACACTGAACTACTGGTCTTGGTCACTAGTTTGGAAAACAGGCTCTGTGCCCAAGGCCTTATGCCCACAAAAAACAAAAACAAACAAGCAAAAAAACAAAACAATTTTTTTTAAAGATCTGTGATGATCACACTGGGTCATGTGCCATCAGTGAACACTGAGGCAATAGCTCAGGGAAAGGGAGGACCTCACCCTCTGAGGCATGGAAAGACTGAAAGGAAGTCCTCTCTAACCAGTAGGCTGCCTTAGCCTCTGGCCTTTGGGATATTCCATGATGATGTCTGTTAAGAATTTAAGACTAGCCGGGGCAGTGGTGGCGCACGCCTTTAATCCCAGCACTTGGGAGGCTGAGGCAGGTGAATTTCTGAGTTCGAGGCCAGCCTGGTCTACAGAGGGAGTTCCAGGACAGCCAGGGCTACACAGAGAAACCCAAAAAACCAAAAAAAAAAAAAAAAAAAAAAAAAAAAACTTAAGACTAAAGATAAGTCAGAGGTAAATGGGACCAGGGGCGGGATCACAGAGGTTTCCCATCTTACCAACTAATGAAGCAGAAATAGGGATGCAAAAAGCCAGAGTGAGTGGAGCCAGCCAGGGGAGGTCCCCAACGTCCCTTTCTGTGGACAGGATGCCACCAGCTGGGGAACTTTGCTCACACAGTCATCCCAGCTGTGGGAAGACCACTTCCTCCCTCCAGAAGAGTACAAGGCACATATACTTTGCCCAGTAAGAAGGGAGAGAGGTAACCACAGCCACTGGCATGTGCTGCCATCACTAGCCCGGGCCAACGCCCAGCCACTAGGAGGAGAGGCCAACTCAAAGCACTATGGTAACCAGCTCTGGGTTACCAGATGGCCTGGGGGAAGGGTGGGCCACAGAAGAGAAAACACACTCAAATAAACTGAGACAATTCTGAAAAACTCCTCTCAGTCACAGAACTTCCTGCAGAAGATGGAGATGTCACCGGAGGTGGGGTTGGGGGCGTGACTCCCTAGTTGTCACTGGCCCTGTTCTCATGAAGCCAATGCTGGAAAAAACCATTCACACCTTTCACATTGGTCCTCTTGGCTCAAAATAAGCCAGGCTGGAGGTCTAGCTCAGGAGTACAGCATCTGGCTAGCATGTGCAGGCCCTGGGTTCCATCCCCAACACTGAAAAAGATAAAAGCAATGAGGCAGTGGCCCCTCCCCAGGTATCATGGCCACACCCCTTCCTCCTTTCTAGAATAACTGTTTTTGTTCCTCTTGCCTTGTATTCGAGGAGTCTAGCTCCTATTCAATGTATGGCTGCCTAAGGATTGACTTTGTACTTGACTGAAAGCATGGAACATGGCCAGGAAGGGGATCTTGGGATTATTGATGACATTGCCATAGACCCAAGGGCTGGGCGCTTTTCATTCTCTTCTGGCCTATGCAGCGACAGGCCTGGAGTACACAACACGCCCAGGTCTCTAATGGCAGGTGTTCTGTGTCTGGGGCATAGCTCTGACACTGGCTTGGAATGAGCAAGGCCCTCTAGGGGAGGTTCTGGGAAAGAGCTGCTTAGCTTCAGCCATAACTGAAAAGCATATCCCTGGGAGTGTCAGGAATGACACAGCCTTCAACACAGGGAGGTTAGGCACCCAGGAGAACAGTAACAAGTACCTGCCATTAGGCTGGATGAAGCAGACCATGAAATATTTCACTGCTATGGCTAGGAGAAAAAGGGCGTAAGTGAGGGACAGGGTAGGAATGGCTGGCTTGCTCAAAGCAACTGGGAAAGGTCTGGCAACCATCCACTCCTAACAGCTGAAAAGCTTTTAATGAACTCAGGATGTAGCTCAGTGGTAGAGCATGAGCACTTGCCTTGCCTGCCTGAAGTCCTAGGCTCTATCTCCAACATGACAACCTAACAAGCAAACCAACCAACCAGACATATACATACACACATTCATATGTACATACACACACACACACACACACACACACACACACGCACACACACATAGGTATGCTTTCAAAGACCTTCATAGATCTAGAGCCTCTGCTCCCTTTTCCTTTCTCCACATTCCCTGGAAATTTCTTCTTTAGCCATCCTTCTGGGTGATCTCTTGCTGTTTAGAAGGGAAGCAAAGCCTTCTGGGGAGATGGCAGTTGAGCCTAAAGCTTTCACAGTGTAATGCCAGTGCTAAAAACAGCAGCTTGTGCCAGGCACAGGGGCCTCAAGCAGGAATTTGAGTGGAACCCAAACCTAGGAGCAGAAAATTCCCTCAAGAGCAGGCCTGGGAGGTGGGCAGAGCACATACTTGGGGTTGGATGCTTACACTGATCAGAATTCTCCCACCTCTTGCCTGCAGCCACAATATTGACAGGTTGCTAAGAGTTCCTCGAGGGCTGGAGCCCATCCCGGGAAAGAGGAAAGCTAGAGGGCTGGGCCTTGCCAGACCCATGGAGGCACATCGCTGACCTCTGTCTTGCTGTGGCAAGAAGCCCAGACTTGTTATATAAAAGATCTGGCCTGCAGCTGGAGTCGAAGCAAAAACATGCAGCTCAGAACCCAGGCCACTCCACTTGGCCAGAGGACGTCTGAGGCCAGCCCTGCCTGGGGTGACAAAGAGAAAGCTACATGAGGAGTGGGATGGTCACTGGACAGAGGCTGGCAAACAGGAAATGACTGAGGAGGGAATATGCTTGCTGCCTGATGTCTAACAAAGCCAAGATGCTCATGAGTCCACCTACTTGAAGCAACATCAAGCCCCACCTGCAGGAAGCCCTCCTTGATTAACTATATTATCTGGCCTGAGCCACAGAGAAAGGAGTGTGTACTACCAGGCCCAGGTGGGATAAAGCATATCCCTTTCTCCTTGCCTAAGGATAATGGGATACCAGTGCGGGCTCCCAGGAGGGCGCCTGCTCCCCTTCACCTCCTTCCTGTACATCTACAGAAGACTGGCCACTGAGAGCATCTTACTGCTTTAAACTTGTTTCAATTCTTTTTGGTGCAACAAGGGGCATTTCTGGAAGAATCTTGCTCCTCTAAACTTTGCCAGGCATCAGTCCCATGCCATCCCTTGGCTGTCTGTTCTTAGGCCTTCAGGGAACTGGAAACCAGGCTCAAAGAAACCAAATCTTGTTCCCATTGGAAGAATGGGCATTCAAACGTTCATTAAAAACATTTGAAAGTGGATCTCATAAAAAGAAAGGGGCTGATGAGATGTGCTGAGGAGGCAGAGGGAGTCGCATGGAGCATGGGGTCCACATCCCCCGGTCGCCACGCAGCATGGATGTGGGCAGAGTGGGCACACTCTACTCAGCAAAGGAAGAGCTGCCTCACCCCGTCTTATTCTGTTACCCAGAATGGAGGGCTGGGCCAAGCTAGGTGTTCTTCCCTGCAGGTTGAACAGGACTCAGCTTAAGCTGCCCCCAAAGGGAACCTTACTCTTACCAACTCAAGTGCTAAGAAGACTGACGTCCTAGGTCAGAAACATCTTTGGGTAATTTGCAGATGAGATGACTTCTTGCTCAAGTTAATGAATTGTGTCCAAAAGATGGACACATGGACTGGATGGTCTGTGGAGAGCCCTTCCAAGGGCAGGACTCTTCATGAAAACATAGGAGAGAAAGCTGGGCTGTGCAGGACTCGGATTGGTGCCCTGAAGCACCCCTAGCCTGGCTGCTGGCAAGGTGTAGCTCTTCATGGGAATGCCCTACTCTACAGATCCAATGGGGTCGACCCTGGCTCAGCACCTCTTTGGCCACTTCCTCGGATGGATGCCTGGGGAATGCTAACTGGATCAAATGTTGGCCTGAGTTTAACTTCAGGAAGGCAAATTTCATTTTAAAAGTCCCAAACTCCAAAGTCAGCTGCAGATTCTCCACATGTAAACCCTGAAATCCAAATCGTCAGCCCCAGCTTGACGTCTCTTTTCCACCAGGCAGGTGGAACGCAAACTCATTTTCACCTATGTTGAAACAAAGACGGAAAAAACCCTGGTAAACAGGAGAAGAAGAAAAGTTTCTATGTACACCCAAGCCCAGGACAAGTCACTTCTGTGACACAAGTCACCAATGGCCTCCTCAGCCAGCCCTCCCACCCCTCCTGATCCCATTACCTGGGTGGCCTTGTCATTGGTACAGCAGGTAAAGGCCCCATCAGCATCTCGTGGCCACTGGCCCAGAAGGTAGGAACTGAGGATGGTGTCCAAGGAGAACGTACGCCGGACCTGGGGTGGCTGAGGCCTACACACTGACTTTTCTGGGGCCACCGAACAGGGGACGCTAGCTGAAAGAGAGCACAGTCCACAAGGCCTTGGCATCAGCATGGAGGAAGGAGTCATGGCAACTAGCCTCCTCTCTCCCAGGACACCTCACCTGCCTGCCATGTCTTTCCTCCTTCCTGAAAGAACTCACAGGAGCAAAAGCACATCCTGTCTGAGCAGTGATCCTGACTTCATCACTGTGATCCCTTCCTACCACTTCACAGTGGACACAGGTGTCCCTTCATGATGCCCTTTATCCCTGCTCTAGGAGACCCTGAGCCTGGCACTCCAAGCTGTTTCCCAGCCTTAGAGGGAACTCCACGTTCATAAAACACAAGCCTTTATACATTTGCTGCCCTCCTTCCCTCCTCCTGCTTCCATTTTGAATCTTCTTTGCTGCACAAACTTGGCTCAATTAATTAAAAAAAATTCTTTTCTTCTTTTTTGTGGTTCCAGAGACTGGAGCCAGAGCCTTACATAGGCTAAAAAAGAACTGTAGTCCACAGCCCTATTTTCTTTCCACTTTTTTTTTTTTTTTTTTGAGATAGGATCTTGCTATTGCCCAGGATGGCCTTGAATGAGCTGTGTAGCCCAGGCCCACCCTGAATTTACAATCCTCTGTCTCCCAAACAGCTAGGATTACAGGTGTGTACCACCATGCCCAGCATGAAGGACTCTTACTACTTCCTCGAGCCCAGGCAGCTCCAGGAGAGCTATGGCACTGGCCTGGAGACAGGCACAAAGCTCAAAGAAAAGGCTCGCAGTAGAGGACAGTCTGCATGTCTTTTCCAACCCTTCTCTGCCTTTTATCTGAATGGCAAAAACAAAAATACAAGGGAGGGGCGGCAATTATAAATGCATTCATTTTATTTTATGTTGGCATAAGATTTCTGGGAGAAATTAAAAGTTGAAACTTTTTAAAACATAAGACTTCTGGGATTATCTGGAAGTCTCAGGGGTCTGGGTTGACTCTGTTTTCTATGTCCACGTTCAAACACTCCACTATAAAGATCTATAAAGACTCTCTTTTAAACAGAAGAAACTGCTTTCACATCTGTAGTAATCCCTTGGTGATTTATGTGTATATTCAGCAGAGCAGAAAGGACTGGGAACTGTAGGTATAAATAGACTTGAAGAGGTTTACATTAAAGACACAGAAAGATTGGCAGTTCCCCAAAAAGTTAAACAGAGAATTCCCTTAGGGTTCAGAAATTCCAACTCTAGGTAGAGACTCCCCTCAAAACAAAACAAAACACAAAACCCTGAAAGCAGAGATTTGAAAAGTTATTTGTACACTTATGATCACAGTAGCATCAATTATAATATCCCTAAATCAGAGACAACCTGGTGGCACAGGGTGTAATAAACCAGATACAGACAGACGGCAGATCTCATGTGAGTCCACCTTCATGAGACATCTGAAACAGGCAAATCCATGGGGACAAGAAAGAGTAAGGTGACCATGTGCACAGAAGGAAGGGGAGGGGGGGTTCTGTTAATAGATACCTACCCTCTGGGATGGTAAAACATTCCAGAAATGATACGCCGATGGCTACACTATAAATGTACTTATGTCACTGAACTGTAAACTTAAGATGCTTAAAATGGTAATTTTGTTGTTGTTGTTTTGCTTTTCAAGACAGGGTTTCTCTGTGTAGCCCTGGCTATTCTGGAACTCACTCTGTAGACCAGACTGGCCTGGAACTCACAAAAATCTACCTGCCCTCTGCCTCTCCAGTGCTGGGATTAAAGGTGTAGGCTACCACTGCCTGGCAGTGAATTTTGCATTATTTATGCTAACCAGTTTAAAAAAGAAAAAGATAACAATATGAAAAATTTCAAATTAATTTATTTACATGTGTTTTGACAGGCTTGTAATCAATATAAAATATAAAATATATTTCACATTTTTCCATACATTACAAAATCCCAATTCAAAATATCAATTATCTACATATTTGCCATTTTTAAAGATTTTATGATATCAAACAGTGATTTGTTTAACCATTTCTACTTTGTTGGACATTTGGACTGCTCTCTAATATGGAGCTCACTAATGTTGGTTTGATGAGCTTTATTCTTAATTTTTAATGTAACCTTTGTCATATTGTAAATCATCTCCCTCAACCAGCAAATAAATACTCACTTAGGAGAGACTAAAAAAGACTTTCAATGACAAAAGTTGTAAGTATTTATTGTCAAGAAACTCAAGAAATAGCCGGGCGGTGGTGGCGCACGCCTTTAATCCCAGCACTTGGGAGGCAGAAGCAGGCGGATTTCTGAGTTTGAGGCCAGCCTGGTCTACAGAGTGAGTTCCAGGATAGCCAGGGGTACACAGAGAAACCCTATCTTGAAAAACAAAAACAAAAACAACAACAAAAAAAAAAGAAACTCAAGAAATATATGAACCAAAGAACACACACACACACACACACACAGGACATCACCTCCTCACCCAGAGATAATCATTGTTTATCATGAAACACTGGTGGGTATGGTGGCTCACACCTTTCGTCTTAGCACTCAGGAGGCAGATTTCTAAGTCAGGCCAGCCTTACACAGTGAGCTCTAGGCTAGCCAGGGCTGCATAGAGAGACCTTGTCTGGAAAGAAAAGAAATTCCATCATGTAATCTTACTTTCTGAATGTGGACGCACACACATTTTAAAATTCAAAAATAGGCTGGGATAAAAAACAAACCAAACCAACCAAACAAACAAACAAACAAACAGGGCTGGGTATGCACTCAGGAGGCAGAGGCAGGCAGAACTCTTGAGTTGGAGGCCAGCCTGGTCTACAGAGAGAGTTCCAGACAGTCAGAGCTACACAGAGAAACCCTGTCAAAGATGATGATGATGATGATGATGATGATGATGATGATGATGATGATAAATGCAAGCACATCATAATGTTGTCTGGCTGTGTCTCTACCTCTTTTCTAAATCAATATATGCTGACTACAACATACTTTTACCAGGAAGCTTTTTTTGTTTTTGACACAGTGTCTCACTTTAGCATCCAGGCAGACCTTGGATGGTTTTTTTTGTTTTGTATTAAGACATGGTTTCTCTGTGTAGCCTTGGCTGTCCTGGAATTTGTAGACTGGGCTGGCCTCAACTCAGAGATCCATCTGCCTGCCTCTGCCTCCCGAGCGCTGGGGTTAAAGCCACGCACCATCACCGCCTGTGTTTTTGGCTTTTAGCTGGTCTCTTATATAGCCCAATCAGGCCTTAAACTTGCACTCCTCCTCTACCTCCCAAGGGTTAGGATTAGAGGTATGCACCACCATGCCTGGCAATATATTATTTTAAATGTTCATAAAATCTCTACTCTAAAATTCTTCCAAGGCCCTTTCAAAGTTGGAAGTCAGGAGCTAGCAAAATGACCCAGGAGGAAAAGATACCTGATGCTAAGCCTAAAGCCCAAGTTTGATGCCCTGGACTCACTGATGGAAAGAAAGATCAACTCCTGAAAGTTTTCAGGTTGTTCTCTAACCTCCACTTTCATGCCTTGGCTGTGCATGTGTACAACACACACACACGAGCACATGCACAAGCACACATATATGTGCACACACGCAAAAGCCAGCTGTCACAGACCCCATGCTCTGGCCTACTTACCTGTCCTGTGCATTCATTCCTTCTTCTACATTTCAGACACAACATACTATGCCATTTCTCACCACTAACCCTGCCTTTTCCTCTCCCTGTTGTTGATGTCTGAGCCATCCGCCAGGCCAGGCTCACTGCCTCCACCTCCTCCCCAGCCAGCAGATCCTGGGAATCCCCTTCGAGGAATGTTTCAGAATGTTCTGGGTTTGCTCAGGATACTTTGTCCTTTCTTACTGCCTCTCTCTAGGGTTGCAGGCATTTGTGACTCCTAGATAATGAACAGCCTGTGAGGTCGGGCTCTGATTTAGCTTTGTAGCCCCCAATGTCTCCAGTGTCTACAGCACAGAGCCCAAGTTGGCAAGAACCCAAGCACTTGAATAAAATTGAAAAATCTATAGTGGAAAGATAAAGCTTCTGTAATTACACCACTGCACCTGTGGGGATCCACAGCAGTCGTTCACCTTCAATAAAGACCCCATAGCCACTTATCTGTCCCTGTCTGAGGCTCTGGGGGCCACCTCCTCCTTCACTTTCTTGTGACCTTGTTACTCCAGTTTACTGACAGGCCCACTGGTTCAAGCCTCAAGTTTACCTTCTACACAAGCAATTCAATCATTATTCTGAGTTGGGCTTAAGGTGGAAAGGTGGTAATGCAAATATTTCTGGAGGCTTCTGGTCTACTATGGAAACCAGCTTAGACACTGAAATCCTGTCCTCTAGGCCTCCTTTAAGGAAGTCCCTGAGAACCCAATTAAGAGGCACAGCCTCTAGAAAGCACCTTTGCAGTATTACATGACAGATAATCAAAGAGGCGGGTAAGAAAATGACTGGCATGTAGGCTGGGATGTCACAATCCTAGTAGCTGCTTCTTCCTAGTTCTGAAGGGCAGAGACTGCCTCCAGGGCTGAGGAACAGCGATGGGGGAGAAAGGTCAGTCAGAGTCACCTGCCCCATCCTCTCAGCAGGAAGACCCTGCGGAGATCTGAAACATCTCATACTTAGAGGATTACCTTTCAGTCTTGCCCCTTTACTACAAATTACGTTGGTCTGTAGTCACCGTTTCCTCTCCTGTTGGCCCTGGAAAGGGAGACTGAGGGATGTCAGACACGGAGAGGCAGTACCTGACAACACCCACATCTCAAGAAGGAGGCTACATCCTATACCTAAACCAAGCCCCCTTCCACCTGCTCTGAGGCTGCTGGATATCTACAGGGAGACTGCCCTGTCAGCTCCTCTTAGGGATGTGTGTGTGGATACATATATCCATCCATCTATCCTTAAGTGTGTGTATATGCGTGTTCATGTGCATGTGTATATATCCCTAAGTGTGTGTGTGTGTATATATGTGTGTGGAGGGGTAGGCAGGCCTGATTTTGGGGTCTGCTGTAAACTGTATATGTTTTCGTTTGTTTCTTGTCAGGCCTTTGAAACCTGTAACAGAGGAATCTATCATCTAGCAACAACTGCTACTACCCTGATTTTACACCAGTTCTCACCACCCTCGGAACCACCCTAGTCAGCAAACTATTTAGTTGGGGTCCAATTTCAACAACAGGGAACTGAATGGTATTTCACTCACAGTACTGACAGACAGGCTCCAGGAAATACTCAAAATCCTGGAATCGGCTTGAGACCCAACCATTATTCCACCTGACACCACGTTCTTCTCAACTGCCTCTGATCAAAACCAATCTCAAAAGCTGTGTGTCCTGTTCCTCCATACATACATAAAAATAACAGAAATGGGAAATAACAGAGATTTTAAGGTAAAGAGCGAGAAGGGGGTGGGGGAAGGAGAGAATGGAATGAGGAAAAGCAAGTGTCCACATGGAAGGCTGCCCTGCCTCCCTCACGGCAGTCAGACCTGCAAAGACCTTGCTCACCCACCTGCAGGGCCCACCTGCTTCTCCACCCCCTCAGATGAGGTCACAGCTGGGCTCCAGCCTTATCTCCACAGCAGCCACATCCCAGCACAGGGTGCTGGCTCAGCTCCTAGCTAGCCACAAGGTAGAATTACCTCCTGTCTCAGAGCCCTTAGCAAGGTTCCATGGCCTCTCCCAAATCCCCAAATTCTTGGCATGTCCCAACCCCTCCGAGGAAACTAAAATGCCATGTTTCTTTCATGCCCAGGAAATTAAGGAGAGGGCACTTTTAAAAGATTAGGTTTTTGACTAAGGAAAAAAAAAACCCTACTGCTTATTTTGTAAACATCCCCCCAAATGGCTTGGCAAGCACCTGTTGTTTTAGGCACCAAAACTGAGTAAGAGCTGCTAACACAAGGCATTGATTTCCCCCAAGGACAAACCAAAGCCAAAGCTACATAGTGATGTGATCCTGTGCCATCCTTAAAGGGGCTACAGACTATCGGGCACAGTGCTGGTCCCCTGAGACTTAGGAGGGGCTATCCAAACAGCGTAAGTCTGACACCTATTTCCTCACTGCAGTGTAACTGCAGCCAACACTACCATCCTCAGGGGCCTGGTTTCCCTCTGCCAGCAGGGTCCATTGGCCCACCTTACCTCCTAGGGATTCTGAAGAGGAAAGAAATGCAAATATGCTTTTATTCCCGAGGAAGATATACGGGGAAGGAGGTGAAGAAAGAGAAGACTACTGAGAAGTCTGTTCTGAGACGGTTCTAGCCACAGTATCTGGAGGCCTGTGCTTTCCTAACTGAGAAGGTGCATCACAGGCCTGGGAATTACACCTAGGGCCTCACACACACCAGGCAAGCACTCTATCCATGAGCTATGGCCCCAGCCCTCTGTTTACTTTTTATTTTGAGACAGGGTCTCACTAACTTGCCCAGGGTATCCTTGAATTCAATCTTTAGCCTAGGAAAGCCTTGACTTTACATTCCTTCTGCCCTAGCCTCCTAAGTAGTTGTGATTACAGGCCTGTCCCACCAGGCCTGGCAAGGTACTTGTATTTACTGTTAAAGTCCTTTTCTTTCTTTTCTTTCTTTCTTTCTCTCTCTCTTTCTTTCTTTCTTTCTTTTTTTGTTTTTTTGTTTTTGTTTTCAGGACAGGGTTTCTCTGTGCAGCCCTGGCTGTCCTGGAACTCACTCTGTGGACAAGACTAGCCTCAAACTCAGAGATCCGCCTGCCTCTGCCTCCCAATTGCTGGGATTAAAGGCATGCACCACCACTGCCTGGCTGAAAGTCCTTTTCTTTACTAGGGACAGTCCATTGTTGTCCTGGATATAGTCTGAGAGAAGTTTGCAGAAAGGAGATTAAACAGCTTTTAGCTAGGCAAGTAAGTGATACTCGCTTGTAATCCCGGCACATGGAACGAAGAGGCTTTAGGAACGTGAGTTCCAGGCCAGCCTTGGCTACAGGGAGATCCCTTGTCTCAAACTAACAAAAATCAATAAAGCTTCTTGGAGACTTGGACATCGGCAGCTGTAGACAAGCACTTAGGTTCCACTGCTCACAAGCATCCCCTAGCAGTCCCACAGCTGAGAGGGAAGTGGGTGCTTACGAGCATACAGGAAAGACCTGGGGAGTGGGCTCTGTCCTGCACTCGTGTGATTACAGCTAAAGGATAGGAAGCGTTGAGAAGTCAAAACGGTTGCTTGTGGCTGAAAGATGAACTGGTTTTATTTCTGGAAAGCGCCCCTCTCAGATTTGGGAACCTGGGAGAGAAACAGAACAATCATGCTCCTGTATCAGAGAAGACAAGCCAGTATCATGACAGGCAATGACAAAGCAGCCAGCACTGGGGCATGGGCTGGGTGTCTGCAGGAGGGTGGAGTGTCCTGTTTACAGCACCATGGGGTATTATCGGCCCATCGCATGCAGCAGCCTCCACAGCTCAGCCACCTGGCGAGGCACCCTGGCATCAGGCCAGACCATTTCACCACACAGCTGAGCAGTGGCGGATGCTTTGGTTCTTGGGCAACAGCAAATGGAGAAAACAAAACAAAACAGCACATACTAGATAAGAAGCCTTAGGTGCTATCTTCCAGAGCCACTTGGCCCTGTCTCCCAACTGCTACACTTGTATGGCTCTAGGGAGAGGGGCTAAGAGAGGCCCAGCAGTCAGGTGGTGTCAATGGAGCCAACAGCACACAAGGCAGATAACACCTTTAGTAAGTAGGTATGAGTGCCCACTAAGCGTCAACTTGCTGATAGTCTCTGTGATGAGAGAGGAGTAAGACAAGAAGCTACTGGCAGGGTAGTGGAGGGAAGAGCTGATGCCACTGCCCCATCAATGCCAGCTATCCGACACCAGGCACACTGTTGGGGGTACCCCCTCCCAGCAAATGTGCTTTCAGAAGGGCCACCAATTCATCTCTGCCTCCCTCAAGATCTCTCCCTCAAAATCAACTCAAGCCTAACTCCAGCAGAAGAACTCAAAGGAGAGGTAAGAGTTCTCAGGATGAAGACTACAGATAATGTAGGGCATGAGACATTTCTGGTTCTTCTCAGCTTGGCCAGGGGTGGAGAGAAATCAGCTCTGACCCAAGACTTCTGGCTGAGCACCTGGAGGGACAAGCCCATCATTTTGCTGTCTTTCAGGCCATGTAGGAAGGAGAAACCTAGGATGGGAAATGCTCTTAATCCCACCGCCAGCATGTGCCTAGCCTTCCTACTATACCTCCAAAATAGAGATATAATTTTACACCCAGCAAAAACTCAACAACTAACTGGTTCAACAAACAAGGTATGAGTGAGTCACTTTCTCATGCTGTCAGGAGTTGAAGCGTTCTTAGCACTAGCCTTCTCCCTTATCCTCTTTTAAAGAGAAAATAGCCTTTATAACAAAATAGCCCTCATGACAAAAGCTACAGATACACTATAGGAAATAAGAACACACAGATGAGTGAAAACACAAAGCCAAAAGCTATTCACACCCCACCCTGAGAGCAGCACCCTGAGAGCAGCACCCTGAGAGCAGCACCCTGAGAGCAGCACCATGCTACAAGGATCCTTCTTTCTCTCCATGCTCATTTGCATGCTCATGTTTCCTTTTGTTTTTGTTTTTCTTTTTTCTTTTTTTTTTTTTTTTTTGGTTTTTCGAGACAGGGTTTCTCTGTGTAGCCCTGGCTGTCCTGGAACTCACTCTGTAGACCAGGCTGGCCTCGAACTCAGAAATCCGCCTGCCTTCCTTTTGTTTTTCAACCAATGATCTTCACTTAGGGATGAGAGGCAGGCAAAGCCAGGGCAGTATAGTGGGACCCTGAGGGCTTCTGCCCTACCTTGTCCACTTGGGGTACAACACTTGAGAAATCTGGAGATCAAAATACAACATTTCCCCAAGAACTGATTTGCAGGACGAAGGGGAAGTTCCTCCAAACAGCCTCATAGGGATTGACTTTCTATTCTGGACACATGCTGGGATTGAACAGGGTAGATGGCCTTGTGAGCTCCCTGTGGTTTGGGGCCACTTCACTGCTTAACTCAGAACTCGTGGGTTTTGGAGGAGAAGCTTCGATGAAACTGAAACCCTCAAGATGACTATCGGGGGTTAGAAGACCTCCACGGAGAGCCCACGGAGACCCCATCTATCCCAGCTGCTATGTTAGATCTGGAGTGAGAGGGTTTTCTTTGTTCTGTTGTCTAGCACTGAAACTCAAGGAAGCACTCTATCACTGAACTATAACCCCAATCCTGACTAACATTTTTTTCAACACTAAGCCACAGCTAACGTCAACCTTCCAGGGAGAAGAAAGTCAAAAGAACTAGACTGGAGGGGGAGAAAAAGTTCCATCACGCTTCCCCTACCAAGGAAACTTTACCCAGAAAAGAGCAATGGTATTTGTGTACACTCCAAGAACTGCTCAGCCAAACCCTCCATCAATCACTTTGACTCCATATTTAAACGTACAACTCAAAAGAGAACCAGCAAAACAATTTCTGGCTTCATGTCTCACTTCCCAAAATGTAGATCCCGTCTGCAGGCAGCTGGAAGAATGGGCCAAGAGAAGCCTTTCTGGAGATGTCACTGTGGGAAAAAAGACATAATGAATCCACTAACTCTGTATCTTCCAGGAGGCAAAGGGTAACCCCGGAGTGTATGCGCAGGCATCAAAGCAGCAGGCTGCGGGGCTCTGACATTTGTTCAGCTCTCAAGAAACTACAGTTAGAAGAAAAGGAAGTAGTGTGAACTTTTCACCCTTTATCTCGATTCTCTGAAGAGGAGTTTCTGCAGGATCAGAGCATTCTCAAGACACAACAATTGCCAGCAGTTACTGATGGAAGCAAGTTTCCCTTCAGGATCTAATGGAGCCTCTGTAAGAAGAGCCTGCACAGGAACCTAGCCTCCTCCCATGAAACAATCCTCACCTTGCTGTGGTTTGAAAGTAATAGGTTCCTTGGGGCCATGCGAACTCAAAGGATGGACAAACATCCTTTTCCTTGCTTCCCTTCTCCACAGTAATCTGATTTCTATCAAACAGAGAAGAAATCATGACATCCAGTCAGCTCTTCAGTTAGCTTTTAAGGTAAGTGGAGTGAAGGGAGAACCAGATTAGGGAGGTTCATCTAGAATGAGTTTTGCAAGAGGACAACTGTGAAACTGTACCCTGGTTTCTGTTCTGATTCTGTGCACCCCACATGCTCACACACTGCACTGTGGGGCAGAATCTCTTAAGACTTTGCCACCTCATGGTGAAGGTGAACTTATCTCTCCAAGGTCAAAGTGCAAAGTGAATCCTTTTATTCCCTGAATAGAAGATTTTTAAGGAACATTTCCCACACTTGTATTTTATTAAGACTCAACTGTTTCATGGCTTCCTGGCTGCCTTGGTTTGGGAAACAATGTGAACTAAAAGGTTCTGGTCTCTTTCCTTGCTAGGAACTAGACGATCCTACTTGGGACTCAGGAACAATGATTTTAGTCTCTGGGCATGTTGGATCGGCCAAGGAAAAATGAAAATAATTTAAAAGTAAGACAAGTTCTAGTGAGGAAGGTAAAACGAGGTAAAAGGGAAATAAGATTACAGATTACTATCAAGTAATTTCCTCAATCAAAATAAATTCTGCTTTATGAATAAACCATTAGTAATTTTAACTCTATCCAGTCTGCTTTCTTCCTGGCTTCCAGCAAACTTCTAGGTAACATATGTTTAAGCAATGGGTATGCAATTCAGTATCAGCCAAGTTACACAAAATGCTTATGAATGTTGACAAAATATGACAGCCCTGTTTTGTCACCTTCCCCACCCAAAGGAAACTGTTTCTGTCATTCCTCCTGTTGAACTGGTCATGTCAATATTCTTGTCAAGTTACATTAATTCAGAACTGTCTTTATCAAACTCTCAATGAAATACCTCAATCATGAAGAGCCAACAGATGCCAAGATTACTGGGCCGAAGGTTATGGGGAAAAGAATATTTACACAACGGCAAAGTATCACCACATAAACCACTTAAGAGGAGAATAATGTGCTTTTACATCGAGAGATCTGGTGGTGACCACCTAAAGTGATCACATTTAGCATGATGAGGATGGAAGCCCAGTTAGTGACACGGTGTTTGTGTATGAAGCCCTTATGCTCAATCCCCGTCCCATCTTCAAAGACAGTATTACCACTTAGGAACAACCTGGTACCACATACTTCCTAAAGTAACCAGTATAAAGACACACCTTTACCCATGAAAAGCTTATTTTTGTTTTGAGGTAACATCTCACTATGTTGCCCTGGCTAGTCTTGAACTCACAGATGCACCTACCCTATCTTCTGAGGAAACATGAATAGAACTAACAGAGTCTAGAAGAGCTCTAAAATGACTTTTTTTTGTGTGGTTGTTTTTTCCTAGACAGGGTTTCTCTGTGTAGCCTGGCTATCCTGAAACTCACTCTGTAGACCAGGCTGGCCTCGAACTCAGAGGATCTACATTTCTCTGCACTGCCACCACCTGGCCTAAAACGACTTTTGAAAATGTACTATGGGGAAAGAGTTGTGAGAGGTAAAATACATTGTTTATATAACTCTCAAAGAATAAAGCATTAAATTTGACAAGGAAATGTTATTTAAAACAAACATGGGCTGGCAAGATGGCTCAGTGGATAAAGCACAACTTGAATTTCATCCCTAGAACTCACTGTAAAGGTGGGAGGAGAGAATGGGCCCCAAAATGTCCTCTGACCTTCACATGGGCACTACGTGACTGCACAAACCACACAAACACAGGATAGAGACACAACAACAACAATGAAATAAAGGGACGAGCTGGGAGATAGCTCAGTGGGTAAAGTGTTTACTGACCAAGCATGAGGCTCTTCCATAGATCCCAGCATCCATGTAAAAGCTAAGTGCATAGCAAGCATGTGCCTGCAATCCCAGCACCCAGAGGTGAAGATACTTCAGGCATTTGCTGGCTACTTAGATTAGACCAAACAGCAAGTTCCAGGTTCACTAATAGACTCTGCTAAAAGAAGGAGGAGGAGGAGGAGGAGGAAGAAGAAGAGGAGGAGAGAGTAGATGACAACAATGGAGAACAATTATGACATCGGTCTCCAGCATCCACAAGTGTACACACATGTACGAATGCAAATCATCTCTAAACACACACACATACACACACACACACACACACACACGCACACACACGGAGTACGGAGAAAAGATTTAAGTGAGTAAGATTCTTTACACTGAGGATATGGGAAGAGCACCCGTCCAGCATGTGTAAGGCCTGAGCTCCAACCCCTACACCAAGGTTACAAAGCAAGCCACCAAATGGGAAGTGTGAAAACAGACAGGATATTAAATGATACACAGGCACAGTTAATTTTCTTAGGCATGACAATATTGTGAGGCAAACTGTCTTTATTGCCAGCAGAAGCTGCAGACCTGAAGGGGGGAAGTGTCACGATAGTTTCAAATTAACTAAAAGGACTGCGTGTGGATGTACACAAACAGAGGTCTGTCTAGACACACATACACTGATGAACACAGGACAGCACTCGGACAACTTGCCCTATATATCTAGTGCTAGTTCCAGGCTAGCCAGGGATACACAGCGAGACTCTGAATTTTTTCTTTTTCTCTTTTTTTTTTTTTTTTGAGGGTTTCTCTGTGTGGTCCTGGCTGTCCTGGAATTCACTCTGTAGACCAGGCTGGCCTCAACTCAGGGATCCACCTCCCTCTGTCCCCCACGTGCTGGGATTAAAATGCTGGAGATATCTTGACAATGGGAGGAACTGTACTTATCACCACTGACCGAGGGAGATTTTAAGGTAGTCTGGCCCTGAAAACAGCACCAGGAAGAGACCATTACAGGATCCTGACTCAATTTATTTGCCCTTGAGGGCAGAAGGTTCCAACTCCCAGACAGTAAAGAAGAGAGGGCTGCTGACCAATGCAGCTCAAATGGAATCTCAGAACTCATGTTATCATCTGGGGCACAAGGGAGAGAAAAAGAAAACAGGACAAAGTCAAGGTAAACAAGCCTTCCAAGCAGCTAAGGCAGCTGTGTTGTAGGCTCCCAGATGTCCCTGCCCACCTCCTCCCAAGCAGGAAAATATAAATAGTGCTCAATTTACCTGTGGCTGGCCACAGCAGAAGGCCTGGTCACATGACTGGGCGAGGTGCAGTAACCACCAAGCTTACTCAGGAGCAGAGGGCACACAGGGTGCTGGCTTGCTACACTTTGGTAGCTTGGACTCTGTCAGGATCCGGTGCACTTAACCTTGGTTTTTCATTCATTCTGCTCTGGGCTGGTCTAGGGACAAGGGCTCAGTTAGGTTCCTCAGAACCAAGAACATCAGTCACCCAGTCTGTTCTGCATCATTCATGAAAACTTGTGTGGAGGGTTTTTGGGGGTGCAGCTCAATAACAGAGCACTTGCCCAGCACGTCTGAGGGCCTGGATTCAATCCCCAACGTGGCTAAACAAAATCAAAAACCTGTGTGAACTCTTGTTCCACTTGCAGAAAGCCTGGGTCATGCTCACTTAGGCTCTATTTCATGTCCCAGCGACACAAGGGAGATCCCAAAAAGACTCCTACATCCCACCCAAGTGAATCCGTACACCTGGGTCCTGACCTTCTAGAACCGAACTGGAAATCAGTGGCAAATTACTATGCTGTGCCCTGGCTATGGAAAAACCCCAAAGTGTGCTGGGCAACACTCCAGGGCAGCCCCTGCTCTGAAGTCCTGGTCTTGCCAGTTGTTCGGATTTCCTAAGAGAAGCACAAAGGTTATGCAGTGCCTCCAGGGTAAACCAGCCTGAGAAGCAAGGCTAGGTGGCCCCGGTGTTTAGAGCCTTGACAACTGCAGGGAAGAGAAGGAAGCTGCCAAGGGCCTCCTAACAGAAGGCTGTTCCCTGGTTACCTCTCTACAAGCAGCTTTCCCGAGGCAGAGGGTGTGGCAGCACATGTTACTTGGAAGGTGACAGACCAGACCTCCTCCCCCAAGCTACTTCATGGTAATGCTACCTTCTATAAGTAAGGAAAAGGCTTATTTTACTGATACAAATGAATAATTGGATCCAGGAGGACAGTATGGGATATTATGTCCTATCCCATCTTCTGAGGCCCAGAAGGCAAGCCCAGGTTAGTCCTTTGAAAGCAGACAGCACTGTTATTTGCAGCGGCTCCCACACAGACATTTAGGCTTCAGACAGCCTCCTAGCCATTGGGTACAGTCTCTTTCACCTTCCTCCTTCTTGCTGTGACTTTGATTGTCCACCATCCATTAATTACTTGAGTCAGGGCACAGCCAGAACAGTGGAAGACACCGATATGTAAAGAGGATCACGGAGGGAGTCTATGTAACTTGATCATTTCCTAAGGACAAGCAATCTGAGTACAAGTGGGGACACTTACATAGTAAATGGCCCACGGCTCTACTTCACATAGCTAGCTAGGCCATGAAAAAAAAAATCCCTTAAGGACAGCTTAATCACAGCCAGGCTAATCAAGTCTATGGCGGCAACTGTAAGCGCCTGAGATAAAAGATACACACCACAGCTGAAGATTTTTCAGAAAGCTGCCTTTTAAAAAAAAGATTTCTTTTTAATTATGTGTGTACTTATGTGTCTGTGTGTGAGCTTGTGTATGTGTATACAGGTGCCTATAAAGGCCAGAAGGAGGTGTTGGATCCCCTGAAACTGGAGCCCTGGGTGGTTGAGAGCTACTCAACAACTGGTAACTGAACTTGGATCCTCTGTAAGAACAGCAAGTGCTCTTAACGTCTCTCTAGTCACAGAAAACTTTTAACAAAGAGAAGGCTTTGTTAAATAGTAGAGCCTCGTGTGGTGATCTATAACCTGTAGTCACAGCAATCAGAGAACAGAGGCAGGAGGACTGCAAACTCTACAATAGCCTGAGCTACATAGTAAGAATCTGGTTCCACTGACCAGACTAAATAGAGTAGGGTTCATTCATTCCCTGCAGCATAAGCAAAAATGACTGGATGCCTTTAAGGAGCACAGCCAGGTGGCTGAGGTGGTGTGGTGTGTGAGAGGGAAGGGTGGGAATACAACCGAGTCAGTCTGCTCCTCTGACTCTGCTTAGTAATCCCAGACCCGGCCGGTTTCCTCGGGCCTGGGGTTAAGGGAAAGATGGACCAAAGGGCACTTCCCTGAGTGTAAGTTCTAACTCCTGCCCCACTTGGTGCAACATCCGGTACTAAACCACACAAACTCCCCTGAGGCCTACCATATTCACAAGGCAGAGGGTACAACTGCCTAGTATATAGGCCCAGAAGAGCCATCTGGACTGGGCCTATAACCTGGCATCATTTCCTAAGCCAAACTCACTGACTTGCCCTTGTCCAATTCCATGTAAGTATGCAGTAGTGTTACTGTATGGCTACAGCACAGATAAGCCTTCCAGTTCCGTGTATTTTAAGAATCTGAAGAGCTGAATGCAGACCAGGGGAACACAGTACTAGTATTTCATCTCCAAGAGAGGAGGCATGTTCCTTCAGAAGACACTGGGCATACAGAGCATGCTCAGTATGGGATCATGCTCAGAGTGACAGCATGCTGGGGCAACCCTGCTAACTCGAATGCTGGGTCAAGATGGAGCAAGGGCTGCACTTGGCAAACATAGAAACTGAGAACTGACCGGGTACCAATTTTGTCCAGGAGGAGAAGGGTAAGCTGCAAACTCCTAAAAGGCAATCTAACATAAAGAGTCAAAACCCAGGCTCCACCTCAGCATGTTATGTGAACTCAAAACAGGCCCCATAACTTCTTGTTTATCAACTATCCCATCTGTTAAGTGGGGAGAATAAGAGATGTTACAAGCATGTAGAAGCAACCTGATAGTCACATTGGTCTAGTAGTTAGTGGTTAATTGTTTTTATTTGGAAATGATGTGAAACTGATTGTTCAAGAATGAATACACAGGACACATACATGACCGTGACTCAAATTTTCCTACGAGCATACATGCCATTTGCTCTACTGATGGCTGGCTGTCACATGCATTTTACATACACTCACATACTTCCTACACTCATACTTGATACCCACACGTTCACTCAACACGCACACGGGGGTGAGGTGGGGTGGAGGGAGACCTTGAAAGAAAAAAGCAACTATGACAAAATGGGGACAAAGAGAAAGTAAAAGGAGATCTTGTTAATTGTCGGGCTTATGGGCTCCACTCCTTTCCCTGAACACGACAAGCATTCAAACATTCTATTTTACATGGACAGTGACCACGCAGCTCAGACAAGTTACATAAAGTGACATAAAGCCAATTTCTATCTCTTTCTGTGTTCTGATGTATGTGTACTTGTGTGGTTGTATTTGTGTGCAAGTGTATGTACACATAGAGACCAAAGTCTACATCAATTGCTTTTCTACTAAATTTTAAATTGTTTGGTTTGGTTTTGGGGGACAGGGTCTTAACTGTAGCCTTGGCTGGCCTGCAACTCAGAGAATTGCCTTCCTCTGCTTCTTGAGTCCTGGGATTAAAATTGTGTTCTATCATACTGAAACTTAATTTTTTTTTCAATCATTCTTTCTCTCTGTATGATATATGTGGGAATACAGGGAAGTGCACACCACAGTGCATGTGGAGGTCAGAGGACAACCTTCAGGAGTCAGTTCTCTCCTTCAACAATGGGATCCGGGGCCTCAAGTCAGGTCAAGCTTGTGAAGCAAGTGCTCTTACCCACTGAACCATCCTATCAGCTCTATCTCACTTTTGAGACATGGTCTCTCACTAAACCTGGAGTTCACAAATTCAGCTAGGCTAGCCAGCCTATAAGCTCAGGGATGTCCCTATGCCCACTCCCCGCAGTGCTGGGGTAACAAGGTAAGTGCACCCTGCTTTCACATGGGTGCTGGGACTCTGAATCAGCTCATGCTCACACAGCAAGCACTGAGGCAACTGAGCCATCTGTCCAAGCCCTTCCTTCATTTTTTATTTCTTACTTAAAGACACAAAACATACAAAACAAACAACAAAACATTATATGCATGGGAACTTTATTATACAGAAATGTTTTTTATAATATTTGTTAAATAAGATTTTGCCTTATAAGGTTGAAAGTTACTGGAAAAGAAAGTGTACACACAAGCATACAAACATTAGGACATAACTGACATAAACCTATAGAGAGGAAAGTGATCTTGTAGAGGAGTCAGTTAACTCCAAAAAGATACCAGGCAAGGCTTCCTAGATGGAGCTTCCTCCCAGAGACCAAGCCTTTGCTGTTCCCTGTACTGGGTGCTATTAAATACCACAAGAACCCCACTCCTGGTTAACCAAAAGCAGGAAGAGGGCTGTGCTTTGGCAGATCATGTGCCCCAGGCTTCTTTCCCATCAGAAATGTGAGAGCGGTGGTGCCAGGAGTTACCCCACATGGAGGGCTAAGTTGTTTTCGTGGCACAATGCCACTTGTGCCCACCCCTTGCCATAGGAATGCACCCTCCACATTTCTTCCCAGGTGCTTTTTATGGTTTTACTCAGTCACATATAAGAAAGATACCCTTTTACAAGCACCATCTACATAGGCATATCTTCCCCATACCATTCCAAACGCAGTACCCATAACCATGACTCCAGAGGCAGGAACATCAGTCTGCCCCCAGTTCCCTGCCTGTCCTTGGTGAACTACTTATTCCAGATGGCAACTGGATACCTCAGGACAGCCAGAAACACTGAAAAGCCACCACCATACCACACATGCAGGGCTTCCCACTATCCACCAGTCTACAGCTCACAGGATAAGTCCAACGTGTGGAAAATCCATTGTGTGATCACCTTGGGATGCTGAAGGAACAGATTTTATCCCTGTAGCTCATTTCTAGTTCTCCTTTAATCAGTTTATCAGGTGCACTTTCAGCCTGGAATATAGATACACATCAAAAGGACAACCAGAGCTGGAGATGTGCTAGGCAGGCAGTGGGGATGCCATGCTGCAGCAAGTTAACAAAAGATTTCCACGTGTGGAAAGAGACCTTTGCTTAACCATGCAAAAGGGCTTTGTCAGTCACATGGTTGTGGGCAGGGTTTTTTTTTTCTGGGTCTCAGTTTCCCTGTCTGTAAGAACAAAACAATGCCATCCTTACCAGTAGGGCATGGTGAAGGTGGAGGTACAACATCTGAGTACCAATTGTCTCAAGTTCTCTGAGCAGTGCAGGTGAATCTAGGGCCTTTTAGATCTGGGATTCTCAGCCTCTTATTACAGAAATAGCTGTATTATTACTTTCCTGTTGTGAACACGGACTGATTCATGTGACAGTTGCACTGGAGAAGCATCCAGTGCTCCCCTCAGGTTAAGAGGTGCTTGTCCCCAAGCATGCAGTTCCCACGGCCCTCTTCTCCCCTCTCCATTCAGACTATGCTGTTTTAATGTAAAAAGCCTACTGGCTGCATCCCCTCCATCTTCTACACGATCCACACCCACATCCCCACCTCTCCACCTCCCTCCCTGGTCCTGAGAAATGTCTGTCTGCCATGCATGAGTTAAGCGGATGATTCCCCCATCTCAGGACAGTAGGACAGGTTTCTGCCAACCTACAGCTGTGGGGCAGGGAAAGCACATATTATCAACAGTGGTTCTCTCAAAACCATGAGGTTGATCAAACAGGCTCAGAAAATTCATAGTGGAGGGAATGTAAAGGAGGGTCGAGGGAGGAAGGGGAGGGAGGAGGGAAGAAGGGAAAAGAAGCTGCCTCCCCTCCTAATCCTTTGAGTTAGCTCTGTTCAAAGTCACAGCCAGCTGAGCAGGTTTATTAAACCATTTTGTCTAAGTCACTTGACCCACGGTTAGAATTAGGGAAACAGACTGAAGAACGGTCTAAATGTCTAGGGTTAGGACAATGATCACAAACACCTCTCCCCTGCATTTCCCCACTTTAGCAGGGGAAGAGAAGGGAACAGCAGTACCTGGGATGGTGCCTGGCATGGGGGAGGGGGCTTTCAACCTGATCACCTGGGAAAGCCACCCCAGGGCACCCTATAACTCTGCTGCCTAGCCTAAAAAGCCACTGATCTTGCAATTCCTGCTTCTCCTTGCTGTACAGTATAACACTACCAAAAAACTGGCACTGGTCTATCTGGTGTAAAAGGACACTGGGCACTCGTCTCAGTCTCCTTGACCATCAACCACACCTATTTCTAGGCCAAAAGCCTGGTAGCTCAGACTTTAAAACAAACTATATCAAAATCCTGTAAATTGTTTCTTTCCATGGATCAACCTGGTGACTGCCCATGTTTGCCCCTGTGTTGGGAAGATAACCTACAGGCCTAGCAAAGACTTCCATGGAAATGCAACATCTTTGTTACCAGCTGGGCTTGAAGCCCAAAAGCCAGGCTGAAAAGAAGTCCAATGATTTAAGGAGAGAACACTGACTCTTTGGAGAATAGGCAGGTTGTTTTGCAAATAGCTGGAGAAGTATTCTAGAGGGGGAACAGTGTATGGGAACCAGAAGGGGAAAGGCCATTACAAGTGAGCCTGGGGGAGGTGTGGCTTCCTTCTGCACTCCACTGCCTCTCCAGCAACTCAATCCAACAAGTATTTATTGAGCATGACACTCCCCACTTCGCCCCAGCCCTCCCTCAGCAAAAGCACTCAAATGTGTTCAAGCTGCGGGGTTTGTTCCACTGCACTTTAAATACTAGGTACCTACTTAAAAAGGCACGCACACAATTTCCAAGATGGGCAGAAGGCACTACAGAGATTTGAGAACACTGTTGCCCCGACAAGACTACAGCAATGGCATTCTGTGTGTGTGTGTGTGTGTGTGTGTGTGTGTGTAGTGATGGGGATAGAACACAAAGCTTTACACATGCTAGGCACATGCTTTACCACCATAATACATCCCAGGGTCCAAAAACAAGGTCACTTTTAAAAGAGAAAGGAGAGAAGACAATAGAAATCTAATTGGAAAATACATTGGCCAATTTAGAAAGAAAGAGAGAGAAAGAGAGAGAGAGAGAGAGAGAGAGAGAGAGAGAGAGAGAGAGAACTATTCAAACCCCTGTAGTTCTATAATTAGCCCAGCACACACTAACTAGCCTCTCATTCTGCATCCTCTCCAGCTTGAATTTAGAATGCATTTGCTTGTGGATATGCTACAGCTTATGTCTTACAGTTGTGTGTCAAATCCCACCTTTGGCCTTAACACTTCAATGCTCTCCTGAAGGCTGTCATTTCAGATCACAGGACAAGGGACTCAGAAAGCAGAGCTACTGGTACACTAACCTGGTCCCTAACAAGGTGGTTCTCTGGAAAAAGTTGCCTGCCATTAGCAGATAGGGAGCTATGGTGGGGAGGGGGGCCCTAAATTTACAACACTACCATGCCAATAATTGTCCACCATTTAAGATGACACATTCTTACAACCTCCAATAGAATGCACCCCAATTCTTAACCATGGCCCAACTGCATGAGAGCAATCAAATCCTTTAGAAGAATCTTCCCAGGATTCCACACACTCCTTTTACTAGGAAGGTGGAAGCACAAACTGCTAATGTGCAGGCGGGTGAAGCCTAAGGCACTCCATCCTCCCCCAGTGTCAGCTGTCTAGGGCTTGGGAGCAAACCCACAGACCTGTATGCCTGAACAGGGCAGGGTAAATGTCTGTACATGGCCAAGACTTCAGTTCCAGGTTCCCCAGGGCTGGACTTGCAGTTTTCCTATTATGAAATACTCTGATAGCGTTCTTTTAAGTTCATTTAAGCTGCTCTTGATTGGCTGTGGTACTCCCACACAGGAAAAGCAACTGAAGCTTACTCAGCCTGAGGATAACCATTTAAATGACTCTAAAGCTAGACATGCAGCTTTGTTGTGACTCTAGGGAGAGAGCAACATGCCAGAAAGCTAGGATGTCCAGTGGGCACTGTCAGCTGGAAGGCTTCATGTTCACAGCCAGCTGTGCCCAGGAACGACAGCCCATCCGGAGCTCTACACGGCAGCAGGAACTGGAGCACAGATAATTTATGAACTTCAAATAGCATCCTCAACTCTTCCCTCTCTGAGACCAGGATTTGTTTTTGACCTAACTATGTGAATAGATTTGGCTAGTGTTTGGTTAATTCATACTCTGCAAACCAAATAATGGAATCTCTGTAAGGCTGCAACTCAGGCAGAGGAGAAAGCTGAGAGCAGTTCCTACTCAGCTTCCCTTGGCTTCAACTCCCTCTTCTAAGACAGGGAAGAACAACTTCTGTATTAGAAGGGCAGAAATCCTATACCAGGAGGGTTAAAATTATTAAGCCATCAAGAGATTGTCCACACTCTTTAAACAAACTTGCTGTTGGGCATCTCTGGTGGTTAACTGTGATTGCCACCTTGTTGGAGCCTAGAATCGTGGAAGGAACAAGCCTCTGGGCATGTCTCTGAGGGACTGTCTCTATTAAGCTAATGAAAGATGGAAGACCTACACTAAATGTAGGTGACAGCATTCCTGGGACCGCCTATAAAGAGAGCTGAGCACCAGGATTCTCTCTGTGTTTCCTGAGTGCAGATGTAACACAGGCACCAAGCTCCTGCTCCCTGCTTCCCTGTCCTGCAGGACTGTACCCTTCAACTATGAGCCAAAATAAACTCTTCCTTCCTTTTCAGTCAGGTATTTGGTCTCAGCAACAAGACAAGTAACACATATAGTATCCACCTGTTCTATGAAGTAGGAAAGAAACACTAGGTTTATCTTTCCAGCCTTAGAAGAGCTCAATGCTGCCCACAGAACAAGAATAAGACAGGGGTAAAACCAGGCAGAACACTTGAGCTAGTGTCAAGTAGTGTTTGATACACATGACAATGTATATAAAACGCCAAAACCAGACCTGTCAGACAATGTCACATCATGAAGTCTGAATCCTTTAGCACAAAGACTCAGTGTGAGATTGGTAAGAACCAAGAGGCAGCTGTTTCATTCCCAACTATTGCTATGATCGAGGAATAGCAGGGACCTGGGGCCTACCATATGACTCAGAACATACTGACCTCAGCACTGAATGCAGGCAGAGTTCTTTTGGCTACTGAGCCCACCAAACTGCTTGGGCAACACTCGAATTCACATCATCACCATGAAAATTTTGTAACCCTGCCTCATATTTCCTAGAGATCCATATCTGAACCAGAGAGAACAATATCCTCTTACCACCACACCCCACAATGTTCTCATCCCCTTTCTGCCAACGTCTTAACTCTGCGTTATATAAGGATTTCTCATACTATCTAATACTGTGCTATCCTGAAGAATACACAGACCCACACTGCTTTGGGTACCCAAAAGATTGCACTCGTCACTACTAATGACATCCTAGAAGCTGGAGGCCGACTTCAAGAAAGTCATCACTATTGATAAAATACTTAAGGGTCAGATGATTCAAAAATACATTTTATGACCACACCTGGGCCTGGAAAATATGGAAGACAGCAGTTAGCAGTATCAGGCTAGGGAGAGCCCAAGAGTTCAGTGCTTCCCAAATAGAAGCCATCTCAATCACAGGTTACAGAAATACAGAAAATAGCCACTCAAGAGAGCAACTCCCTATGTCCCTCTGAGGAATCTAGTATTTTAAGGCAGCCATGACTACTATCAGCTCTCACTGATTTGTTGAGAAAACTAAAAGGTAATGAGAAAAATTCAAAACAGGAGCTATGCCTCACATGATTTCCATTTAATTTTTAAAATATGTTCTCTGTAGTCTGAGTTGTTAGGTTGAGGGTAGGGGGCCATAAGAAAAGAGGGGGAACAAATTTGCTTAACTGTTAAGCTTTTATGTAAATTCAAATGAGCTATGTCTACTGAACACATGTCACCTGACAACCATGGGGGTGGGGGATCTGTACTCACACTTGCTGATCTGTCACAAAGACTGGGAACTGACTAGAAACAGATGGTTCTTTTTCCCCTAAAATACGAGTAGGGACCCAGGATTGTTACCTTACCCTACCTTAGGGTTTTCTGAGGAAGTGTACATTACATACACTTGAAACTGAGTTTTATATTGTAGTAAGAGTCAGGTGTATTGTTCAGGACAAGGAGGGATGAACTTTTATACAATGACTCAACTCTGCCACTGACAGCATGAAAACAGACATAGCCAATATCTAAAGAGTGTGGCTGTGTTCCAATAAAACTTTATTTACAAAAACAGGCTCAGGGCCAGACATAACCTACAGGCTATAATTACCAGCTCCTGGTTTAAGAAGGTTCTTGGTGGAGTACGGTAGTTCCCAGGCAGCATCTGGTTTCCCAGGTTTGGAGAAATAATTAGCATAGTTTAATTAAGTGTTATCTTCATGGGGCAGGACATGTGGCTTTGTGGTAGTGTTTGTGTAGCACGCACAAAGTCCTGGGTTTGATCCTAAGCACCACAAAATAAACGACAAAGCTGTTGTTTCCATTCTAGGGATATGGAGAAGGAAACTCTAAAACTCTAAGGATAGGTAAGACTAGAACCCAGAAAAATTCAATTCCTACTTCTCTTTTATCTATCATCTTTGGCTCTGGAAGAACACAAAAGTTAGCAGTCTCAAACTGGTTTCACACACACACACACACACACAAACACACACACACACACAGAGAGAGAGAGAGAGAGAGAGAGAGAGAGAGAGAGAGAGAGAGAGAGAGAGAGACATATTTAATTTAATTCAAGGGGCAATTGCAGTAAGAAATATACCTTGGGTTTCAATTACTCACCAGTGCCTCATGGTTTTCTCAGAGTTGGCCCTCATTTGTCTCTCAGCTTTCCCAGCTCCAGCTCATAAAAAAACGAAGCCGTTACTCGCTTTATGAAGACATCCCTTCTGGATGAAGGGTCACAGAAGGTAAGCCCGCTCTTTGCACCATAACCCTTTAAACGAGGCCTAATCTATCTTGTCAAGAACACAGCAGGGAGTGTGGTGCAAGATAACCGCACAGGCAGAGTATTACATCTTTTGGGATGGGAAACAGAAACGGTGACGACACTTAATTGTTCCTGAAACCCAGTACAGCTCACAGGCCTTTTTAAACAGCTGTGTTCCTGAGCCCCGTTTAGAGAGGTGTTCTAAAAGATGACAGAATCAAAATTTGAGAGGCCCTGAAATTCTGAAACCTGCAGCACTGGTTTCAGAGCAGTCTGGGTTTGCTCTTTGAAGCCTGAAAAGGCAGTGGGCTCTCCCCAACAGTGCTCGTACAGTAGCTCAGTGCAGAGAACAGCAGCACTTTTTACAGCACCTTTCCTGTGCCAGGCACTCTTCTAAGCTCTTCACAAACTCATTTAATTCTTATGATGTAGATATTCTTGTCCACAGAAGAAAGGGAGTCCAGAAACTTCCTCAAGAATATACACCAGCTAGTAAGTGGAAGAGCCTGTATTTAAAACCCAGACTATAAATCTCATTCTTTTTAGGGTCTGTGAGAGCAAAAAATGTCCCTGTTACATGCCCTAAAGGCCTGGGGAAAAAACTCCTGCACACTTCCCAAGGCATAGAAGGAATAGAAACAACCAGAAGATACAGGATCATGAGTGAAGTTAACCTGCCCAAGGCTAATAGGTCCCAAGTCAAAGACCAGGCACACAACCCCCTCCCATCTCTCTGTAATGCTTAGCCACAAAGACCAAGAGGCTCAGGCTACTACTTCATCCCTCTCCCTCTATGCCTCCTGAAAACATAATGATAATCCCACCCCATAAGCAAATGTCTTTTTAATACCTCTGAGATACTAACAGGTGGAGAAACAATGGACCAACCAAATACATAATGCAGGAATCCATTCAATCTGCTCTAAGTCACCTGACAAGTTACACAGACCTCTGGTTTCCTGTTTTCATCAGTACCTTTAGAGACCCTGACCCAGCAAAAGGAGAAGACCATGTAATGAAACCCAAGCATGCAAACCTACATTCCCCCCTTTGCACAGCCCCCACCGCTGCTTTCCCTTTTAATGCTAGCTCTGTAGGAATCACAAAACAACTGCTCTTAAAATGATTGCTAAACGGATTTCTAACTACCCCACGGGCAAGGCTTCTGTCGATTTCTACCGAAAGTGAAAAGGTTCTGGTGCTTGCTGCTCTAGCTCCCCTGGGTTTCAAGGAAGCCCAAACAAAACCAACAGGTTTGGAGTCTTGTGGTTTGCTTTATAGTTGATGATAGGCATGAGTTTGTCTGGGCATTGCCTTCTTCTACACCACCAGATTCTACACATACTTTGACTACTTGGTCACCATCTTGCTACCAGATTTCACCAAGTTCTGCGTTCCAGAATGTGATACTAACACATACAGTGAGGTCCAAATAGACTTGACTTTCTACCTCCAAGACCTGATCAATCCCATTCCCATCTAGCAAGACTCTTGTAACAGAATACCTTCAGGAAGAGGATATGCAACATCCAAGCTTAGTAATCTGCAGAAAGTGCAAGAGTGGTGTAGAGAATGTCACATTAGGATGGCAGGGACCATAACTTCTGTACATTTGGTACAAACTCAGGCTTAGGAAGTGTGCAATGATCCTTTCACATCTGGTGTGAATCAAACGCAAACTTCACTTTTAACTTACTGCCAACCTCCTCATGCAAGTAGGTTCCCTTTCCGTTCCAAAGGGCCTGCATTTGTGGGTCCCATCACAGCCTTGAGTGTGAAAGCAAGGCTAAATTTGCTCCACCCTAGTTTCCCCACACCCACCACATCAAGCTGCTATTAAGAAACTGCCTCAGCGCTGTTCAGAAAGTGGGGTATTTGCCACAGCATACTTGATTGTAAGCACTCCACTGCCACGTTGGCTGGGAATGCTCAGGACAAAACACCTCCGGAGAAGGTGAGAAGTAGGGTGCAAACTGCCCAAGTCCTGTACATAAGCACACAGGCACAGAATGATTGGAAAGAGACAGCCATATTAAACAGGTCAGAGATATGGGAACATACAACTTCTGGGCTACACAGAGAGGAATGTAGAAAATCGGTAACAGAGGTACGTTTGCACCGAAGTAAAAGCCGTTAAACTAACTTATTCCAACGGGCTGGGTTCAAATCATCTCCTGGAAGAAGCATGATGGAAAGCGCACGTGAAGTGGTAGAGAAAGGAACTCGAGAGCCATAGAGAGGGACGCTGGGGCCAAACTCAAGCTGGAGAAGTAACACATGGCTCCACCCGGCTCTCTTCCATGCCCCTCCCCCTCACTGAGCAGGCGTCCAGCGCCCACCGGTTCTGGCTCCCAGTGAAGCTCTCGACTCAGGGCGCCCACAACACTCCTTGCACGCGCTCTAGCACTTCGCACACCGCCCAGGCGGACACATAGGACCACTTTTCGGTTACGCCCCCCAAAGCTAGTTTCCATCTGCCAGGTCCCTCCCCTCTGGTCCCGGCCCAGACACCCGGCACCCCGTCCCGGAGTTGCACCTCAGGTTCGCAGCTGCTCGCCTTCGCTCCCTCCGCCCTCGCGAACCCTGAGCGCCCCCTTTTCTCTTCTCTCACCTCCCATCCACTTCCCCCTCACACTTCTAGTACTCTCCAGCCCGTTGCCCCAGCACCCGCTCCGGACCCGGCTCACCTGCGCGGCCACCCCCGTCCCGGCGCTGGTGCGGCTGCTGCAGCTGGAAGGGAACTGTAGCCCGGAGTGGCTGCAGACCGACCCGGGGGGAGCCAGCGGGCACCGGTGGAGAGCAGCCCCGCCGGAGACCCCCCGCCCCTCCGCGCCCCGGCCCCCAGGAACCTCCGCCTCGGCCGCCCGCTGCGGCCCCGGACATGGCCCACCCGGCTACCTGCCGCCTCAGCCCCACGGCGAGCCCCACACTGCCCCCAACCCCCGCGGCCGCTACTTATCTGCCCTACGGGCGCGGACCGGCCCCCTCGGCCCAGAGTTCCAATTGGTCTTGAGAGTCCCAGGACCTCCCCCTTAACCAATCCACCGCGGGACTCTTCTCTTTCCGAGGATGATTGGTCCATGTGTTTAGCCATCAACACAAAACCCCACCCTCCTACTTTTCTTTTTTTTTTTAATGTCCTTAAGGCTGCCGATTGGTCCTTCCAGTAGAGGGCTGGTTCCTCAGCACTGCCAATGAGAAGGCTCAAAGAGGAGGATCGTCCCACCCAGTCTCAGGTAGTATGCAAATATATGCCATGTGATGTCAGGCTGTGCAGGGGGCGGGGCTGGATGTAGACTGGAATCAAATACTAATGAAATCTTTAAACAGGGTAGTGTCAAACTCTAAGTAGTTTCAGTGGGACTGAGAAAGCCTAACTTCAGAAGCCATTACATTTAGTTTAACCGAAAAATATTAGTTTTCTATTCTTATGAGATTTCTCTGCAACTGGCAAACTCCAAAATGAGATTTGATAATTTATACAAGGTTTGCCTATTGTTTGCATGAACTTTGCATTAAATTTGTACATTGAATGGCTACCTCGCCTCACATGACACTCATTTGTCTTCTACATTTCCACGTCCTTTCCTGAAGCTAGTCCAATCTCAATAAAAACAGCTGTTAGTCTGTAAATTAACTTGAGACTTTAAAAGGGAGCTGGGAATTTCCCTTCAGAGCCTTCCATTGTAAGTGTACCTAGCAAAACAAAGTGACTGATAAATCTGATCAAGTTTGATAGTGACTCCATTAGGAAATCTTTGTCTTTCCAGCTCAGTTGCTCTCTGACCTACAAGTCAAAGACCAGATGGTCTCCAAAGAGAATACTAGCAAGTTGTGAAAATTATATGCTATATATATGAAGGCATTTTCAGAGAAAAGAAAGGGCAGTATTTAAGATACTATTAAAACAGTGCTTCTCAAAAAAAAAATTGATTACCCTTGCTATTTTGTTCTATATATGGGGGGGGGAACAGAGTCAATCAACGCTGGTCTGTCTGTGAGAAGGGACCATCCAAGTAATTGGATAATTCCCTCTAGATTTACATTTAGTTATGAATTCTAATTTTGACCTTGCTACCGATTTGTCTTTCTATTTCAGTCTTTGCTGAGTTTAGTGTTTAAAAAAAAAAGGTATTCCCTTGAAGCCACACTTACTAATCAGAGGAAAGGAAGTAAACTGGGCGTGTGCTACAAGGGTACTGTGGGATCAAATACTGAAAGCAGATAATGCTCAAAGTGGGAATTCAAGAGTTGGTTGAATATTAAAATCAGCCCATGAGCGCAGAACAAATGGAGGCAACGGAACATTCTGTGAAAAGATTGTCTTTGCAAAACCACTCCTTTCATGTTTGAAGGATTTGCTTTGAGATCTGACATACAGATTCTCCGTGAGGGAAGAACACAGTACTCCTTTTCCATGAGGAGGACACTCTTACTAAATGCCTTACAGGGACGACTAAACCCTGATGGTTGGAATTAAAACTCAGCCATTCTTGGGTTAGCTCAGCTTTAAAAAGTACATCTGATGGCTGGGGATGGAGGTCAGGGGAATGACACTTGACTGGCATGCTCAGAGCTCTGGGTTTGATTCCGGGTATGGAGGGAGGTGAGGGAAGCAGGTTGTACTCTCAACTTCAGTTAGCTCAATGTTTTCATGCACTTCAGATCTCTGCCCTTTATCACAGCTTATTCTGCCCCTGGGTCTCACACTGTCACTGAGAAAATCAACAGCAATAGCATCTAATAGTCAACGATTCCCTTTCTGCATGCCGGATATGTATCAAGTACTTTGCATACTATTTCATTTATTCATTATGACTGAAACTGAGAGGTTGCTACTGTATCCTCCTTACTAAGTCTTTGGGAAGAAGCATCACACTCAGGGTTACCCTGGAGGCATACTCCAGAGCTGAGCCTTGCTTGATCTCTATACTTATAAAACTTTTCATCCCAGCACTTGGGAGGCAGAGACAGGCGGATTTCTGAGTTAGAGGCCAGCCTGGTTTACAGAGTGAGTTCCAGGACATCCAGGGCTACACAGAGAAACCTTGTCTGGAAAAAAAAACCTAAAAAAAAAAACCCTGTCTAGTGCTTTATAGCTTACACATCATCGCATTGTCTAATTCTCACTATAAACATGGACTATACAAAGTGCAAATATGATTGTCTTCACTCTACAAGGGTCACATTGGCTGAACTGCTTGCCCAAGATCCTTTGGCAGACATAGGACTTCAGCTTCCAGTACTTTCCCCCAACTTACACTCAACTTCCTGACCACTGGAACCACCTGAGAGGGGAAGGGTGAACCATGCAGTCTCTTGAATATCTGTCTGATAACATATGCTATTTTAGGACCCCTCACATGGACATAGATCCTTAGTCTCACACAATAATGAGTGGTTTTTGTTGGATGAGCGTTTTAAGTGTGTGTTACAGATAAAAACCTTGGACTGAGGGATTTTGAAACACATTAGGCAAATAGCTTCTTCTCTGTGTAAGGGTCACCCTGATCCATCAACTTTCCAGACTTATTATAAGGATGAATTGACACATTATTTTATAGATGTAATTTTGCCTCGGAAAGAGGAGTTAGATAGTTAAATAGAAAAAAGTTTTAAACATTTCCCCAAAGCCATGGTACCAATACTGAGGACCTAGACAGTGGAAAAAAGAGTCACTAAAAGCAGTACAACTGAAGAGTTGAATCTTCTGAATCCAGAAAGTTATGGTCTTTCCAGATAAGTTGCTGGCAAAAGACACTGAAGTTAACCCTAGCTCAAGGCACAGATGGCAAGCATGTGTGTAACTCCTATCCTCTGTTGGGTATCATGCCCAAACAGCTCTCCCTTGTTCACATCTCTGCACTTGATAGCTTCCCCTAGCATGGGCATCATAGCTGGATAAGGACCTCATCTGAACATTGGTCCTTGTCTGCTTCCACTAATGAAAGAGTCCACAGTCAAAGCTCTGGAGAGGCTATGTGATGCTAAGGGAGATGTTCCCCATTACAAAGCACTTTCTTGCTTGTTATTGTTTTCATTGTCATCCTTATTGACATCATAGCCAATAATTCACTCCTCACAGATTTGTTGAAATGACTACTATGTCAGACTCTGAGCTTATGGAATATAGAAAAAAATGTTCCAAGATGGGGTTCCTAGGACCAGGGAGATGGCCCAGTAAATATGATTATCAAGCCTGACAGCCTGAGTTTGATCCCTGAAACTCACATAATGGAAGAAGAAAACTGACTCTCACAGTCATCCTTTATATCTCCACAAACATGTCATGGCACACACACATTCACACAATTCGTGCGCACAGGCACACACACACACACACACACACACACACAAAATGTTATAAATAAAAAAAGATGCTCTTCCTACCCTGAAGTTCACAGCCTAGCAGGCTTTGAAGCTTATAAACGGAAGTGGTACAGGATAGATGCTATTGCAATAGGAAGTCGTGACCTGGTTTCTGCTTTCAGAGGCTTTGGTTGAGATGTAGCTCAGTCAATAAAGTGCTTGTCTTGAATGCATAAAGCTCTGGGTTCCATCCCTAGTACCACACAGAACTGAGCATGGTGATACAAATATGCCTGTAATCCTTGCAACTGATCATATACAGGAAGGAGGACTAATAGTTTAGGATCATCCTTGGGTTGTTGGGTTGTTCTAGGATACATAAGACCCTGTTACAGAGAGAGAGAGAGACAGAGAGAGAGAGAGACAGACAGAGACAGACAGAGACAGAGAGAGACAGAGGCAGAGAGAGACAGAGACAGACAAAGAGGAGAAGAAGGAGGAGGAGGAGGAGGAAGAGAAGAAGAAGAAGAAGAAGAAGAACAACAACAACAACAACGTTGGCCAGAGGCAGGTACACAAAAGCATTAAGAATAGAGAATTACATATAGCAAGTATGTATATCAATAGTCTTTCATGTATTTCCCACTAAATTGTTTAAGGCTTTTGAGACAGCTTCACTATAGAAACCTGGATGGCATGAAACTCTCTATGCAGAGCAGGCTGGCCTCCTAAAGATCTATCTGCCTCCACCTTGGTCCCAAGCGCTGGGATTGAAGGTGTGTACTACCACACCTGGTGTTTAAGGAGTCCTAACAGCAAATACGGAAGCCCCCCCCCCCTTGATCTCAGAAAGCTCTTAGGATGTCCTTGGAGGCTGCAGAGACTCAAGGAATTGGAATTATTTCTCCTCAGGCATGAGTCAGAATAGCCACTCCTCAAGCAGACTTTGTACAGGGGCCTTAAAAGACCCTGAGGGGATTGCCTAGGATAAAAGGCTCTGAGAATTGACTGGTCAGAGTCAGCAGGAAGGCCTTCTCCTAGTGGCCATTGGATCAACAAAGGATACAGTTGTCACAGCCAACAGGAACTTCAGTTCTGAAGGCTCACAAATATGGGGATTCCAAATTTCTACCATCGAAAATATAACAGGCAGGAGCAATTGTTCATCGGAGATTGGAGATGCCTTGATGGGCTTCTGTCTCTGAACTTCCTGGTAAATGTCTGTGTGCTTACATCTTATCTTTGGCCCCATAGTTCCAAAATAATTAAGCAGAATATAAGATGACGCAAACACACACAGTGTCTCTTTCTGACCTACCTCCTTTCCTCAGCCTCTGTCTGAAATGTCAGGCCTGGCTCCTCAGGGAACTAAATCCTGAGGAAATGGGGTCAGAGCTAAAGGAGCAGGGCAGCCTGAGAGGGATTGGGAAGGAGGGACAAGGAAATGAATGAGGTTATGGGAACAGAAGGGGGGGTCCTATCCCTTAACACCTTTTCCCATTCTGGTAGCTTCTTTCTCCCTGTAACCCTTCCCTTACTCCCACGATAACCATAACCAGCTGGCCTGGATTTTGACCTTTTGTATTCTCTGACACATTTTGTCCCTTGCTGTGACCCATACATTGTCTCCTTTGTTAGTGCTTTCTCACTTCTCCCTGTGTGCATCACTCCCTGACTCTCATTTTGTCCTCAGTAAGACTCACTTTTCTTGTTAAACCACAGCCATTTTTAAAGTCATCCTTGGCCTGAACAAGAAAGGCTATGGTAGAAACTTTCAAGTAAGTAAAAAGTAAATATAGGATCAAAGACCTTAAAATTCTAAAACTCTGGGATGTTGATTGGCACTCAATAAAAATATAATTTACAATTTTTTTGTAATTGTTATTTTATTTGTTTGTTTGCAATAGGGTCTCATTAGATAGCGTTAAACTCTTGATCCTCCTGCCTCGGCTCCCAGCACTGAGATCATATGCCTGTACCACCATGCTCAAGATTCAAGGTAGATTTTTTTTTAAGGATATAATTGTGTTGTTTTAGAAGTAATTAGAGGGCTGGTGGGATGGCTAACTGGGTGACTTAGTTACTTTTCTATTCCTATGACAAAATACCATGACTGAGGCAAATGATTAAAAAAAAAAAAACATTTAATTTTGAGGCTTATGGTTCCAAAGGGTTAGAATTCATGGCCATCGTGGCAGGCAGAGTGTGCTGAAACAGTAGCTAATCTGCATCTGATTCACAAGTTTGAAGCTGAGAGGGAACACTTCCACCCACTGTGGACCAAGCATTCAAATGAGCCTATGGGGGCCTTCTCATTCAAACCATCACACTGGATTAAGGCTCCTGAAACCAAGCCTGACAACCTGAGTTTACTCACTGAGACTCACATACTGGAAGGGGAGGATAATTCAAGCTATATTCTGACTACAACACAAGTGCCCTAGTGAGTACAGAAACACACACACACCATAAATGAAATTTTAAAAACTTAAAGAAGGGGCTGGAGAGATGGTTCAGTGGTTAAGAGCATTGGCTGCTCTTCCAAGAGGACCTGGGTTCAATTCCCAGCAACCACATGGTATACAGACAACCACAACTGTCTGTAACTCCTGTTCCAGGAGATCTGACACCCTCACACTGACGGATACACATGCAGGCAAAACGCCAATGTATGTAAAATAAAAATAAATAAATTATTTTTAAAAATTAAATAAAAAACATAAAGAAGTAATTATAAGCCAAGCCTGGCACAGAGGCCTATAATCCCAGATACTTGGGAAACTAAACCAGGAGAATTTCAAGTTTGAGCTGCCTGGGCCACAGGGTAAGTTTCAAGAAAGCCTGGGCAAGCCAGTGGCGCACGCTTTTAATCTCAGCACTTGGGAGGCAGAGACAGGCAGATTTCTGAGTTCGAGGCCAGCCTGGTCTACAGAGTGAGTTCCAGGACAGCTAGGGCTCCACAGAGAAACCCTGTCTTGAAAAACCAAAAAAAAAAAAAAAAAAAAAAAAAAAAGAAATAAAGAGAGGACTGAGACTAGAGCTCAATGGCAGAACACCTGCCTAACAATGTGAAACCGTGGTTCAATCCCCAGTACCACACCTAACATATATGAAACCGTGGTTCAATCCCAGTACCACACCTAACACATGTGAAACCGTGGTTCAATCCCCAGTACCACACCTAACACATGTGAAACCGTGGTTCAATCCCCAGTACCACACCTAACATATGTGAAACCGTGGTTCAATCCCCAGTACCACACCTAACATATGTGAAACCCGTGGTTCAATCCCCAGTGGTTCACAAAAAGACAAACATAATTAGGGAGACACTATGGTCTAATACTCGATTAAAAAGATAAACAGGCTGGGCATGATGGCACAGGCCTTTAATTCTAGCAGTGGGAAGGCAGAGGCAGGAGGATCCCTGTGAGTTCAAGGCTAGCCTGGTCTGCAAAGCAAGCTCCAGGACAGCCAGGTCTACATAGAGAGACCCTGTTCAACAAACAAAAAAGAAAAATAAAGATATTTTCTTTTGTGTATTACACCTGAAAAAAATTATTGAAGAGATGTTACAGGCCACTCCTGTTACAGATGGAGACACCCAAAGGACGGACTTGCCTAAGGCTGCTGAGCTACACAGGGTAAGTCAGAGGCAGGACAAGGAGAGCGAGTTTTTGTTCAATGTTGCCTCCAAACACAAATAACTTTCAAGAAAAATTTGTTTGTTTTTCTTTTTTTTAAGAAAAAATTTTTCAGACTTATTTATTTTACATATATGAGTACATTATAGCTGTCTTCAGACACATCAGAAGAGGTCATCAGATTGCATTACAGATGGTTGTGAGTCACCAAGTATTTCCTGGGAGTTGAACTCACGACCTCAGGAAGAGCAGTCAGTGCTCTTAACCATTGAGCCATCTCTCTAGCCATTGTTTGTTTGTTTTTCAAGATGGAGTTTCTCTATATTTCCCTCATTGCCCTGGAACTCACTGTTGACTAGTATGGCCTCAAACTCAGAGATCCACCTGCCTCTTCCTCCTGAGTGCTGGGACCAAAGGTGTGTGCCACTGTTACCTGGATGACTTCTAAACGAATTTATATGGAATAGCATTGTCAATTTAAAAAAAAAAAAGGAGCAGACTACTGACACATGCTGTTAAACTATGGGTATGGATGAGAAACATTATGCCAAGTAAAAAAGCCAGACATAAAAGAGTAAACACATTATAAAATTCTGTATGTTTAGAATGTCCAGAAAGGGCAAATTTCTAGAGACAGAAAGCAGATCAGTAGCTGCCTAGGATTGGAAGTAGTAAGAGTCGGTATTCTTTGCAAACACACCCAAGGGGACTTTCTGGGGTCATAAAAGCTCTAAAACTAAAATATACTAATGGGAAAAACAGAAATACACATTTGCAATGGCTGGGTTTTATAATGTATAAATTAAATATAACCTGCCCCCTCAATGGATGTAGATGCATTTAGGCTTAGAGATGCACACTGTGAATAGCCTAGGCTACACTATGGATAGCCTGCGGTCTATGGTCATCTTTTCATTTTGTTTTTTTGAGACAGTCTCTCTATGTAGATCAGGTTGTCCTGGAACTCACAGAGATCTGCCTGTCTCTGCCTCCCAGGTGCTAGGATTAAAGGTGTGCATTACCACTGCCCAGCCCAGGGATGCGTCTAAGCTATGTAGGAAGCTCTACAGTGAGCTGCAGTGTGTGTGTGTGTGTGTGTGTGTGTGTGTATACATATATGCAGGTGCCAGCAGAGGCATCACATCCCCTGGAGCTGGAACTACAGGAGGCTGTGAACTCCCCACCTGATGTGGGTGCTAAGAACCCAATTCAGGTCATCTGAAGAGTAGCAAGTGCTCCTAACTGCTGGGCCATCTATCTGGCACCAGCATTTCTCATTTTTGAAAATAGCTTCTTCAGAAAGCTAATGGTTATCTTGTGTGTACGTGTTTTAATGTCTATAATTGTTTATAATGCATATAGTTATATGCTCAGAGTGAGTGTCTGGTGTCCTTGGAGACCAGAAATGGTTGTTGGATCTGTTGGCACTAGAGTTAGACAGTTGTGACCCACCATGTGAGAGCTGAACCCGTGTCCTCTGCAAGAGCAGTGATCACTCTTAACTACACAGAGCCTTACCTCCATTGCCTTGTGTTTCGTTTTTAAACTGAGGTCTTATATATCCCGGGCTGCCCTCTAAATCATTATATAGCACAGGGCTGCCCTTGAACTCCTGAGTCCTTTTGTCTTCACCTCCCAAGTGCTACCATGCCCAACTTAAAACAGAGGTGTGTCCTACTCATTACTTTACAGCCTTGCACTGTGACCAGAATGCAGACAGTAATTCACAGAAAAATAAACTAAAATACACTGCAGGGCAGGTGACATGGCTCAGCGGGGAAAAGATGCTTGTGGCCAAGTCTAACAACCTAAGTTTTATTCTTGGAATGCAAATAATGGAAGAGAACCAAGTTCTGAAACTTATCCTTGGGCCTCCACAGATATGAGGTGGCATATTTATGCCCCTCCTCGATGCCTGCCTGAATACATTTTAAAAGTACACTTTAGCAAGGGCTGAAGAGATTGCTCAGCCATTAAGAGAGCTTGTGGCTCTCACAGGGGATCTGAATTCAGTTCCTAGCACCCACATCAGGTGACGCACAAACACCTGTGACAACAACTCTAGGGCATCTGATGCTGTCTTCTGGCTTCTATGGGCACATACAATCTCATATGCACATCCTCACATGCATGTACAGAAATAAAAAAAATCATTTTTATAAATACACCTTAAACCTGGGTGTGATAGTTCATCCCTTTAATCCCAGTACTCGGGAAGCAGAAGCCAGAGAGTCTCTAAGAGTGTGAGCCCAGCCTGGTCTAGCTGGGACAGGCCAGGCCAGGCCAGCCAACTCTGCACAGAAAATGAGACAAAAAGAACAAACAAGTCACTATAGGTCTGTCATGCCTTGTGATTCACGTACCTCTGGGAGTCAGCTGACTTTCACAGCAACACCCTGGGGGAAGCAGTTTGCACTCCATACCTAACCCGTGCCTCCACTGAAAGTCTCTGGGGAGGTCAAGTCAGTTCAGTACTCTCAGGGGACTGTGTAGAAACCAAAAGACATATATGCTTCATTCCCACTCTAAAGTTCTCTCTACACCACTGTTGTTCTCACTGAGATCCTTTACGTCTGCCTCAAAAATGTAACTGCCTCCGGGGCAGAAAGCTTAATACTTTTGAAATGTTCCCTGTGATTTCACATGTAGGCCTTCTCTTCCTCTCATACCATGCGACAAGTCAGGCATCAGAATCCTATCAAAGACATCGTAAATGTAACAACAGGGAGGGGTGCCTTGAACATTTGTCTTTAGTCTGATTTCCTTCGAGCCCTGAGCTGAGCTCTGGAGCTTGACTTCAGAACCAGAATCCTCCTCTAAAGAGGCTTCAGTGGTTAGTGGGGTGGGGCATGCTGTTAGTCCCAGCACTTGAGAGGTGGAGGCAGGTGACTTCCTGCCTGATCCCCATGACTTCAAGACCAGCCTGGTCTATATAACAAGTTTTAGGCTAGCCAGGGCTAAATCATGAAACCTTGTTTTAAAACAAATAAAGCTTAAAGGCTTTTTGTAATAAATCCCTGTGAGGTCAAAACCATAGATTTATGTACTTACTTATATATTTTTCAGACAAGATCTCACTATGTAGCCTTAATTGGCCTGGAACTTACGCTATAGACCAGGCTGGCCTCAAATTCATAAAGATCTGCCTGTCTCTGCCTCGCCAGCATCAGTTTTTTCTTTGAGGCTTGGTCAATGAGAGTTCCCCCTGTCCTGTAACTCCATCTTCTTTACCACTGCTTGCTTCAGCCTCCACTTCTGTTCCAGAGTCTGTAAGCATCCCTCAGCTAACCTTGTCAGACCGTGACTGTTGTTAGGACTAAGGAAGAGGGTTTATAGTCCAGTATTTCATTTCATACTAGCCGCTGGGCACCTTTACCTTTTCTCCTAAGCATGTGTGTATGTATGTTTGTCCTTTATCTCTGAGTAAGGAGACCTCTGCTATCTTGTCAACAAGAAGTGCAAGCCAGTTCGTCCAGCACAGCTGAGGTGGGAGTCACGTAAGTATCTCTAGCTAACATTTCTGGTCATTGTTGAATTGAGGCTAAAAGCAGCAAAGGCTCCAAGTTTTGTGAGGCCCGATTCTACTGTTTGTTCTGTCTCTCTTCTCTCCTCTCTGCTCCTCTCCCTCCTTTTGTATATGTTAGGTGGTGAGTGCTCTACCACTAAGAGACAGTCCCAGGTCTTTAAAAAAAAAAGTGTGTGTGTGTGTGTGTTTGAGGATAGGTGTGTGCTTGAGGGTGTGTGTGTGTGTGTGCTCATGCATTGTGTAGGTCCACAAGAAGTTGCTGGGTGTCTTGCTCTGTCATTCTCTACCTAGTTTCCTTCTTTATGGACCTGGAACTAGGCTGGCAGGCAGCAAGTTCCAGTGATCCTCCTGCCTCCAACTTCTTATAATGCTAGAGTAACAGGCACCCACTCACCTAGCTATGCTTTTTTACACGAGTGCTGGAGATTTGAACTCTGGTCCCTAGCAAGCATTCTCATCCACAGAGTTATCTCCCCAGTCTCAGCCACAGCTCTTCTTTTTTAAAAAATTGTTTTAGTGTTCCTCTTAAAGAAGTTAAAATTAAAAAAAAAACAAAAAAAAAACAAAAAACAAAAAAAACCCAAAACCCTGTAAATATAGAATTAGGTGGAGAGCCTTGGAAGGGAACTTTGACACTGTTTCATTAGCATCTCAGTAAATCTGTTCTGACTAAAGGAATAAAGGTTGCTTACATCCCAGCCAACTCTTCAGATCTGACTGAATTAGGTGCCTATTCCTGGCTTTTCCTGTGGATTTCCTGTACCCAACACATTTATTCCATACTATGGCTCCAGCTCAACTAAATAGCCTTGACAACCACGTCTCTCTAGCTAGTGAAAAAAACCCACTCCTTCTCCTTAGTAACCTGGTGGCACTTAGAACCACGTTGTTTTCAGAGCAGGTGGTTTCTCCTGCTATATACCAAAACTCTTAGAAAGCTCTCGTACCTCTCGCCAGCGGTCTCTGGGAGGACCTGCTTCCGTTCACCTTTGGCACAAGCCTCATGGCTTACAAAGCCGTCAGCACTCTGTTTGGGTAGGAAGCAGCCTAGTCTTGCCTTTTCCATGGTACTCTGATACTACCACACAAGCTGGCACCTTTCCTGGAGGTCCCACCCCAAAATCCTGTCCAATTCTCTGGCCTCCTGAGTTGGCCCAGAAGGCTGAGTCAGAGTACAAATACCAATTCTGTCGATTTCATGGCTCCAAACACTCAATTCTGAATTTTCCTCAAACACATTAGAAACCCTAGGATTCCTGAGCCAGTGAGGGCATCTGCGATGCCAGGAAAAGACCAAGGAGCCCCTTACCTATTAGGGACACTGACAGCAGGGCTCTAAAGCAATGTGGCCATAATGTCATGGGATATGTGCTCCTACCACAAAACACAGAAGACAGGAAGCCACTTGCACACATTATCCAACCTAAGTGTCCTGCTGTCTTCATGATTACTCTCTAGAGTGGGCACTGTTACCCCCAGCTCACTGGCTGAGACTCAGAAAAGCCAGGAAAACCATCCTGATGAGTTTACACTTCCAGTGACAGCCCAAAGACTGCTTGCTGCATTGTCACTACTTGGGAGGCAGTGTACTGGGTCAGATGAGCCCAGACCTAGAGGTGTATTCCTGACCCATAGGTAAGGGTCGACATTAGGTCATACAGGCCCCACTGGTCATGGCCTAACACAACTCTCTCCATCTCCCACACACCTAAACTCTCTGAAACTCTGATTTTGTTTATGCTAATCAGGAATTATGCAGGCGAGTTTGGTCGAATCTAGCTGCATAGGAGTTTAATTTCTCCACTAAAATATTGTCGAGTATGTGTTTTGGTGTCTAGGCTAGGGTCAAATCCAATTTTCTCTCAGTTTCTTACCTTGGAGGAGGAGAAACAAATGGGGGGGGGGTTGGGGTAGGGGCTTGCATTAAGGAGAAACCAGAAAAAAAGACCAAGGGAGGTGGCAGTGTGGTGCTACTCTTCAAGGCCTGCCAGAGCAACTGAGCCAGACCTCTTTAAGCAGCATGGGTAGTGTGCTAGGGCAAGTGAGAGAGCTCTTTGTGAGGTCAAAAGAGAAGCCATTAGAGGAAGCCCAGGGAAAGACATGGAGGAAAAGAGTGGGAGAGAAGAAAAGAATCTATCCAGACTCAGGAGGCAGAAGCAGGAGGATCTTTGTGAGTTCAAGGCCAGTCTGTCTACAGAGTGAGTTCCAGGACAGCCAGGGCTAAATAGAGAAACCTTGTCTCAAAAAACTAAATAATAAATTATCTAGGGATGAAAGTGTGTTTCGTTGTCTCCCTAACTTGGACAGCAAAGTAAGAGGACCTCATACCTGATTGGACTGCGCTTTCTCCAAAGCCAGAAAACCCTGGCTACAATGCCTGTGCACACTGCTAAAATGCTGGTAGGCAGTGACTGGCAACCCCATCTGGTTGGTAAGTGATGGGCACCCCTGCCTTTTTATCTTAGCTCCCCGCTTAGTGTGCAGCCTCTGCCTGGCAGGGAGCCTCATGTAGGGGCTGGGGAGGAGGATCCTCCAGACAGTGCTGAAGACACAGTGATTTAGGAGTTTCTGGAAGGGGATCGGTGGGAAGGCAGAGAGAAGACCCCAGACTAGTTTCTAGGAAGCTCCAGCACACCACTGACAAGACTCATCTTCTTGATGTCTGTGGCTTCTGGCCAACTTTGGGACAGGATACAGCTTTCCCATTTGCTGGGCCCAAGACCCTGGCTCTGGGTTGAATAAAACCGGTGGAACTGGCAGGATACGACTAATGGGTGTCTGCGCAAATTCTTAACCTTGAAATAAGCAAGCTGAGCAGCTCAGTAATGGCTAGTTTTAGAGGATTTATTTTTTTAACATGAAAGAATTCTTTTGAACCCTCCATGGCTCCAAGAAAAACTATTTG
>NW_021620860.1:4373541-4430536 GCF_004785775.1 Grammomys surdaster
TGTGTGTGTGTGTGTGTGTGTATGTGTATGTGTATATTAGTGCATGAGTTTATGTGCACCCCATTAGTACAAGTGCCCATGGAGGCCAGAAGATGTCGGATTCCCTGGAACTGGAACTACAGGTAGTTGTGAAGTATCCAATATAGATGCTGGGGACAGAACCCAGGTCCTTCAAAAAGCAGCAAATGCTCCTAACAGCTGAGTCACCTCTCCTTTCTTGCAGCCCTTTAATTTGGCCTCATATGCTAACCTCCACTTTGACCAATTTGGATGATTTTCTCTTACTCAAATATGTCCTCCCTAGCAGGCAGGAGAACCAGAATTAGGGACTATATTTTAAATGCAAATACTATAAGAATGTGTACATCTCTAAGTTAATACCTTCCTTTATCCACTTGTCATTCATTTATAAGCCCAGGAGTCATTGAATGCCTGCTGGGTACCCTGCATTCTACTAAGTGAATAGAGCAGACACTGCCCTCATGGAAGTTACCATCTGGGTATGTGTTTGGGAAGCAGAAGGTAAAGACTCCAAGTAGCAGACAATTAAATATATAACTACAAACTGGCAAATGTTATGCAGAAAGCAAAGGGCGCTATGAGTGTAAATGCGGTATTCTGGTGTAGTCTGGCAGCTTAGGGAAGGTCTCCTGAGGGAGTGAGATTTGAGCTGAGATTAGCAGAAATAGGTGAAGCAGAGTACGGTGAGAATGTTCCAGGCTAAGTAAATAACATGTGTGAAGGTCCTGTGAGAAGGGGAGCCAGTGTACCCCAAGAGCTTCAGGAGGCCCATGATGCTACAGCACAGCACATGAGGCAGGGGGTTGCATGTGAAGGGTATGGAGGGTCTGCCCACAAGGATGCTGCAGCCCTTTCCCACAGTGGAAAGGCACATGGGATGAAGGTTTGTACAAAAGACACAAAGTGGTTCCTGTTCTTGGTTTATTGTTGCTTTTTTCTTTTCCTCCTCAGGAGTGAGAATGATGGTTTGAAGTGCTAAGAACTTTCCTAGTGTCCTTATAGACTGTGGCTCCCAAATTATTGGGTCAGCCTCTGCCAATGTAGACAGAGGGCAGGGTGGAGGGTGGGTGGAGTGCTTTGCCTGGGGTATCAGCTCTACAAGTGATGTTTGGAACAGCCCCAAGACTATAGTCCTTGTTCCCAGATAACTCTATCACATGTGCCCTCCCACCCCCACTGAACTGCCCCACCTGCCCTGCCTCCCTGTAGCAGCTTTGCTCCCCACCCAAACTAGGGAAGGTATCTGGGTAAGAATTCTGACTCTGCCCAGCTACTTGAGTCTTGATCTGATGAGTTTAGGCCACAGTTTTGATGAGAAATGTGTGTGTGTGTGTATGTATGTATGTGTATGTGTGTATGTGTGTATGTGTATGTATATATATATATATATATATATATATATATATATATATCCCAGTAAGAGGGTCATGATGGTTAGACCCGGCCTTTCAGAAGCCCTTCCTTTCATCCTAGACATATCTTTGGAGAATGTGGCTTGGTGCAGTGACATCTGCTGGCAAGGCTGGGCAGGTAATAAAGTGACCAGATGCCCGCTCATTTTCATGTAATTTTCAGAGTAATAAAAATGCCATCATAGTAGACCTGGTGGTATAGACTGTGGATCCTAGCTACTCACAGGGCAGGTTCAAGGCCTGCTGAGCTAAAGTAAATTCAAGAGTGTTCTGGGAAGTAGTAGGACCTTGTTGCAAAAACTGAAGAAAAAAAAAAAAGCCTGGGATATATATTGCTCAGTAGTGGGGTACTTGCCTGACAGTTGTGTGGTCCTAGGTTCAATCCCCAGTACCACGCATACTTCTGAGATTGCACTGCAGCCAGCTGGTTGGTACAAAGCAGAAAGATCAGGCTGGAGAGATGGCTTAGCTGTTCTGAACACTTGCTGTTCTTCTAGAGGACCTCAGCTCAGTTCCCAGCAAGCGTGTTGACTGCAGTTGCTGAGATCTACTGCCCTCTTCTGGTCTCTGCATGTACCCACAAACAAGTGATATATACTAACATAGACTCATACAACATTCACACACATAATTTTTTAAAAATATACAGAAAAAAGGAGAAAGTAAAGGAACAAAACAATATCTTACAATAAAGATTTAACAAAGCAAAACGGTCTAAAGCCGTAGGTTTGAGCCATAAGCTAGTTCGTGCTGAGTAACGAAAATGCTTCTTCTACTGGTAACTTGCAACTCATGTCAGCCAGTTGATTCTCATCTAAGTAGAGTTAGTCACAGAGGAACTTTGGGAAAACACATGGAATGACTCGGGGGACCCCATTTCTAGTCCCTATTCCTGGGAATGCTCATTTAAATAAAAAGATCCATATTCTAAAAATGGGAGAAGGCAGTCTTTTTTATGTTTTTGATTGATTAATTAATTAATTAATGAGTTAATTAATATTTACTGAGACAGGGTTTATCTGTGTAGTCCTGGCTGTCTTGAAGCTCTGTATATAAACCAGGCTGGCCTCCAATTCACAGAGATCTGCCTGCCTCTGCCTCCCAAGTGCGGTGTTAAAGGCCTATGCAACTGCGTTATACTCTTTTTTTTTTTTAAAGTTTTTTTTTTCAGGTTACCAAGAAAACAATGTCAACAGAAACATCTTCATGGTTCTTACAGTAGGTAAGAGGAGTATAACTTTTTCCCCCCAGTCCTGGGGAGAGCACCTCACGAATGCCAGGCAAACACTTCATCACTGAGGTAAGTCCCCAGCAGTGACTACAGCATTTAAGGTGAGCCCTCAATCCTGTGTGGGGTGAGATAGAACCTGCCTCCCTGCCTCCATTTACTTTACGTAGGCTTTCTGCTCGGTTTCACTCTTCGTTTACATTATGTACACTCGGCAGAGTTCACCAGTGGTGTGGCTCAGAAGCTACAGAGAAAGAGAGAGCAGGTAATACTAGAGAGATAGTATGAAGCAAATATTCCATCTTCTTAATAACAATGCCTCTGTAAATGAATGTGGCTCAGATAGAAGCCACCCCACCCGGAATCTCTACTCCTCATTCAAACTTAAAAATCAAAAGTCCATTAGAGAAATTTGAAATGAATAGAATTTCACAAAATGAAACACACACACACACACACACACACACACACACACACACACACACACACAGGACTACTGTGCCATTTGTCTTTTTTTTTTTTTAAGATTTATTTATGAGTACACTGTAGCTGTTTTCAGACACACCAGAAGAGGGCATCAGATCCCATGACAGATGGTTGTGAGCCACCATGTGGTTGCTGGGAATTGAACTCAGGACCTCTGGAAGAGCAGTTGGTGCTCTTAACCACTGAGCCATCTCTCCAGCCCTGTGTCATTGTCTTGATGAAACAAAACAAAAGTACATTTGAGGGTCTGGAGATGAGGCTCAGTTGGTAGAAAGTCTTTGCCCATCACGCGCATCTTTGTCTGAATTTGATGCCCAGCACAGCGTAACAATAGGTGTGGTGGTGGCACATGCTCATAATTCCATCACTTAGGAAGTAGATGAGTTTGAGATTAGCCTAGGCTACAGGAGGCTCTACCTCATCAAGCAAATACACAGATTTTTTTTTTGAGCTATAGTTTAACATTTTAATTCTGGTGCTATCTTAGATTGGCACTCTCATACTAGTGATTACAAGCAGGTGACTACACATAACTCTTTGAGGGAAGAAATAAAGAACATCTTTGAGGCAGAAATAAAAGCAGGAGGGGCCAAAGGAGCAAGCAGATCCTGCAGTACTCTGACATAAAGGACCCTCAATGCTAGGGAAATGTGAACAGGTTATGCATCGGAGCCATAATACGATGTAACATGGAAGCTGCGGCTTCAAATTATGAAGACCACAGAGACACATAGAAGATGACCAGTGCTCTCATTTGCTTCTTTGTTGCTGTGGTAAACCCCAGTACCAAACACAATTTAGGGAAGGAAAAGGTTTATCTGGCTTACAGGTCACAGTTCATCCTCTCAGGAAGCCAAGGCAGGAACTGAAGCCAGGCCACAGCAGAGTATGGCTTACCAGTTTGCTCCTCCAGCCACCTTTTCCACACAGCCTATGACTACCTGCCCATGGGTGACACTGTTCACTGTGGGTTAGGCCTTGCTACATCAACCGTGTCCCTTAAGAGAGCCAGAGAGATGGCTCAGTAAGAATCCTCACTGGCTGCTCTCAAGAGGATCTGGGTTTAATCCCTTGCATCCACATACATGGCAACACAAAACCATCTGTAACCCCAGTTCCAGAGGACCCAATACCTTCTTCTGACCTCGGAGAGGCCCAGGCACAAACATGGTGTACATACATACATGTAAGCAAAGTATTCATACGCATAAAACCTTTTTAAAGCCGGGGAGTGGTGGTGCACGCCTTTAATCCCAGCACTTGGGAGGCAGAGGCACGCGGATTTCTGAGTTTGAGGCCAGCCTGGTCTACAGAGTGAGTTCCAGGACAGCCAGGAAACCCTGGCTACACAGGCTACACAGAGAAACCCTGTCTCTAAAAATCAAAAAAAAATATATATAAAAGGAAATCATAGTCTTTCTTTTAAAGTGTGTGTGTATGTGTGTGTGTGTGTGTGTGTGTGTAGCTTTACAACAGCAGTACATTTTAGGAAACATCACTTTCCTCACCATCTTGCTACAGTGGGTAAATCATTTCTGAAAGGCAGAGGGGGCTGCAGGCAGGTCAAGGTCATGCCCCACAGGCCCCTCCTGTAGACAGTTGTCCCAAGTTGCTGGTTTATGAGCTATGTTCACTCAGCTTCCAGTCCAATGCCTGCCGTATACCAGATGCTTAGTAAATATTCGATGAATAAATGAAAATGTCCACCATCATCGGAAAGTCTCTGCCTAGGTGCAATCTGAGCCTTGAAGTATGAAAAGGAATTTGGCTTTCCTGGAATCCAAAAATAATAATAATAAAAATAAAAATGATAATAATGAAGGGTCATCCATAATGGCAATTCCCCAGTCTTCTTGATAAGTGAATTTGGGCATGGAGGACCCAAGGAGAGACAGTCTGCTAGAGAAAACCCAATTACACCAAGGAACATATGTTGCCCTGAGGCCTCTGCTGCCTTAATGACATCATGTAACTATAACTACAACCCTGCAGGGCCCTGGGCCCGTCAAATATGGAAAAGGATGTCTTCATCATAAGACAGCTTTGTGCTCACATAGACTTCCCTGGAGGGCTTGGATCAGGGAAGGGAGATAAATTACGTGGAAGAAAAGAGGGGGAGGAAGGACGGGAGAGAAGAGCTGCTACCAGAGCAGCATAATGACTTTTTTTAAAAAGCAATTTTCAAAATGTGGTTATTTGACTGTTTAGCTTTGGTGGTTATTTATAACCCCAGCTGCAGAAGGTGGGAAGCTGTGCTGGCGCCTGCTGGGATCTAGCCAATAACTTCCCCAAGGGTGGGCTGAGGGTGGGGACTAAGGAAGACACACAACCAATTTAACCACTGGCCAGAACTTTAAGAGAAGCTCCAGGCCATATCCAGTAGGGGAAAGAAAGGCTCACCCGAGACAGATTTTTGTGTTTTTGTGGTTTTTTTGTTGTTGTTGAGACAGTCTTTGTAGCTCTCTCTCACCAGGAACTCTGTGTAGCCAAGACTGGCCTCCAATTCATTGAGACCTGAATGTATCTACTTCTCCAGTGCTGGTATTAAAGGTGTGAGCTACAACACCTATCCCTCTCCACTCCTAACTCGATACCAGCAAAACTAGAACTATGTAGATCAGGCTGGCCTTGAATTTGCAGTGATCCGAACTTCCTGTGCTTTAAGACTGCTAGCATTAAAGGTATGCTCTACCATTCCAGACTGACTATTGTTTTGTTTGTTTTGGTTTTATTTATTTATTTATTTATTTTTGGTTTTTCGAGACAGGGTTTCTCTGTATAGCCCTGGCTGTCCTGGAACTCACTCTGTAGACCAGGCTGGCCTCAAACTCAGAAATCCGCCTGCCTCTGCCTCCCAAGTGCTGGGATTAAAGGCGTGCACCACCACCACCCGGCTTTTGGTTTTATTTTTTGAGACGGGGGTTTTTTCTTCCCTGGAACTCACTCTATAAACCAGGCTACCCTCGACCTCACAGTGATTGACCTGCCTCTGCCTTCTAAGTGCTGGGATTAAAGGTGTGTCCTTCTACCACCCAGCCTTCTTGACTCTATTCTTAAGGCAGAGGTAAAGAAAAGGATTTTAATATAAATTTGTAGGACATCAGCAACTGCTGAGGTTCTCCCAAAGGGATAGAGGATACATCAATACTTTTAGCCGGAAGTTACAGGGCCTAGTTACCATAGCACTGTCTTGCAAAGGTCCAGACCGGCTTCTCTCACTTCAAGACAGTATCTGTACACGGAGGGAATGTCTCATCTCTAATCCTGCAGGATACGTACCTGGTCAGAGAAAGGAGGAGGACTGGGTCTTTGGAAGTCTTTCCTAGCTGAGTCAACACTTGGCCCTGGAGTCAGGGATATTTAACTTGGTGCTACCCCATTTACTGAGCTCTTCAGATACCAAGCAGTAAGAATGAATGAAACTGCAGACAGTGTAACAAGCCAGACAGAACTCCCAGCTTTCAGGAACTCTAAGGCCTTTGAAGCAGGCAATGAACAATTATACTTGTATTTGAAATACAGTACCTATCATTTTACTGGCAAAGGAACCTTTCTTTTTTAATCTTTGGATTTCTTTTAATAAAATCAGTTTATTGTAATGAGCTCACAAATAAAACATCATACAGCTAGATGAAGGTAGTTGCTCAAACACTTGCTGAGTCCCACACTTTATGCAGAGCTAGTGAGCTCCCATACGGTTAGAATAGCTATTCCAAAGCAAGGGAACTCGGCTTACAGTCCCACATGCTCACTATCAGTTACAGCTTTTTATTTGCTTATCCACTGAGGAGAAAAAAGAGAAAAACTATGGCAGAGTTACAACTAGGAAAAGTTAGCCTTAGACCTTCTCTCACGGCTAACGTCCTTTGCCTGCACTCTGTCCTTCCTCATTACCTAATATGACCTAGTACCCTTTTTTGGTATATTTTAAAGGAAATTGAGGACCTTTTTTTTTTTTTATGTGCATTGGTGTTTTTGCCTGCATGTATGTCTATGTGTCAGATCCCCTGGAACTGGAGTTACAGACAGTTGTGTGCTGCCAAATGGGAGCTGGAAATTGAACCCTTGTCTTCTGTAGGGGTAACCAGTGCTCTTAACCAATGAGCCATCTCTCTAGTCCTGGAACCTGAGGAACTTTTTATTTTGGGTAATGGAGGAGATGAGACACAGATACAAGTAAAAACAGTCTACAAAGGCACACAGGATTGTCCCCGCTATTCCAGCCCACTTCAGCTATCCCTTGTCTTTGGCTCAGACTGCAGCAGCACTTGAACTAATCTACTTTGGGCTTCCCTGCTACTCTGATCCTTCTTCTAAAAGCTGCCAGAAGTAAATATCTAAAATGCAAGTCTGATCATGGGACTTCTCTACTTAAAGTACTTCAGTACCAGCCTTGCACCTCCAATCCAGTCTCCCAGCCCAAGCACAGAAAGCTCTGCAGGAACTGGTTCCCAGCACCATTTTGGCAACCATTTCATTCCCCCTTGCCAAGTAAGTTACCCCAGACAGGATGCTTGCTCCACACCTAAACTTCTGAACATGCTGTACTCTTTGCATGGAAAGCCCCTATTTTCTATGTCAACCTATTAAATTCCATTTTTCATTCACCTCTCTTACCTTTTCCTACACTTTCCAGATGAAATACTCTGCCTCCCTCTCTGTCCCAGTGGATCCTCCTCTCCATCCTCCTCCTCTTCCTCCCTCTTCTCCTCCTCTTCCTTCTCCTCCTCCTCCTTCTCTTAATAGTCCATAGCATTTTAGAACAACTAGACTCATAGCTCCACTGTGGGCAGATGATGTCTTCTCCACCTTGGTATGACACGATGTCTGTGTAATTGCTGGGTTTCTAAAGCTGAAGTGAGCTAAATAGATAGAGCAACCACTGATACCACAGGAAAGTACTGAACAGGAGGATGTTATAGTCATGATTAAAGAGACTACAAACAAAGACAGCCATACATCGAGCACTTACTCTATCTCAGGAACTTGCTAAGTATTTCAAAACACTCATTTCCTTTATTCTTTACAACCACTTAGTAAGCTGGTCATTAGCACGCAGTCTTCAAGATGAGACAACTCAGGTCAATTTAAAAACTCATCCAAGGGTAGCACAGAGAAAAAAAATGACAGAGCCGATCCAAATCTACATCTGACATCAAAGCCTTATACACTCAATACTAGTAAAGCTGATAATAATATGAATAGTAATTATGTTCCTAATGGCTGGGAAATGGAGTGGGAAGAATATTCACCAATGTTTGAGAATACACAGTAGTCTCTAAAAAATAATATGTCACCATGCTTTACTACCTTACAAATAGTAAATCAGGAAAGACTTTCTGAAGACAGAAATTACAGAGGGTTGGAAGATGCACCCAGTCTAGGCTAACCTAGAACCATGTAGCTGAAAACCTTAAACTGAATCTCCTGCCTCCTGCTTCAAGGACTGAGAGTACAGATGTGTTGTCACCACAGCCAATTTAAAAGGATATCATTCAAATATAAGAGGCTGTTATCACTAGTTAGGGAGTTAGAACATTCCAGAGTAACCCCAGGAACACATCCATAAGTGTAAAAGAACAGTGTTAGCATTGAATTAAACACAAGAGCGCTAAAATAATACAAAGGAAAATATCAGAGCCGTTTTCAAGCAAGTGTTTATGTGCAAATCAACTCACTTAGGTTGTTAAAAGGTATTTAAACTAAGTACTAAAAGCAAAATACTGAATGCTACCGGCGTCAGCAAGGCTTAAGCTATTCCCCACCCCCTAGCTCCAAGGAGTGTGGGCTAAAGGTCTGAAACTTTTAACTCTGTAGAGTCCTCTGTTTAGCATATCAGTCAGGTTTGTAGTCTGTTCTTAAAGCCTCTCTCCAGGTTAGCTAGCCTCAGATTGAAATTCTGATAGGGGCCTGTGGTGGCTCAGTGGATAAAAGCACTTGCTGTTTCAGCAAGCTTGGTGACCCGAGTTTGATCCCTGAGACCCCATGAAAGTGGAAGTTAGGAATCTACTCCCCAAAGTTGTCTTGAGCATGGATGTGCGCGCACGCGCACGCGCACACATACAGACACGCACAGACAGAAATAAATCTACCAGAATCCTATCTTGGTAGCTAAGGTTGCTTTGCTCCCAGCAAGTCACTCTTGGTCCACCTTGGTTCTCTCAAGTCCTCTAAGGTTAAAACTTCAAGGCCTGCTAACCACTTTCCAGACGTTTCTTTTTCGAGACAGTCTCTAGCCTGGAACTCGCTGTGTAGACCAGGGTGGCCTTAAGCTCAAGATTTGGATCTTTCCGCTTCAAAAAGCATGCGCCGCCCCTCCTGGTTCCAGACTTTTCGTATAGCTCTTCTTCCAGTCTTAATTTCACCTTCTTATGCCCTTTTATTGTTACTTAAATACCCATTCTCTTTCCAGTGTCTTTCAAAATACTATTTTTCTCTCCACCCAGTTCTTGGCTCCCGCATTTAGGCTACAGGGGTCACATGGGCTGAATGGGGCTCAACACTTCTCCGACTTTTGGTACAGCACCCTCTATTCAGATCATGTCTTCCGCCCCTCTCCAGGCCACCCAAAGCTCTCAAACCAAAGCAGAGTACTGATAAGCCGGAGGCGTTTCACAGCAGAGCTAAATTGGGAATTCTTTGGCGCTACGGCATTCTGAGAATGGCTCTGCATTATCCTGTAACGTGGACGTAACTTACTTGCTGTTCTCTTAGCAAGGACAATGTCTCCTCTACCCTACTTTGAGACCGACAATAACCCTGTCAATTCTTTATTCAAGCACCATTCACACCACTCCGGAACACAGAGTAGCTCTTACAACAGTTCCTTGGGCAAAATACCTCTTGCCAGTTCTGAGTTTACAGGATAAACGGAAACGTCCTTTGACCGACTAGGAAACGAAAGAGTTAAAGATCGACAACCTGATGGATTCTGGGGTTTTCCTCCTTCCACGCCGCAAATTAAAACGACCAGGAAGGGAGAGTCTGCCCAATGTAAAGATGAAAACGGTTACCTTCAACTGCCAGACTTCTGCCCCAAACAATCATGGCTACCTAACTCGCAACAAGTGCCGCATACCTAACTAAAAATGGCTAGTCCCAAGGTTTCACAACTGGTATCGTCCCCTGCCCAATTCCAAAATGGCGCTGACTAGCCTCACTAAAAGTTTCGAACTTCCCAGTATCCTCACTGGCCTAAAGGTCGGGTGACGCAAGCCTCAGCCGGAAGTGAAGGAAAAGGCGCTTCCAGCCCGCGGCGCTTGCGCAGAAGGCTCTAGACGCTGAGAGGCAGGAGGCACTTGGGATCGTCCGCAGGGTTTGGGACTGCTACAGAGGCCGCCACGGAGCCCGCCGGAGCCCCCGTTCCTGCTGGTGCTGCCGCCGCCCGAATCGGAACCGTCGGGCTGCAGCCACCGGCAATGCCGCGAAGGAAGGTGAGAAATGGCAGAGAAGGGATGGCGGGTTTCTAAGGGGGAGTCGATTGAGCGACGTGACGCGGTTGGCCACGCCTCGCAGTGGTTGGGTTCCAACTTTCTGTTCCCCCGAACCTAGCGTACCCACCCTGTCTCCTCTCGGTACCAGGCAGAAAAATGTGGGCCCGACCCTGGTCTCGGCCTATGCCTGTAACTATTCCCGCCCTCTGCTTGCCCGGATCGGAGGCGTTCTTGTTAATTGGTCGCGGAAACGTCTAGAAGCATATTGATTGGATGGTGGCGCCGCCTGTTTGGGCCCAACGGTCACCTCCCCGCGTGCGTGGGCGGTGTCTGGGCTGGCCTCGGTGCTCTCCGACTGGCTGTGGCGAATGCTCTCCCATCTCTTTATTGGCCCAGCTTCGCAGTCTGTTCTTGTGGCGGGTGCGGCTTAGCAAGGCCTGGATTGGGTCGACCGACGCCCCGCCCTTCCGGATAGAGATGGCGATAGGTGTAAAGGCCTGTTGGGAAGACCACTTTTTTTTTTTTCCAGGTGGGGGGTATAACAAAGCAGAGGATGGGTGTTTAGAAAACCAGCGCCCACCCCCAAGGGATAGCTCGCAGGCCTGTTGCATCTCAGACGACGTCTTCCACGTATTTGTTCAGTTTGACATTTCCTGGTTTGTAAACGTGTTGTTGAACTGCGTGACATTTGTTCCATATGTTCAGTTGTAAAATGCAAAGGAGCAGGGCTACATGCTAGTTGTTAGGGATTCGAGAATGATGCGTGATCTCTGGCTTAAAGGGTTATCGCAGATGAGTGAAAAACACAAAGAAGTAACCACGGAAAGCTGCCGTACAGTCTCTGCTTGAAATTGTATACACTGTAAGGAAGCAGTTAACATGGGAAATTACTAAGAGCTGATTTTCAGGGTTAAGCCAGGCAGAATTGACAGGTCATGGACGGCATCTGGGTCTTTGGCCACGATAACCTTCAAGTTTGTCTTTTATTTTAGTGACATTCTGTGGTTCTGGTGCCTCTACTTACTTGTTGAATGAAATATTTGGGTATTCATATTTCTGTAGAGATCACTCTTCATGGAAACTTTACAAGTTAAATATTTACATTAATGTTTCTTACAGTGACCAGAGTTGACAGGTAGTATTATTATCCAGGCACACCAAATGCAAGAGACATACTGGTTTGTTGGAATGGTCTAGTCTCCTTTTAGCAGTTTCCAAATAATCGGAAGGAAGCCTGGAAAATGTAAATTCTTACTGGATGTTATGGTATAAGCCTTTAATCAGCACTTGGGAGGTGGATCTCTGTAGATGGCAAATCTGTCCTAGACTATCCAAAGGTTATTTAGTTTTTTTATATGTCTCTTTTTAGTGTGACACTAATTTTGTTTGCCCTAGAAATATTAATGTTTTTGGTGTAGTATGTTACTTGCAGGATATATGTGTTCTTTGTAAGAATCTAGTAACTCCAAACATACTTGGCCCGAGGCAGCTTATTCTTTGTTGGGACCTGGATCTAGGCTTTAGTTCAGTGGGGTGTGGTTAGTGCCTCGAAGCCCTGAGTTGAGCCTTTCCTGCCTCCCTCTCCCTTCCCTTGCCAAAAACATTAGGACTGAGTTTGAGGGTTGTAGTGATTTCAGCAAATATTCTTCTTTTTTCATCATAGAAAAGGGCAAGTGTGAATGCTTATTTGATAAAAGTAATCTTTGTGGCTAATCAGTCCTCAGGAGTCTGACAGTTAAGACTAGGGTGTGGCACGAGTTTCTAAGAACCTGGCATATGGGGCTGCAGAGATGGTTCAGTGGGTCAGAGCACTTGTTGCTCTTGCAGCGGACCTGGGTTCCATGAACCCACATGGTGGCTCACAACCAACCCACCCTCCCTCCCTCCCTCCCTCCCTCCCTCCCTTCCTTCCTTCCTTCCTTCCTTTCTTTCTTTCTTTATTGGTTTTTTCGAGACAGGGTTTCTCTGTGTAGTCCTGGCTGTCCTGGAACTCACTCTGTAGACCAGGCTGGCCTCGAACTCAGAAATCCGCCTGCCTCTGCCTCCCAAGTGCTGGGATTAAAGGCATGTGCCACCACTGCCCGGCTTCACAACCCTTTATGACTCTGGTTTACTGTGATTTGACAGCCTCCCTTGACCTCTGAGGGCATGTATATGATACACATATACACATATGATACACATGTATATGATACACATACATGTATATGATACTTTCATACATAAAATTAATTTCATAGAATAAAATAAATCTAATTTCTAAAAACCTTGGTTTGAATACCTATTTAGTTTTTAGTATAAATCTCTTTCCAGCACTTACAACACTGGAGAAACTTCAAGGCCTGATGGCTAAGAAATAATTTGTATCTTTTTCTGGTTAAATTCTTTTGGGATTAGAATTTTAGCTCTTTACACGTGTAGTGTGTGTGTGTGTGTGTGTGTGTGTGTGTGTAGATTACCATGTGTGTAGCTAGGTACTACTAGAGGCCAGAAGAGCTTATTGGAGCTCCTAGACCTGGAGTTCCAGGCAGTTTTGAACTGCCATGAGTGCTGGGAATTGAACCCAGGTCCTCTGGAAGAGCAGCAAATACTCTTAACCACTGAACCATCTCTCCAGCCCCAAGAACATATTTTGAAATGATTTTTTTTTTTTTTTTGAGTCGGGGTTTTTCTATGTAGCTCTGGCAGTCCTGGAACTCAGTTATGTAGACTAGGCTACCCTGGAATTCAGCAGAGATTTTACCTCCTCTAGGATTAAAGGCGTGCACCACCATGCCCATCGAATGTGATTTTTGTTGATGGAGAGTTTGAGTAAAATTTACTCCAAAGTTAAATGGGACCTAACGTTAACATTTTATATATTATCTTGGACTTTTTCTTGTTTTTAAAAAAATATTTATATTATTTTTAATTCTGTATATGTATGTACGGACATATGAATACAGGTGTCTTAGGAGACTGGAGGCATTGGCTTCCTCTGGCGCTGTAGGTACAGGCTTCAGCTGTGAGCTACCAAGTGGGTGCTGGCAACTGAATTCAGGTACTTTGCCAGAGCAATCTGTGCTCTTAGCCACTGGGCCATGCTTTTTCTTTTCTTTTTTCTTTCTTTTCTTTGTTGGGTGTTTTTATTTCCAATTTATGAGAGTTGTAGATTCAGTCCGAATTGTTTGATAATTGGTGATAATACAGTAAGAGTTACTTCCCTTCCTCGGTCTGTTGAGTACAGGTGGTTTAGTGGTAGGTTATTCCACTAGCATGTCCAAAAGGAAGGCCAGTGCCTGTGCCGTAGGGAGGGGAAAGACTCGCTGTGGAGTCTGCTCTTATGTTGGAACTTGGTACATCAGCATCATGGTTCATTTTACTTCCAGTGCTAATAGAAAACCACAGTAAATGCTTTTGTGCTAATGTCTGGATCTATGGTATTACAGAGAAATGCAGGCAGTAGTTCAGATGGAACCGAAGATTCCGATTTTTCTACAGATCTCGAGCACACAGACAGTTCAGAGAGTGATGGCACATCGCGCCGATCTGCCCGAGTCACCCGCTCTTCAGCCAGGCTAAGCCAGAGTTCTCAAGGTAAATACTTTTTCTTTTTTCTACTGACTGTTCCTTGGATTGGTATCATTTTATTATGCTGATTCATGGAGAAACTGGTCCGTGGGCTTGTTGTAGAGCAGTGGTTCTCAACCTTCCTAACATTGCGGCCCTTTAATACAGTTCCTCAGTTATGGTGACCCCAACCATTAAATTATTATGTTTTTTAAGGATTTATTTATTGTGTGTACAGCATTCTGTCTGTGTATGCCTGCAGGCCAGAAGAGGGCACCAGATCTCATTACAGATGGTTAAGAGCCATGATATGGTTGCTGAGAATTGAACTCAGGACCTCTGGAAGAGCAGACAGTGCTCTTAACTGCTGAGCCATTTCTCCAGCCCCCCCCCCCCCCCATTAAATTATCTTTGTTACTTCATAACTGTAGTTTTGCTAATGTTATGGATTGTAATGTAAATATCTGACATGCAGGGTATCTGATATTCGGCTCCTGTGAAAGCGTCAGTTGACACCCCACCTACAAAGGAGTCTCCACCCACAGGTTGAAAACCACTAGTGTAGATGGTAGACTGGTCAAAGTGTAAGGCAATTGCCAAAATACCCGGTCTTCAAAGTGGTTTCTGTCAGATACCATGTTCTTTTATAGGCAATGGCTTATATAAATGTGAGATACAGATGTCTTGAGTAATTTTTTAAAGATTTTATGGTATTATAGGTCATCATAAAACAATAAAATAGAAATGTTGTCACTATAAAATGGCTTAAGGTTAAAGTGCTTATTGAGTGTGTTAGTGAGGCTTAATGCTTCTAAAAGCACTTTTAATTCTAGACTGAAGAGTCACATTTGATAGGATAACTATGTGACTAAATACCCAGAATTTTTCTTTCGTAGTGAAAAAACAAAAGACTTGTGGTTGGAAGGTAGTTGGAAAGCTCTCTAATGCACTTAGTCACTCGGGCTTATATAGAAGTAGCCTTTTACCCTTCTCAGTCCTATTCTGCGTGGAAGAAAGATTTTTCAGCTAACACACAAAAGGTAGTTATCAGTCTGCAATGACAGAGTAAATGGGAAATTATAATATGGGGCCAGGTGGTGATGTACACTTAGTCCTAGTACTTGGGTAGCAGAGGCATGTAGATCTCTGAATTCAAGGCCAACCTGATATACATTCAGAGTTCAAGGCTAGCCAGAGCTACATTCTGAGACTCTGGCTCTCAAAAAAAAATACCAAAAAAGTAAGTGTGTGTGTATTTATAGGTAGATATAGATACGTATATATAAATATGTTTATAGCTATGTATATAAATACATATACATACATACAAATGTGTGTGCACACACAAATAAATAAAGGTGATTTGTTAAAAAATCCTATGGAAGCCCAGAGGTGGAGCAACCACATTCTTGTGGGAAGGTCTCCTGAAAGAGTTTGGAGGAGTCCAGTAGGATTTTCCAAATTGAAGATGAGCAAAATATTTTAGGCAAAAGGACTCATAAATACAAAGAGTCATAATGGTTCTTAGACGCTGCAACTAGCTGTGCCCTAAAGGTGATGGATACTTAAAACAGCTAGGGGTCTCTGTAGCTATTTTATTTCATGACCATAGAGCTGCATTGTTTTTTGGGAGCATTAGTCACAGGGTAAGGCCGTCCTACTGTGAAATGTAAAGAAAGGCCTTATGAAAAGAGCCCTTGGAACTATTCAGTCCTAGGGCCCTGGCCCTGTACTAACTTACCTCTCCTGACAGTTTCACAACTTCAACTTAGATAGTCATAGGTTGTTGTCATTTAAAATATTCTTCAGTTTTAGCTTTGAGTTTATTTCCTTTAAGAGGCATCAGGCTGGAGATGGGAAAGGTCTATGAAGCCTTTAGAATAGGTTTCTATGGGAAGAACTTAAGGGGCTGGAGTGATGGCTCAGCAGTTAAGAGCACTTAGTTGTTTTTGCAGAGGACCTGAGTTTGACTCCCAGCACCCACATGGTGACTCACACCATCGGTAACTCCATAAGAAGACAAGGGTAGTCAGAAAGAATAAGCAACCCCCTCTCAGACACACTCTGTTAGTTTTAGGACATCTGTATTACAATGGACTATAACAAGGGAAGAAAAAGGCAGTTTAGCCAATATTGGTAAAGAACTCTTCTTCCACCAGGTGGTAAGACACATGCCTTTAGTCCTGGCAACTCAGGAGAGAGATGCAGGTGGATGGATCACTGTGAGTTCGAGGCCAGCCTGGTCTACAGGGCGAGTTCCAGGGCTACTTTCAGATTCTGTTTTAGAAAACAAACAAAAAAACCAAAACAAACAAAACAAAACAGGAACTTTATCACAGTAAGCTTAAGAAATATACTACTACTGACGTTCTTTCTTTTATTTATTTATTCATTTCTTTATTTTCCCCATACTAAAGTAAGTATTTTTCTCTCTCATGGGTAAAGAAGTAAGCTTAGAGACATTAACTTGCATAAAATGCCACAGATTGTTGCTGTGGTGAAGTAGAATCAAATGGAGCTCAGTCTTTACTCCAGACCCTAAACTAGTCATTCTGTTTTACCACTATTAGGATACAGTTCCGCCTGACCCTTGGCGTGCATTATTTAGTGAGATGGGTATAATCTAAGGGTTTGTTGGGTTTTGTGAAATAGAAGAGAAGAAGCTGTATTCTGATTGTTGTGTGAATAGATATAAAATGGGTTTTCTTCTTTATTTTATGATCTTTTAAAACCCGGATTAGATTCCAGCCCTGTTCGAAATTTGCCATCTTTCGGCACTGAGGAACCTGCCTATTCTACCAGAAGAGTGACCCGTAGTCAGCAGCAGCCCACGCCAGTGACTCCAAAAAAGTACCCTCTTCGGCAGACTCGCTCATCTGGCTCTGAAACAGAGCAGGTGGTTGATTTTTCAGACAGAGGTGAGTGGGTCTGTGAGACTGGTACTGTACAGAGGGTCTGTTCAGGTGAGATTTGTACTGTACAGAAGGTCTGCTCAGTTCTCTTGTATTGGAGACTTTGGCACTGCGGAGATTGTCAGAGTTTAGGTAAGCAAACACTGTTCACTTGATTCCTTTTGTTTGTTTGTTTGGTTTGTTTGTAGTTTTTGAATCAGCGTTTGCAAAATATAGCCTCAAACTTGGAATCCTTTTGCCTTGATCTCTGGAGTGCCGAGACTACTGCCGTGTCCCAGTTTGTCTAATTTCCTACTGTCTTACACAGTGTTTTGTCTGCTAAAGTGTGAGGTGTATTAGATTGGGAGGAGGCAGGGCCTTCTGAACCTCCACATGAAGCCCAGATTTTATTAGTCATGGTTACTAGTCCATTTTACCTCCAGACTGCTGACTAGGAGTGACCATTAGTGATAGGCAGTGTTAGGTTATTGAAGTTGTGACTCCATATTTTAAGAGCCTTAGAGCAGGAGGCATTAGAGTAGGTCTTTTTTTTTTTTTTGGTTTTCCGAGACAGGGTTTCTCTGTGTAGCCCTGGCTGTCCTGGAACTCATTCTGTAGACCAGGCTGGCCTCGAACTCAGAAATCCGCCTGCCTCTGCCTCCCAAGTGCTGGGATTAAAGGCATGCGCCACCACTTCCCGGCTAGAGTAGGTCTTACAAGCTACTGAGGGTCTTCACCCAGGGAACATGGATTAGTTGTTTGCAGAGTTTCAATTTTTTTAACTTTCTTGATAGTACTTGGAAGTACAGTGGTTTTCATATAAAAACCTGTACTAATTTTTAAATTTTTATTTATTTGTATTGTTTGGTCTGCATGTAAGTCTGTGTACTACATTTGTGCCTGGTACCCATGGAGGCCAGGAGAGGGCATGAGATACCCTGGAACAGGGGTTACTATTGTGAGCTGCTGTGTAGCTGGTAAGCAAACCCAGGTCCTCTGGAAGAATAGCCAGAGCTCTTAACCAATGAATCATCTCTCCAGCTCCAATACTTAACGTTTTCTTTTGTTTGTTTTGGGGGCTTTTTGAGATAGTGCCTCTAGTGTTCCACGGTATCCTGGAACTCATTATCTAGATCAAACTGCCTTTGAATTCATGGGTCAATAGTTAACTTTTGAAAAAAGACAGATCTGGAAATATTGGATGGCCATTTACTCAGTAATTATTAACTGGAGCTGAATAGTAGTTGTCACCTCTAGACAGACAATTCTTTGACCTTGTTCAACTCTTATAGGTATCTAGTTTGTAAACCTTGATTTAAGAGTGTATAGTTTCTGTAGAACCGTCAGACTCCAGCGATCAGACCCTAGGTGTGCTGTAGAGATGGCTCAGTGTTAAGAGCGTGTACTGCTCTTTTTTTGCGTGGGTAAGGGAACAGACTCTCTATATCCCTGGCTGTCCCAGAACTTACTATGTAGACCAGGCTGGTCTCAAACTCACAGAGACTTGACTGCCTCTGCCCCCAGATGCTGGGAATAAAGACATGCACCACTACATACAGCGTATGTACGGCTTGCTCTTAGAACCTGTTAGGTTCCTAGCACACACGTCTGGTGGCTCACAACTACCTGTAACTCCAATTCTAGGAGATCTGACACTCTCTTCTGGCCTCTGCCAGCACCCACATTATACCTACATATACATAATTTAAAATTAAAAAGAAACAGAGAGCAATGGTGCTAAATGTTTTTAATTCAAGCATTTGGGAGGTAGAGGCATTGGATCCCTGTGTGTTTAGGGCTGTCCTGCCCTACATAGAAAGTTCCAGGCCAACCAGGGGATACATAGTAAAGTCTCAGTCTGCCTCCCTCCCGCCCTTCGGGCCCCCCCCCCCATTAAAAAGAAAAAAGTGAATTTCAAGATTATGAGACCCTAGTAATTTCAGGCACCAGACATGTTGATTATACACATACATATATACATACATACATGCAGGCGAAACATTCATACACATTAAGTATTAAAAGAAGTTTTAAAAAATATCACTTGAGTACTGATAACATTGACTCCCCAAGAACTGGAATCCCTGGACTGGTTATAGACAATTATGAGCCATTATGGTGGGTGCTAGGAGTTGAACTCAGGTCCTCTGGGAGCCTTTTAACTGCTGAACCATTTCTTAGACCCTTAAAAGAAACATTTTCTATCAGTTTCTTTCTTTCTTTTTTTTCCTCTTCCTTAGGTAGGGGTTGGTTTTGAGACTGGGTCTTTCTATGTGGCCTTGCTCTGTAGTCCAGGCCGGCATAGAGAATGCTTGCCTCTGCTTCCTGAGTGCTGGGATTGAGAGAGCACACCACCACACCCAGCTCATTGATTTTTCTGTCTTGTGTGTCTCCAGGAAGGGAAATGGGCTCATTATTTATTAACTTACTTTTCCAATAAAGAAGATAATATGTTTTGGAGAAATTTTGTCATTAAGTAGTTTTAAATTTCACTACTAAATAACACTTGGGATAGTGAAAACACAGTTTTATCATATTTGGTTCCTTTTGGTAATTTTCCAAAGACTTTATACTTGATTTTGATTACTCAGGATTAAGAGCTTAGGAGAAATATGGAAAAGTAACATGTAGTGCCTGAACTTCAGATTTACATTCAATCAGAATTTAAAGTTACACCAAGTGTTTTCAATGTGTTATAGCAGATAAGTAGCTAAAAATTACTGGTTAGGTCTTCGATGACTATAGATGTAGCTTTCTTATAGACTGCTGGCATAGCATGCATGAGCCCTTGATTTTGTTCCCTAGCACTGCATAGAGCTCGGCATGGTGGCTTATGCCTGTAAACTCAGAACTAGGGAAGGAGAAGGAGGTGGATCACATATTCAAGATCATTCTTAGCTACATAGAGAGAGTTTGGGCTCATGACACTAGAAAGAGAACTGCAAATTCCATAAACTCTTCTTATCCAGGGAGTCTTTAAATAAAGGGACCTGCTCACCAGTTCTACCAATTGCTTTTTCTTTAGAAACTAAAAATACAGCTGATCATGATGAGTCACCACCTCGAACTCCAACTGGCAATGCACCTTCTTCTGAGTCTGACATAGACATCTCCAGCCCCAACGTGTCTCATGATGAGAGCATTGCCAAGGACATGTCCCTGAAGGACTCAGGCAGTGATCTCTCTCACCGTCCCAAGCGTCGTCGATTTCATGAAAGCTACAATTTTAATATGAAGTGTCCTACGCCGGGCTGCAACTCTCTAGGTAAGTGTGCCCCAGCTTCATGACTGTTGTGGCCCAGAGATCTTGTTGTGGCCTAGCTTCTCAGACACTTCAGTGGTTGTGAACTCAGAGCAATCATGAATAAGAACTGTTCTTGGCCTATTGTCTATAAATAATAACAGATGCAGGGAATTTAACAGTGATGAACTATTCACTTTTTTCACATTCCCTCCTTTCCTAAGCAGGAGCAAAAATGGGAAACAAGTTCTCTCTGGAGTGCCTCATCGTGTGGCAGGTGGTTGGTGCTTATGGGTACTGATGATAGAGTATGAGAAAATGCCTGAGAATAGCTGCGAGGCTACCGCTGTTAAGGAGACAAGAAAAACAGAATTCTTAAGAGGCTGTAAATCCAGAGGAGTTTGCATGAGACCAGGCCTCTTATGACCAAGAGTATCTAATTCTTATGGCTTAGTGTGTTTAGTATTATAAGTGGGAGAAACCTCTTCTGATAAGTATCTCGTCTTCTCAAGACTTAACTTTTAATGGATCACTTTAGGGAGTCTGTGATTTGAAGCTTATTGTGCTGCTTGAGTAAGCTGAGGTGCAGTTGTTGAGCAGGAGCCTTTGTCTGAAGGAGCTGATTGATAGATGAAGATGCCTTTCAATAGGAGTTTTTTGGTTTCCCAGTGCATATAAAGCTTACCTCTATGCTTATAAAGTGTGCCGGTAGCATTGCGTGTTTTTAAATGTAAATACTTTAAAATGCTTTGTTAAAGATGCTAGTGATTAGGAGGAGTTGGGAAATCGATGCCAGTAGACTTGTTAAACAGAACAGCCACAGCCTTCAGTGTATCAGACATGCAGTCTCTGAAAGCAGGCTTCCACAGTAGTGACAGAGCACTTTGTACGTGGTGTGTGATCACCGACAGTTTTCTCTAAGAAATGGCCTCCTGTTGCTTAATAGCAAGGACATATTTTGAGAGCATGTACTTTGACAAACTTAACTTAGATGGTATAGCCTACTGTACTCTTGGGCTGTTGGGGGTGTGTGTGTGTTTATGTGTTTATGTATGACACAGCCTATTGCTCCTATACTCAGTGAGCAAGGCAACCTGAGATAAGTCAGAAACCAGAGAACATGGTGCTTTTTAGAGATTTGACAAACTCGAAATGTACGTAACAGTTGCTTATGTAACTTGGATGCTACTTTACTCTGATCTTTTTTGTTAAATAGAAGGATTTGAAATAATTTTTAGCAGGGCATGGTGGCAAGTGCCGTTAATTTTCACACTTAGGAGATCTGTGTAGAAGGCGTTTGATTGAGTTCAAGGCCAGTCTGGGCTGTCTAGTGAGTCTGTCTTCAAATAAGTAAAAAAAAAAATGAAAGATAGAATAAATACCCTATACCAATATGGTTGCTTATATTGTCAATCATTATTTACTATGTGAAATTGTATGTGCTGCATTTTTCTATTTTTAGCACAGTAGGTTTGTTATCAGTGTGACCACAAATACATGAATTGTGCTTACACATAGCACTTACACATGGCAACTGCAACATCACAAACTGATAGGGACTTTTCAGCCCCACAAAATTCTGGAATGCTTACTTGTGTGCTCTCCTAGTTTTATGTTTAGAGGTCCACTGTTTGCTGAGCACTAGGCAATGTGTGACTGTAAGTATGTGGATCTCTAAGGTTAGAATCTGGTTCTTTTTATTTTATCTATTTATTTATTTATTTAATTTATTTATTTTTGAGATAGGGTTCTTGCTACGTGTCCCTGACTGGCCTGATAGTCATTGTAGCTCAGACTGGCCTCATATTTATAGAACTCATCTTTTAAAAAAGTTTAAATTTTAAAGGTTTATTTTGTTGCTTTTGAATGTGTATGTATGTATAGTAGTACATTTGTGTCTGGTGCCTAAGGAGGTCAAAAAAGGCTGTGAAATTGGAGTTACAGGTGGTTGTGGGTGTTGGGATCTGAATCTGGGTCCTCTAGAAGATCAACAAGTACTCAGAATTTCTGACTTATCTCTCCAGCCCCCAAGAGAAGGTGCTTCAGTCTCCCAATATAGTACAGGCATATTCCTCCCAGCCTGACTAAAATACAACCCCAGAGAACTGACAGCCTGAATGTTACAAAATACCATTCCTTAATTTTTGGATTAGTTTCACTCTCCACAGCTTACTCTGTGAATTATATTGTGTATTTTTATGTTTTTATTAATTTTAAAGAATTTTTTTTTTGTTGTTTTTTTTTTGAGACAGGGTTTCTCTGTGTAGCCCTGGCTGTCCTGGAACTCACTCTGAAGACCAGGCTAGCCTCGAACTCTCAAACTCAGAAATCCACCTGCCTCTGCCTCCCAAGTGCTGGGATTAAAGGCATGCGCCACCACTGCCTGGCCCATTTTAAAGAATTTCATGCTGAATGTTTTGATCCTCTTTCCCCAACTCCTCCCAGACTCAACTCCATCTCCCTGCTGTATAACTTTTAAAGTCCTAATGTCTCCTTAACCCAAACATAAACATTTTTTTCCATCATGACAGAATGGTGAACTTTCTGAAAAAAATTGTGTGGTGCATGTGTGTGCAGAAGCAGGAGCCAAGCGCACATCCAGGAGCTAGAGGAGGGCGCTGGGTGTCATGAGGAGGCTGAAGGGTTTTGTGGGCTTGTAGATTAGCTTGAGTGGTTTATCTTTTTACTTTAATGTAGTCTCTCGAGCCCTTTGAATCATTGGTATTTTATAATTCCCTTAGAAGAGATGTATACCAAAGAAATACTGTTCAGTGTTCTGTATTTTTAAGGTTTATATGTGTTTATTATGTGTGTAGGGATGGGTGCCCTTGTTACAGCATGGGTGTAGAGGACATGTTTTTGGAAGCGATTCTTTCCTTCACCTTTTATGTGGGTTGTAGGGATCAAACTCATGTTGCCAGACTTGAGTTCCAGGACAGCCAGAGCTACGTAGTGAGACCAGGGCGATGGATGGATGGATGGATGGATGGATGGATGGATGGATGGGGTCTGTAGATAGATGGATGAATGGATACTGCCTAAGTGGCCACGAAGACAGCTCTGTGGGTAAAAGTGCTAGTCTTACAAGCACATCTGATAATGGAACCCTCATAAAATGTATCTGTAAAGTATTCCTACTACCCTGAAATTGGCAGAAATAGAATAGGCAGAGCCAGGAGTACTGTTACACAGCACCCAAAACAAAGAGACATCCTGTCTCAACAAGGTGGAAATCAAAAGGAAAACAAACAAAATTCTCATGTTCCCTTCATCTGTAGACCTTATAAACACACTATACATGTGAACAAATGTACATATGAACACAAAGTGATGTGTAGAAAGGAGAACGAGAGAGGATAAATATGATGTGAAGAACTGAATGCAAGTAATGGGCACCTGAGCCAGGAAGGAAGTACAAAGCTAAGTTTCTAGTTTTAATTTTGGGATTTCTTTTTTTGTTTGTCTGAAGATAAGTGTATATATTTGATAGTGAAAGTGTAAAACTCAATGTGAAGTTCCACAGCTTCAGATTGGTTATTCTGACTGTACAGAAATTAATTTGAGATGTCTGGTTATTCCTTGTGTGGGTTTTTTTGTATGCAGGTTCTTTATAATAATAAATTTTAATAAATTATAAACAAACAAAAAAGGTATATGGGAAGAACCGTTTCCAGATGTCCTCTCAGCATACATTTTAGTAACGACAATAATAACAACAGTAATACTAATAAATAATGACAATGATGATAGTGCCTATCCAGCCGGTTAGTGGTGGACCACCACCTTTAATTGTAGCACTTGGGAGGCAGAGGCAGACAGAGCTCTGTGAGTTCAAGGCCAGCTTGGTCTACAGAGTGAGTTCCAGGGCAGCCAGGTCTACAGAGTGAAACCCTGTCTCAGGAAGGAAGGAAGGAAAAAAATAAATTAGAATGGACAAACATGTAGCTCTGTGGTAGCGTGCTTGTCTAGCATGGCTCAAGCCGTGGGTTCCATCTCCATTCCAATAATGCTTAAAAAAACAAAACAAACAAACAAAAAGAACGAAAGAGGGAGAGAGGAAGACTGTTCTTTAGTTAGAGTAAGCTTCCTGTGTCATCCCTAGTGTTTTCCTTAAGAAGGCCTTATGCTGATTGTCCTATCTTAGAGTTTAGTTGTAGAAGTTCAAATCTTTAAATAGTTATCCTTCAGGCTGAAGAGATGGCTCATCGATTAAGAGCACTGACTGCTCTACCAGAGGTCCTGAGTTCAATTCTCAGCAACCACATGGTGACTCACAACCATCTGTAATGGGATCTGATGCTCTCTTCTGCCATGCAGATGTATATGTAACCAAGCCCTCATACATTAAATAAAAAAAAAAAGTGTGTTGAGCCAGGCAGTATTGGCACACACCTTTAATCCTAGCACTTGAGGCAGAGTCATGTGGATCTCTGAGTTTGAGGATAGCCTGGTCTATAGAGCAAGTTCCAGGATGCCAAAGTTACATAGAGAAACCCTGTCTCCAAAAACAAAATAAAGGGGCTGGAGAGATGGCTCAGTAGTTAAGAGCACTGACTGCTCTTCCAGAGGTCCTGAGTTCAATTCCCAGCAACCACATGGTGGCTCACAACCATCTGTAATGGGATCTGATGCCCTCTTCTGTATAGTATCTGAACAGTGTGCTACAGTGTACTTACATAAGTAAAATAAAAATAAATCTGAAAACAAAACAAAATATGTTGAATCATATTCCGAATTATCAAAATGTTTCTATACTGTAGAAATGGCTAGTTTTTAATGAATTTCTTTTTAATTATTAAAAGGAGTGAAATGTAGGATAGTTTGTATAGTGGGAAAGAGTAGTATACTTTTTTCAAATTTCTAAATCTGGATTAACTTAACAAAAGTTTTTGTTTTTTGGAGACAGGATTTCTTTGTGTAGCCTTGGCTGTCCTGGAACTTGTTCTGTAGACCAGGCTAGCCTTTATCTCAGAGGATGGTATTAAACCCCTTTGTTAGCCAGGCTAACACACCTTTAATCCCATCACTCAGTAGGCAGAGGCCAGTTTTGTCTGCATAGTGAGTTTCAAGCCAGCCAGAACTACACAGTGAGGCCCTGCCTCAAAAAGTAAACCTAAGTATATCTCAAAGACTGCCTCTCTGTGGAAGAAAACAGTACATGAGGGTACCAGTTGTGGTCTTCACAGCAGCTCTGTTGGCAAACAGTTATTTAGTAAAATGGCCTTGTCAAGAATCTCACTTTTTAAGTGTTCATGTTCTTCCTGGAAATCAAAATTTCCCTCCTTTTACAGGACACCTTACAGGAAAACACGAGAGACATTTCTCCATCTCAGGATGCCCGCTCTATCATAACCTCTCAGCTGATGAATGCAAGGTAATGTGTGTTCCTTCATTCAGGGTGTGCTCAAGTGCTTGCTACGTGACCGGCACTTTGCTAAGCACTCGGGGTACAACATTAAGCGAGGGGGGGCAAGGTCTTATTCTTACATGTCAGTGGAGAAAGCAATGGAAAGAAAGCTTTTGTTTTTTTTTTAACAAAAGCTAACTACATGAGCATATAAAAGAATTGTAATATGTAATGAGTGTTTATGAAGAATAGGGAGATTTATCTTTAGAGTATCAGGAGCTTCACCCCTTGTCGCATTCACTGCCTTGGTGACTGACTGCATATCCTCCCAGGGCGCATCCTCGAATCTTTACGGCAGGCAGAATTTGCATAGATAGTTGAGTCCCTGTTCTACCTCAGGCTCTCTTAACAAATCCATTAAGTTGTTTTGCTTTTTCACAATTTTCCAGTGTTCCTCTTCTCTTCATTTCTGCATATCCTGTTCCTCTTGGTTTCTATCAGTCACATCTATTCTTGGCTAGTTCTTTTAGTTCTTTAAAAACACAGTTCCTAAATAACCTTCAGGACTTGGATGGTATGTTTGAGACCACAGCCTAAGGTCCTCTTTTGTGCATTCCTGCGTGGGTTACAGCTACCAAGGATGGAATCACAGTTAATTATGGGGAAGCAAGAGTTACAGATAGTAATTATGTAGACTCGGGTAGTCTTTGACAAGTTATCCAAACTAAGTGCTTTGACTACACCAGAGTGTTAGTTGCTTTTTTGTTGTTCTTTTGCTCACAAGGCCTGGGTCACAGGTTTATGCTTGTATGAGCAAGTCTCATTTGGAAAAGAATTCAACTTCCTGTTCTCCTTGATTCAGGAACTTGTTCTAATATACAAGGTCTCAGGGTGGGGTTGGGAGAGTGTTTCTTCACACGTTTAGATTTTCACCGAGTGAAACATGAAATGCTTACATGTATTTTTCTGCCAAAGACCGTGCTTTTTTGTCTTTATTCCAAGTCTTTCTGTATGAGACAGCTTGCCTTCTGTGTCAGCCCTTCCTGTTGTCTTTCCACTCTCTTAAGCTGGATGACTGCAGGCATGACTGTGTTAGCACCTGATTCAGAACCTGACCAAACACTTGTACTTCCTCCCCTGAAAATAACTGTGGTAGTTATTGTGACGGTATTTTCATAATGTTTCTCTACCACTTGTCTCTAAACCTATCGATCTGATCTGATCTGATAGTGCTTCGTTTTGCATCAGTCTTCTTGAAGTGTGACTTTGAAGATCATGGCCTGAAGCAATGTCTATACCTTAAGTACCTTAAGCAGTTTATTTGAGAAATTTCAGACCAGGGAAGAAAATCCCAAATAAAGAAACACATTCCTGTTCCTTTATTTCTGTAGTTTTCTCTGTCCTGTATGGGGAACTGAGACTAGTGGCAGCCATACTTTACTACTGGACCATGTGCTTGCAGGAAGGCACTAGAAACCAGACCTTGTACACGCTAGCTGCCTCCCTAGCCTACGGAAGTTCTTCAATTCTAAACTACCTTCGTGTGCATGATTGCTCTCGAATTTCCCAGTAAACCTTTCTATTGTCTTAAAAGACACCTGCAATCAAGGAGTTTATATACCCACGGGGAAACCTGTAAATATCAGTTTATGTAGTGATAAACACCATGAGAAATCAATAGAGAAAGAGAGGGACTGTGTTCAAGAGGAGGCTAACATACTGCTTTTGCTAGAGGAGGTGAAGGAAGCCACATGAGATTGGCATAGGATCTAGACATGGATGCTGTCAAAGTAGCAATGTATAAAAGACCCCGGAGTGGGGAGAGGTAAAGGAGACAGAATCGTAAGTGCAGTGGCCGTGAGCTGGGGGTAGACGGTTGCATTTGAAGGTAAGTTGTATGATTGGAACATGATGGGAAATGAATGAAGCAGGGGGATTCAGATCATAAAGGATGGAAATCTTGAGCACAGGATTATGCTTTATTCTGAGAGCAGTTGGAAGCATTTAGAGGGTTCAGGCAGAGGAAGAATATGTCTTTGAAACAACAGCTACTTAGCATGTAGAGAACAACTATGAAGAAAGAGATGGCACAGGATAGGTGTATTGGAAGCCTGCTTAGAAGCTCTTGCAGTAAATGATAGCTTGGACCAGTGCTGTATTGGTGAAATGTCATAAGATTAGATTTGGGATGAGTTCTGAAGGAGAGGAAGTTAGTAAGAGAAGGGCTCAGTGTAGAGATGGGAGAAAAAGAAATGAAGGATTCCATCCACGTTTTGACATGCTTACTGTTGAGATGACACTGTTTGTTGGTAGTGGACAGATGTGGAGTGGAGCAGATGTGGGAGGACTGTTGGTTATTCCACCTTGAGCCTGCTCAATGACACAACCTAGTAGGCAGTAGGCAGGTAGATGTGGGGTGTCCGTTCCCAGAGGGGAAGGGAAACTAAGGAATGCAGTGTGCTTTCTCTGAGGTCTTGTGTCTATAGTTGTTTCCTTGTAGACTTGAAGTCGGGGTTTCCCCTTCCTCTTTGCTTTTGCTCATTTCCCCTTCCCTTTCCCAGCCCTCCAGGCAGGATCTGGTATCCCTGTGCTACATAGGCTGGTCTTGAACTCTTCAGCTGCGTCAGCCTGCCTCCTCAAAAGGACTCCAGGCAGATATCACTGTGCCCATCCTGAGCCCAGAATCTTTCTAATGTTTTCTTCATACTTCCTTACTCCCTTGTTCTTCACAGTTTCCTATCAGCATAGTAGAACTCCAGGCCAGAGTCATTTAAGCAAAAGTCTCAGCTTTACAATGTTTAGCTGTGATCATTTCAGTTCTTTGGTATTTAGTGGCTGAGAAAGCACTGTGTGGGGCCTGCCTCATCTTTTTCTAATAGAGATAGCAATAATCAATAGTAAGAATACTTTTACATTCAAAGTACAGTGCAAATGCAGGGATTATCACAAATTCTTTTGCTTAAGTAAATGTAGTCTTAGAAGCAGGTGGATTTATTGACGTTGTTGATGGTTGCAGGTGAGAGCACAGAGCCGGGATAAGCAGATAGAAGAAAGGATGCTGTCCCACAGGCAAGATGACAACAACAGGCATGCAACCAGGCACCAGGTATGGGCCTTGTGAAAGCTCTGGCCAGCCAGTTTGAGATCTGCCTTTTGGGATCTCCTTTGCCCCATAACTGTCTTCATAGGCAAATCCGTGCCTTTTGTTTCCAGGACAAATCAAAATCTCTGGTTTTCCAGACATCAACTTGAAATCATGTTTGGGTTTTCAACTTGTAATTTTTCATGAAGCAGACATTTCTATCTTATAAGTGGAGGAATTAAGCTATTTGTAATAATAGTAGCGGTATTAAGTAATAGTGTAAAATATTTTTATTATTTTGAAAGGTTCCATTGTGCTTCCATTTCCTCATTTTGCATCCTGACTCTAACCTGTTGTGTTGGCTTTCAAGCACCTTTGACTTTGCGTATTTTCAACATCACCAGTGGCATTTCCTCAGTATTTGACACTTGTCAGCTGGGCCAGTTTCTATTTCTGTCTTTCTGTGATTTGCAGAAAGCATCCTTGCTCTGTCCTAATCATCCTTTCTGAACATTAAGCCTGTGTAGATTGCACTTAACTCCTTGCTGCCTTCAAAATAGCTTTGATCTTTCTGAGAACTCTATACCATTACCAAGAAGAGATTACATACATATCCTTCAAGGCCTTGAGCGAGTCTTAGCTCTTACAGGAATTCTTCCAAGATCTTTTCCCACAGTCAGTAATCTTCTTCTCATGAATTCTTCTCATATACTTTTCCCCAGACGTCGGCCTTTAGTCATAGCTCATCATCAGAGTGTCTGTTTCTACAGGTAGATTAGAGGTGGCTAGCAGAGGAGACACAGTGGTAAGGTTGCCTTTAGAGCTGAACATCTGGATCTGAATACTCTGATTCTCTTACCTAGCTGTGTTGTCCTGGGCCAGCCGGCTTGTAAACTACATTTCTTTGTTAATATGAAGGAGTACATAATGCCCACCTGTCCAGGTAGTCATCTAACACGTGTATAATAAATAACCTTAGTGCTTGGCAGGCAAAAGCAGTGTGTAATTGATCCTTTTTTTTTTAATTGGATATTTTATTTATTTACATTTCAGATATTATCCCATCCCCCCATCCCCCCCCTTTTGTTTTTTGAGACAGGGTTTCTCTGTGTAGCTCTAGCTGTCCTGAGACTTACTCTGTAGACCAGATTGGCCTTGAACTCAGAGATCCTCCCAGGTGCTGGGATTAAAGTCATGTGCCACCACCACCCAGCAATTCTTTTTAAATGGGAATCTTGTTATATAGCCCTTACAGGTTTTACTGGAATTTGTAGCAATCCTTCTGCTTCTGTTGGGATTATAAACAAGAGTCACAGTGCTCCTCTCTCCTCCATTATGATTTTTATGCTTTCATACTAATTAAAATAAATCTGCATTCCTGAATGGGCAGTAAGAACTGTGGTTTGGATGTGTGGCTGTACTGTTTCTGTACTGTGACAATTGTTTTCTTTAGAGACAAATTTTAAGTTCAGTATGGTGGCCCATGGTTATAATTCTGTAATTCTAGAGACCAAGAAGGAAGGATTGCCAGCCAGGGCTATATAGAGAAGACCCTTTCTCTCTCTCTCTCTCTCTTTCTCTTAAAAAAAAAAAAGAGATGGCAGCTTGGATTTTTAATCTCCGTACTTGGGAGGTAGACACAAGATCAGAAGTTCTAGGTTTGAGACCAGTTTGGGTTATATGAGAGGATGTCTTTAAAAAAAAAAAAAAGTTAAAAAATTGGTATTTTGAAACTTGGAGTTTTCTAGCTAGATGCTCAGTTTTGTTTTTCTTTTAGGCACCAACAGAGAGACAGCTGCGGTATAAGGAAAAGGTGGCTGAACTCAGGAAGAAAAGAAATTCTGGACTGAGCAAAGAGCAGAAAGAGAAATATATGGTGAGGAAAAAATCCACGACTGAACTCCCACTGGAGCTTCTGCCTGTCAGATCACATAGCTGTTTTCTACGGGAGAGCATCCAGTGAATTCTGGGGTTCTCTTCTGTCCCCTAGTACCCTCACACAGGTTGGAGCTGTTGAGTGAGCCCAGGGTTATACAGTTGCAGTAGAGTTGGTGTTTTTGAGACTTCCATCCTTCTAGGTCTAGGGATACAGCTCAGTTGGTAGAATCCTTTCACTGTCGTTTTAAATAATTACTTTTAAGGGGGCCTGATGGTGCTGCTCTGTAACCTCAGCTACTCTGAAGGCGGAGGCAAAAGGATGATGATGTCCAGGCCTACTAGACTACCAGGTATTGTGCAGGCCAGCCTCAGCAACTTTTCAGGACCCAGTCCCAAATGAAAAATAAACTCCTGGTCATATACACAGTAGTAGTAGCATGTGCACAGGGGCTAGGTTCAATCTGCAGTACTGGGGCAGGGAGGCAAATCTGCCTATTAGAACAGATACCAATGACATTAGAAATGGCTGCATAAGATAAGACACTCAGGGCCTAGGGATACAGATGAACATCCAAGAACTAACTTTAACTGTAATATACATTTTATAATAATAAGGAAAAGTTAGGAATACCATACAGGCCAGACAGTGGTGGTGCACGCCTTTAATCCCAGCACTTGGGAGGCAGAGGCAGGAGGATTTCTGAGTTTGAGAGTTCAAGGCTAGCCTGGTCTACAGAGTGAGTTCCAAGACAGCCAGGGCTACACAGAGAAACCCTGTCTCGGGAAAAAAAAAAAAATACAGAAGATTAATCTACCTAAAAATAGCCACAGTTAGCATTTTATCAAGTTTTTAGCTTTTTATTTTAACTATATAAATTGCCTTTTTAGGGTCTGGAGAGCTGGCTCAAAGGTTAAGGACACTGGCTGCTCTTCCTGAGAACCCAGGTTCAATTCTCAACATCCACATGGCAGCTCACAACTGTCTTAAACTCCAGTTCCAGGGAATCTCACACACACAGATATACATGCAGACAAAATACCAATGCACATAAAATTTTTAAAAAATATTCATCATCATTTTCTTCGTTAAACCACACCACCTAGTTGTCTGTCTTCTCACTTAAAAGATCTTGAACTAATGTCCTCATGTTAAAATCTTTAAAACTTTTCTGCATACAGATAGCCTTTTAGGTAAAAATTTACTTTTACTAGAAGTGTATTAATACATGTTTTTTACTGAAATATAGCCAGACATGACCGTCTATGCCTGGAGGCCACCCTGGGCAGCATTGCAAAACTCTGTTTCAAAAACAAAACAGAAAAAGTAGTCAGGAGTGGTGACTCACACCTACAGGGAGGCCATGAGTTTAAGTCCAGTTTTTTGCTTGTTTGTTTTTTGCTTTTGTTTTTTAATTTAGATTAGATTCTATAGCTAAACACATGGCTAAGCAATGCCAGACTGCTGGTTTTATAGACTAGGTAGAGGTCTCTGGTAGTGAGCTGTCAGGTCAGGATGCATACTTGCCCCTGTCTGTTCATTGTTAGTAAATTAAGTAAGGCGAGAGTTGTGGGAACACAATTATGTCATTTACTGTGAGGCTGTGATACACTCTTCCCCCAGGTGACAATCCTATAGGATGATTCTGTTTACTCTGGGAAAGGGCTTAGAAAATCTTCAAATTAATACAGGTAAAAAGAGTGACGTAAATGCTGTCTAGCTGTTTAATCTTTCAGACATGCTTTTCACCAGCGTGAGATAGGTTATTTGGGTCTTTCCTATTTAAAAAATGCTAGATAGAAGTTTTTCTTGTTGCTTACATTTTGCTTTTTGAATAGGGTCTCATGGAGGAGGCTGGTCTTGAACTTGCTAATATATGGCTAGGGATATCCTTAAACTGATTCTGCCCCTTCCAAGTTCTGGGAGTACAGGGGTGTGACACCAGCCCTGGCTAGTTGGGTTTTGTTTTTGGTCTGGAGAAGTGACTCGGTCGGTTGAGTAAGCGCTTGCTTGTGTGCAGGATATGTAGAGTTTGATTCTCCAGTGCTGTGGTTTCAGGCATGCCTGTAATCCCAGCATTGGGAAGTGGAGGCAGGGGGCTGGCTACATGAGATCCTTTTTCAACTATGAGAAAGGGGAAGATGCATTGTTATTTTCAAAACCAGAAGAAGTCAGTAATACTTAGAACCTAAGTCTTAAGTCACAAAGACCAAATTTCAAAAGGAGATACAACAGATTGAACCACATTAGCCATAGGAAATGTTCATAAGGTGAGTGCTTTCCTTAGATGCTCGTGTCTGGTAGCGTGTAAAATGTTCTTCCTGGGACGAGTCTTCTACTTCTCATAACTCCCATTATCTCCTCTTCTGAGGGAGGTGGAGCCTCGAGCAGAAAGGGAGAGGCTAAAATCAGTTTTAAAGAGAAGTCTTCCCCCCCTCCCTTCCTTAATTCCTTCCATCCAGGGAAAGGAGGCTTGGTAAGGTTTGAAAGTTAATTTAAAACTGGATTCTTTTTATGGTTTTAATTATTTTTAATTTTTCTTGATGTTTAACAGTTGGTAAACACTCCAGGAGCTGCTTTCCCTGTGCTCTTGACTTGACCTTACAAGTTGGGCAGTCAGTGAAGTAATGTCAGAAGCAGTTTCCAGGGACCCACTAGTCCAGCTGCCCTCCCTTCCTTGCTTGAGAGTTTTCTTCAAGGCAGCATCTTCAAGCACTAATGCTTGAAGTACCTGCTTCTTTGTTAGAGTGTCATCAGTGAAGGAGACCCTCACACCACACACACAGCAACCTGGATTAGGCACAAACCACACCCGAACACCTATTTTCACAGAGATAACCTTTATTAATCAGGGAAGAAACGTTAAAGTGACTGCTTTCTGACTCAGGCAGAAAACCAGACAGGTGTAATTTTAAGAAGAGAACAAGAGGAGGGCTGTGTTAGAATGGCCTAGAATATTGGTAGTATGTTATGACTGGGCATGTTAATTAGGTGAACCAAAGAGGGGTTTTGATTTCTGGACTAAAAATACATTGATAGCCGGACCTTGGTAGTCAGCCTCAGGAGGAAGAAGTGGCCAAATAAGGGAATAGACCTTGGTGGCTAGCTTAAGCAATGTAATTTAATGGTTTTTAGCAAGGCAGAGAGAATGAGGGAGAAGGCCAAGGCCTGCCAGAGCTGTGCTTGCCACACTTGAGCTGGCCAGCTGTAGGATTCTAGGATCTATTATGCCACATAAGGGTTACCAGTTTGCCTGACCTCAGTCCCCGGCACCCAGTGATAGGTACTCTGTAAGTAACAAGCATCTGATTCAGCTTGGCTTTCATTGGAATGAAATAAACCAAGTTCTACACAGACAGTATCACCCCCTGGGTATTTTTTTTCTAGGAACACAGACAGACCTATGGGAACACTCGGGAGCCTCTCTTGGAAAATCTGACAAGTGAATATGACTTAGATCTTTTCCGAAGAGCACAAGCCCGGGCTTCTGAAGATTTGGTGAGTATCGGAACCCCCGAGATGAGGGAAGACCCTTGTGAAAAGCCCTTAGAACTGCCAAGACAAGTGATTAGCAGCCAGTCTAAGGACCTCTCTAGCTGGCTTTAGAGGCAGTCTTCTCCTTTACATGGATTTATCTCTTCTCACCCTTCCCTTCTCTATCCCTCAAGTGGAAGATCCAGTTTGGCTTGAGGTTTGGGTGAGGGTGATTAAAGCTTAGTTTTGTAGGTGCCTTTCTTCTCTCTCTGTGGGGTAGAATGTACAGTCTGAGAACCTAGGACTTGGGGGCTGCAGCACCGTCCTCTTTGTAGGATTGCTTTCCATTTCAATACATTTACCCTAAAATCATGTAAATAGCAGCAAAGAAAAATGGTGAGGACTACAGTCAGATATGTTGTTGAATTTATTGATTTTTGGTAAGGGGATCTCATCTTGTTTCCCCAGCAAATTTGAAACTGGGATCATGGGTGCATGAGAGATTTAGGCAGAAACACTCTTTTTTGTTTGCTTTTGATACAGTACGTGTGGCTGGCCTAGAAAAACAGTTTCAGCAACTGGTTTTACCTATGATAAAACAAATTAAATGTGCTCAGGGAAATTTAGTTTGTAGTGTTAATTCCATTTCCTCCCCTCCTTCCTTTTTTTAAAATTTATTTCTTTATTTTTACTTATTCACTTTACATCCCGCTCACTGCTCCCCCTCTCCCTATCATCCTTCCTCCCGTTCCCCTCCTTCCTTTTATTATTTGGGTTGCAGGAGACAGGTTTGGTGGCAGCTCTGGTCTGGAATATTTATTGGTTGCCACCACCTGCTTCTGTTTTTCATCATGAAGATCATTGCCGAAGGCCAGCTGGCTACTCCAAACAGTAATTGCCTGTCGTGCACTTGCGATCCTAGCCCTAGTGAGGTCAGGGAGGACCAGGAGGGTAGCCGCCGACAGACCTGAGTTCAAGCCTGGAGAGCCTCACGATCTCCAGAAGGAGAGAACTGACTCCCCACAAGCTTTCCTCTGACCTCTGCTTGTCTTTACATACACACACTATAACTAAAAATGTATTTAAAAATAAAAAACGAAGCTAGGCAGTGGTGGCGCACGCCTTTGATCCCAGCACTTGGGAGACAGGCAGGCGGATTTCTGAGTTCAAGAGTTCGAGGCCAGCCTGGTCTACAGAGTAAGTTCCAGGACAGCCAGGACTGCACAGAGAAACCCTGTCTCAGAAGGGAAAAAAAAAAAATTAAAAATGAAAACAGAAATGGGCTGGAACTATAGCTCTTTTGTAGTGTGGCTGTCTGGGATCCAGGACACCCTGGGCTCCATCTCCAGCACCACACAAATCTGCTGTGGTGGCGCATACCTGAGACCACGGTCTCTGGAAATGAAGGCAGAGAATTCAGGAGTTCAAGGTCATCCTCAATTGAGGTTTGCTCAAAACACAAAAACCTGGGCAGTACAGCTGGCACGTTGTCTGATTTTCCATGCTCAAGTAATGCATTAGTAGCCATCTATGCATAGAGGCCAAATCTAGCTAATTATTTTTATAGCTTAGCTGCCAGCCTGGTAGAAGTTTCTAAGAGTAAGAGTAGTCAGGAAACCACTTCCAGTTCCCTATGCCCATGTGGTGGCTCACAGCTGCCTATGACTTCAGTTCCCTGACATCTCATGCCCTTTTCTGATCTCTGCAGGCACTAGGCACACCTGTGAGGTATAGACACACACACACACAAATGCTTGTGCACAAACAAAACATCCATTTACATTATGTAGCTAAAAATCTAATTTTAAAACCAAAGATAAGGACTTCTGATCCTAAATGTTGTGTTTTCTTCTTGCTAATAGGAGAAGTTAAGGCTTCAAGGCCAAATCACAGAGGGAAGCAACATGATTAAAACAATTGCCTTTGGTCGATATGAACTGGATACTTGGTACCATTCTCCCTATCCTGAAGAGTATGCGCGGCTGGGGCGTCTCTACATGTGTGAATTCTGTTTGAAATACATGAAGAGCCAAACAATACTCCGACGACACATGGTAGGTTTTCTTGAGTTCAACTCATGCGGGTGATGTTACTTTCTAGAGATAACATAAGTATCAAAAGATGACATCTCCCAAGTGTCCACAGCAATAGGATGGAGGCTTAAGGAACTGACTGAAAGTCACATTTCTGGGTAACTCTGCCAGGACCAGTGATGCCTAGCATCTTAACTACATCCTGTCCATAGATGTCTTCCTCCTCCTCCTCTTCTCTTCTTCTTCTCCTCCCTCTTCCTCCTCTTCCTTCTCCTCCTTCTCCTCCTCCTTTTCCTTCTCCTCCTCTTCTCTCTTTCTTCTTCTTCTTCTTCTTCTCCTCTTCCTCCTCCTCCTCTTCCTACTCCTCCTCTCTTCTTCTTCCTCTTTTCTTCTTCTTCTTGTTTTTTGTCTTTTGTTTCTTCTTCAGCATATGAATTACCTCTCCCTACAGTTTGTGTTTGTACCACACTCACTGGAAACATATATTTTATTACATAGAACAGGGGATTATGGCTCATATATTAATTAGATGGTGGGTGTCTGTGAATGAATGCATATTACAAGGGATATCTACCTTTAATGGATGATGAAAATAACAGTTTGCATTTCTTAACATTCTGTATATTAAAATGGGAAAGGATGTGCATACCTGGCTCTGGTGACTTCTATGAGTATGGAAGTCTGGTTTGAGGAAATACAAGCTCCTTCTCTCCATTGCTTTAGGGGGGTAATCACTGAAATGGCTTCTTTGGCTTGGGTAATGTTTTTAAACAAATAGTTGTTGCATTAATTTGGTTATCATGGAAAGAACAGCAGAAATAATGGGAGGAGATAGGAATATAGATGGAGCTTTGAAACAATTCCAGTTAATACATGTTTTTAGTTATGTGTGATAATTAGAACATGATATCCATGCCTGCATGCCATGTCCCCACCCCACCCCCACAGCCCCCAGCTAAGTAGGGGACACAGCCTCACACTTACTGGGTATTATACCACTGAGCTATATTCCTAAACCTGAAATAGAATTCTTAGAGGATGTGTATGTGATTTTTGTTTCAAATAGTTGCTTTTCTCGAGTGCTCACATGACCAATGTGGACCAACCACTATGTCCAGTGAAACTTTAAGTTGTCAAAAAGATGTAGAAAATTGTTTAATAAGAAATTTTCTATATATGTAAATGTAAACTTTGTGTATGTATGTGTGTGAACATCCATGCTTGTATGCACATGTACATATACACCATAGCACCCATGTGAAGATGAGAGAACCCGGTGGGAGTCAGTCGGTTCTCTTCTACTATGGAGGTTCCCAGAATTGAGTTTGAGTCATCAGGCTTGGCAGCAAACACCTGAACCTGCTTCGGCTTCTCGCTTGCAGGGCCAGGGCTTAATTCAGTAGAAGAGAACTTGGATTGCTGCCTAAGATGCTGGGTGCTAGCTCCAGCATCATGAATTGAACATTTTGAGGATAAGGAAAAGAGTTTGGAACCCAGTGCCTTTCAGCTTCCTGCTGCTCAGCCAGGTCTCCTACCTTTTAAAATGAACCGTAGAAGGATTTTCTCTTTATCTAGCATATGGCAGGAGGTGGGCAGACAGTGAGCGGCTCGGGATGCTCATTACTGTGCAGGCACATGATGGCGGAAGGGCGGGAATGGGAAGTGACTGGCAGAGGTGAGCGTAACATACTTAGCAACACTAAGCTGCTTAAGAACTTCCTGTTGACATGTGATATTTTATTGTAAGCAAGGATATTCTTATTTATCTAGCTTTTACGTAGTAGGTGATTTAATATCTTGGGCTGAGATAATGCCAAATATAATCCAGAAAACTTGAGCCAAACAGCCGTATATATCCTGAGATATATTGCAACAGCTTAAGAAAGCTTGAACTTTTCTGAAAACAATTGATTCCACTGTCCTCAAGTGTATTCAGCTTTCCATTAACTCAGTTAACCACATTTACCTTGTGGTTCCTTTTCCCAGTGAAGGAGCAGGGTGGTCAGAAAATCTCATTGCTTCATGTGAACTCCATTCTCTCGTAGGCCAAGTGTGTGTGGAAACACCCCCCTGGTGATGAGATTTACCGCAAAGGCTCCATCTCTGTGTTTGAAGTAGATGGCAAGAAGAACAAGGTAAAGAGTGGGGACTTGAAAGAAGGAGATGCGTTGGTGGGGTTCCAGAGGAAGGTTTTGTCTTCACAAAACATTTGTGAGGGAGATAGGAATTAGTTTATTTCATGGATAGTATTGGTATGATCATTCTTTCTAGACTTTGGTTTGAGTGAGTTCAGAAGTCACTGACCTCCACACAAACTCTCTTTCTGCTTCCAGATCTATTGCCAAAACCTCTGCCTTTTGGCGAAGCTTTTTCTGGACCATAAGACGTTATACTATGATGTAGAACCTTTCCTGTTCTACGTTATGACAGAAGCGGACAATACTGGCTGTCATCTGATTGGGTATTTTTCTAAGGTCAGCAGGATCTGGTGACTTAGCAGCTTAATAACTGCAGCAGAATTACGGCCATTGGCATTGGAGGGCTCAGATCTCTGATGAGGAAGCAGACGACAGTGAGAGCCTTCCCATAGGCAAAATAAGAAAGGCAAGCTTGTACCATAGGTAGCTTCCTGACAGTATTCAGTTCAGGATCGTCCTCTGTTATCTAGGCTGACCTGGAGCCCTGTGCAGCCTAGACTGGCATCAAACCCAGAAGAGTCTTCTGCCTTAACCTCCAAAGTGCTGGGATTACAGACATGAGCTGGGACACCCAGCTGATACTGTCACTAGGAGGTTCTGGTTTCTGTGCTTGTGGGTTGAAGCTGTTAAGTACTGGCCTGGACCCTTTCTGTGAATTTAAAACACATCTTATAGTTAAGCCAATACTTCTAGCTTTGCCTTCCTCCATGTTAGGTTCAAACCAGGAACATATTCTGGTTGCTTGTTCTCCAGCAGGGTTCGTTCTAGCATAGCTAGTCCTGTTAGTGATAGTACTCTTGGCTTTAAAAGATGTAAGACCAAATCTAGCTTATGGTTTTCTTTCATTGTGTTGAGGCAGGGTCTCCTAATCCTGGCTGGCCTAGAACTCACAGAGATCCACTTGCTTTTGCCTCCTCAGTGCAGGGATTAAAGGCCACCACTGCTATGGTTATGAGCACTAAATGGAATGTAACAACTTAATTAAAACAAAATACAGTGTATCGTATAATTCATCACTTAAACTATCCAGGGCAAATGGCTTCTAGTATATTGACAGAGTTGTATGACTAGTGCAGTCCTCAGAGTTTTTAAAAAGAAACATTGGTAGTCTGTCCCTTGACCCTTCTTGACCCTTCCTGCCTCTTCTGCCTACAAATTGGCTTATTCTGGATATTTTATAAGCAGGTAATAATGTGATTTGGTTGTATTTTGACCTTCCAGGGGAATTCAGTTTGGTTTCCTTTTTTTATAGTAGGCGAGCTGTGCCTCATTATCTGCTGTTCTGTTTTTGATTTTAGGAGAAGAATTCATTTCTCAACTACAATGTCTCCTGTATCCTCACCATGCCTCAGTACATGAGACAGGGCTATGGGAAGATGCTCATTGACTTCAGTAAGTGATGTTGCTGAGTGTCGGCTCCCCAGGCTGTGACCCCGAGGGGATGGGGTTGGTCACTTGTGTCCTGTGCTCTTGACAGTTCCTGACATGTAGTCACAGCCAGTTAGTGAATGAGCAAGGGTGGGGAAGTGAGTTATTGCTGAATTAGTAGGAGGTGCAGGGAATAATAAAGTAAGCTGTGCAGGATTATCCCATTTGAGACGGAGACAGTGCAGAAAAGAACTTCCATTTCTGTTCTTAGCCATCACCTCCAGAGAAGCAATACTATTAAAGCTCCTAGTGAAGGCTTCCAGGCTTGGTTCTAGGTGCCTGTTACAGGGCTCTTAGATGCACTGTATTACGCATTCTTCCACTCCTGTTTATAAAAAGCCAGTGTCTTAGTCAGGATTTTACTGCTGTGAGCAGACACCATGACCAAGGCAACTCTTATAAGGACAACATTTAATTGGGGTTGGCTCACAGGTTCAGAGGTTCAGTCTGTTATCATCAAGGTGGGAGTTAGGCAGGCATGGTGCTGGCAGAGCTGAGAGTTTTATATCCTCATCTGAAGGCTACTAGTGAAAGACTCACTTCCAGGCAGCTAGCACTAGGGTATTGAAGCCCACACCCACAGTGACACACCTATTCCAACAAGGCCACACCTACTAGTGCCACTTCCTGGCCTAAGCATATACAAACCATCACAGCCAGTATGTCCCCAGCAGTCACACAGAACATGCTCTTTTGAATGGCTGGCTCTCTGGTACTCTAAAGCAGGTATTCTTTTTAACTCTTCTGTGTTTGCATACTGGTTTTTCCTGTTAGGATCAGGTTTAATGTTGCTTAAAAAGTCTAGCTGGGCTTCCCAACACTAGGGAGGCAGAATCGGTGGGGACATTTTCACTCCAGGATCTATATTCTGCTTTATAGGCCAACTGACACTACATATGAGACCTTCTCTCAGCAGAGCACCCTCACCCAAGGGTGGTGAGGCAGGTCAGTGATTAAAGCCTGGATAAGGACTAAGTTCTGTCCCCAGAACCCACATGATAGAGAGAACTGACTCCTGCAAGTTGGTTTTTTATCTTTACACCAACACGCACATAAAATAAGTAAATATGATTTTTAAGGCCCTCTTCCCAAATGAAAACAACAGAATCCATATCTGTGTTTTTTCTTGGTAGGTTATTTACTTTCCAAAGTAGAAGAGAAAGTCGGCTCTCCAGAACGCCCACTGTCCGACCTGGGGCTCATAAGCTACCGCAGCTACTGGAAGGAGGTACTGCTTCGGTACCTACACAACTTCCAGGGCAAGGAGATCTCCATCAAAGGTAGGTTGCACTCCATGACTGTGGCCCCCATTCTGTTTATTCCGACTGACAAGGAAGCACTGCAGAGACTGTCACTGCAGAGCTGAAGGTCCTGGGAATGGTTCTAAAGTGTTGTTGTCTCTGTCTGGAGTTGTTAGCATTTAATTCATATAAAATGGAAGAGAAAGACCTGGAGAGATAGCTTGGTGGTTAAGAGCACTGGCTGTTCTTCCAGAGGACCTGGGTTCAATTCATAGCACCCTTATTGTGGCTCACAACATATGGAACTCCAGTTCCAGGCACACATAGATAGGTTCATAGACATACATCCAGGCAAAACACCCATCCACATAAAATACATACATACATACATACATACACAAGCATATATATCATTTGTTTGTTTGTTTTTTGAGTCAGGGTTTCTCTTTGTACCCCTGGCTGTCCTGGAATTTACTGTGTAGACCAGGCTGGCCTCAAACTTCTAGAGTTCTGCCTGCCTCTGCCTCGGAAGTGCTAGGATTGAAGGTGTGCACTACTATGTCCAGCTCCTCTTTTCTTTTGAAAATCAAGAAGAAAGAATTCATTCAGTGTTTTGAAACATGTGAATTTTAGGAAAGACATCTTCCCTTTAGGATGAATTTAGGGGTTTCATATTTGACCTTGATTTCTAAGGGGTCAAGAGTAGCTTCTTGCCATTAAATTGGTTTTTTGTAGTTACTTGAACTGGTGAAATATTTGAATAGGTTGGCCCAAGTAACTCAGATTTGGGCTCTGGAAAACTACATGAAAGGGGGCCTTGGGAGACATGGGGTGTGGGAGTCTGCTCCCACTGGGATCTCAGTGGCTCCTCTGTTACAGAAATTAGCCAGGAAACAGCTGTGAATCCCGTGGACATTGTCAGCACTCTGCAAGCCCTTCAGATGCTCAAGTATTGGAAAGGCAAGCACCTAGTTTTAAAGAGACAGGTGAGATTTTCCTCAGCTGCCTGTGGTGTTCTTAATGAATAGGAGAGCTCAGTAGGGCCACACTACCCACAGTTACCTTCCCTTAGAGGGCTTAACTGGAAGCTCCTTCTAGCCTCCTTGCAGCTGGCAGCAAAGTCCACATGGCCTTTGTTGCTAAGCTTATCTCCCTGCTTGTCCTTATCTGAGCTTGTGGTAAGCTCTGTCAGATGTGGATGGACACAAGCTAATCCGCTTTGTCTGGCATTACACTTATTCCCATCTCTGCCAGTCCTCATAAGTTCTAGGACTGTTGTTTTGTGGACTGCCACCTCAGCTTAGGTCCATTTTGAATTTTTAGTTGCCTACACATCATAAGCATAAATGAATAATGATTTACAGTTCTCATTGAAGGCAGAATAGGAATAAAGAGGAAACTTCGCAAATCTAAAGATATCATCCTGTACTTTAATATATTATTAGGACGTGGGTGAATCTGTTGCCAGTCATTTTGGAATCTTTTTTAAAGTGTATTAGTTGTGTGTGTGTAATAGTTGCTTCCTTACTCTTCACAGGACCTGATAGATGAATGGATAGCCAAAGAGGCCAAAAGGTCCAACTCCAACAAAACCATGGATCCAAGCTGCTTAAAATGGACCCCTCCCAAGGGCACTTAAAGTGACCTGTCATTCCGAGCCAGCGAGCCCCAGCAGTAGGAATCCGTACCCTAGGGATCTGTCTGTCATTTCTGTTGCTCTTGTGATTGGCAAGTACAGTATCCTTTGGGAAGGCCACCCCTCAGGACTGTTCTGGCTCCAACCTTCGTGTACACTGCAGACACTAGTTCTGAGGAACTGTTGTTTCGGCCTCAGTGAGGTTGCCTGGACGGATCTGTATTAGGCTCGAGTACAGATCCCTCATAGCACTGACCCAAGGAGTTGTGTTATGGTACTGTACCTGTCCAGTCACTGGTTCCCTCCTCATGCTCTTTTACCCCGTGAGGTTTGTTGTGTCCTGACCTTTGTGCTAGTGCTTTTTCCTGCCTGGTTACCAGACCTCCAAACATGGTTGCCACCAAAGGGCCCTTTCCAGTTACTCCTCACACATTCTTCATGAAGGGGTGGGCAAGAGGCAGCACCTGAGTGTACGTGTGTCTGTTGGGAGGGTCCTCTCACCTGGGTTTTATCTCACAGTCACTTACTTTTCTCCCTTTTTGTCAAAAGATTCACCTTTGGTCAGGATCAGGCTGATCAGAGGTAGAAACTCCTAACATTTCCCAGGGGTTCACAGGACCTGGTCCATCTGAGTGAGGCGGGGTGAAGTTGAAGAGGTGGTGATCCCGTGTTTTCCTTTGTGTTTACTTGTGGGCACTGGGGCAGCATCTTGCTGGAAGAAAATGGGTAATTCATTCTTTTTGCCACAGCAGAAAATGCCCCCACTTTTCTCTGACCCCCCTTTATGTTAGCAGTTGCCAACATACTTGAACCATCTTTGTTCCCGCCACATTAAGTGATCACTCTGTGGATCTTTCCACACTTGTCTTTACTAATCTGCTATAGGGCAGTTATACTTTCCACATAAGTTGCACTGATTTTTGTCCAGAGCTTCCTGGGAGAAGTGGGAAATGGTTGAAATGACTTGTGTTTCTCAGCCCATGACTCAGCAAGACAGAGTGGCCACACTGCTACAGTTTGCTTCCCTTTCCAACAGTGCCTCCCCCAGCAGGCTGAAGTGCTTCTGTCTCTAAGAACTAACTCCATTCCCTTTCGGGACTTGCTACCATCATCCTGTTCTCTGGGTTCCTATTTTTGGTGATGTTAAGTGAAGGAAGAAATGTTCCCTCTAATTTCTCCCTGTCCCAGTATATAACCTGCTATCTTGGGGCAGCTTTTGATGTCTGACATGTCACCCTTCCCAACTTGGTCTCCTCCAGCACTGCTGTCTTCACGTGGCACCCTCTCACCACAACCCTAACTCCGGTCATTTGTGCCTTTCTCTTGTCATTCTGTACACTACGAATCTTCACTGTGGGTTGGAGGGAGCTGGTTTAAGCATGTTCAGTGGCAGCTCCCCTCCAGTTTCAGTGTAACTGTTAAAATGTATCCAAAAGCCACTTCACTGGGGGTTCTTAAAGGTAAAGGCCTTTTACAGATGCTGAGCCCTTCCCCACATGTGGTAGAATGTGCTCTTCTGTATCTACTCAATAAAGCATGTTCTCTGCTCATGTCTGATTGGTCTGAGGCTTGTTTATATGTGAAACAGTGTGATTGACCCGGGTTGATGGCTCAGTGAAGTGTTAGCCATGGGGTTTGGAGCTGTGGATAATTTCCCTCTGTGAAGCAGGTTATTGACAGTGAGTGTTTTCTCTGAACTCACAAGTGGTAGAACGAATTGAATCTGCCTCCCTTTGGCTCCAAGGAAGTAGTTATGCACAAGAGCAGCTAGCTAGTATAACCATTCTTTCATTCATCCTCTGGTTTGGGGGAATCAAGGAACCCATGGGACGTTAGGGTAGGTTGGGGATTCCAGGGATGCTTGTAAGAGGCAGAAACAAATGTGTTCCTTTTCTCCAAGCATGTTCACCCGCAGTGAGCCATGCCGTGTCTAATCATTGTCCACCCAGATTGTGCCTCTGGAAATAGCTGCATTTTTTGCTTGTGTTTGCTCAGGCAGGAACAGGGAGGTTGGGCACTGCCGTCTGGGTGGTGGAAAGAGCCGTGCTTGCTGGGTTTGTCTCTTGCTCACTGGCAAGGCCTCTTACTGGAGTTGGGAAATGCAGCAGAGGAAAATAACCTCCCTTCTGTTGATCTTAGATCAGGATTTGCTGAAGTCTCTGTGTTGTAAACATTTGCAGCAGAGGGAGAGATTTTGTCCTCACAGTTTGAAGAGGTGGGTAACATGGACCATGAGAATGGGAATTGAACTAGTCACCACTAAAGTTTAAAATTCCAGGATAGAAGTGTTTGCCTCCCTTGACAGCTCACTTGCCTTTCCTACCTAGAGAAGAAATGTGGAGCGGTAGTCTGCAGTTGTTCCTGGGTCTGGTTAGCCACTCAGTGGAGGCCTGTGTGTGGCAGCCTCATGTGCACTCAGCGCTACTCCCTTTGTCCTTTGACTTAGCTGTATGTGGTGTGCTCACACTGGGTCTACAGAAGAAAAGCTGCAGCCTACCGTAACTGTGAGCCAAGAAGCCAGAATGCTCATTGTACTTTGTCCCTCTTGAGGATACGTACCACCTCTGCCATTGCCTTCCTCGGCTTCAGTTCCCTAGTGTTTGCTCCTCCTTTCCCCTCTAGATAGATGCACTTGTTAGAAACAGTTGTGTTTCTAGAGCAGCAGTTCTCGACGTGCGGGGTTTAGAGGTGGAATGACCCTTTCACAGGGTTACCTAAAACCACCTGGAAAATAAATTATAATTTGTTGGTCTCCCGTTTCTCATGGGAATAATGAGTCCTGCTGAGTCATTTCTAGCTGTGTAGTATGCACTTTGTAGAGCACAGAGATTCTTCCTGCTGGGGCTTGGGTGTCATCAGCCCCTGTAGGTCTGGATAGGTTGTATGGCTGGGATTAGGGACTGTGGGAACGGACTTATCTGTCAGGCTGGTTGGTAGAGCTCAGGGTTGGGGCTGTGGAACATCTTAAAGTCTGTAGATAAAAGTGGAGCACAGTTTGCTTGCAGCACACATAATCCCTTCTGGAACACAAAGCCAATGGAATCAGCATTTTGATTCCCTTGCAAAGGTAGTTAATGTGGCTGTTCTTAAGGCAGGTTCAAGCAGTGGGACTCTAAGCCACCTTCTCTCCTGTTTACTTCTGGCCTCTGTGAAGCTGAAAAACTCATTAGGATAGTTTGGGTTTGGTGGTTTGTTTTTTTTTTGTACCTATGTAAATATGCACATATTTATTTACAGCTCAGAAAATTGCCTTTGGAGTTCCTTCCCAGGGATGAGATTCGTAAAGCCTGGTTTCAGAAGCCGCAGGGGTAAAGCAGGAAGCACACACATTCTTGCTGCTTTGCTCTTACTCGGGACTCTGAACTAGTTTTTGGAATATGCTCGAATGCAAAGAACCAACTCTAATCAGTGATAAAGTATTGAGGAAGGTCTGGCTCACTGCTGTCAGGGCCTCATTGGGTCCGCATCTTGAGAACAGAAGATAACACCTTTGCTAAATAATGGGATGTAATGCATGCTAGGAATTGGATCTAACCGGGTTTTACTTCAGGTCTTTTGGCCACAAGCTTGCAAATGACTACCTCTCCCAGACTGATGGGGGCAGTGTAATTGCTCACTTCCTTTGTGGTATCTTTAGCAATGCCATTGAGTGTCAGTAAACCAGAAACAAGGCTCACCAGTGAGGAAAATGCCCCCCTGGGCAGTATCCATTTGTCCTTTCCTCTTGTACAGTGCCTTCAGTACATGTTTGGACACCTAACTTTGTTTTCTTGTGCATAGAAATAGAGAAAATAACCTGGACTGTTAACCTCCTTGGCTTCCTAGTCCCAAGTATTCCATGTGAGAGAGAAACACTTTCTTCTTGACAAGTTACCTTCTAATAAGGGCTGTTTCTGAAAATAGCTTACCTTGGACTTCCAGTGTGTCACAAGTTTTTGGAGGCTTATCTCTTATCTCACAGTATAGAATGTGCTAGAATCTGCTGCATCCCTGTATGTATGTGAGGCCCTTTGTGAATGGCTCCCTTCCCTCAACTGTGTGCCAGACTTGGGATTTTCAGTGATAGAAAGTTGGAAAGAGCCGGGCGGTGGTGGCGCACGCCTCAGTGATAGAAAGTTGGAAAGAGCCGGGCGGTGGTGGCGCACGCCTTTAATCCCAGCACTTGGGAGGCAGAGACAGGCGGATTTCTGAGTTCGAGGCCAGCCTGGTCTACAGAGTGAGTTCCAGGACAGCCAGGACTATGCAGAGAAACCCTGTCTCGAAAAACCAAAAAAAAAAAAAAAAGAAAGTTGGAAAGGCTGGGGCTGGAGAGGTGCCTCTGTTGTTAAAAGCCCTAGCTGTTCTTCCAGAGGACCCAGATTTAATTCGCAGCAATCACATGGCAGCTCACAACTGTCTGTAACTTTAGTTCCAGTGGATCTGGCCTTTTTACACAGATATACATGCAGGTAAACACCAGCACACATAAAAATAATTACTTAAAAAAGAAAGGTTACAGAGATGATAGTTCGTGCTTGTAGACCAGAGCAGGAGCTGACCTGTAGTGTGAGGAGAAACTGTAGACACTTCAGCCCACTCTTGGGGTTCTTGAAGATGGCACTCCCAACTTAGCTCGGAAATTCACAGGCTGGCCTTGAATTCCTGATCCTCCTGCCTCTACCTTCAAATGCTGGGATTTCGGGTGTGTGCCACCACATTTTCTTGAGCTATGCCAAGTTTCAGAACTATAACTGTCTACTCAGGGTGGCTACTATTTCAGTTACCTGTATTGTGTAGCTCCCTGGAGGCAGACTCCTTGAAAACAGGATGTGAGTCCTTCAGAATACTCCCCAAAGAGCTCTTCAACATTGTTGTCAGAGCTGGTGGTGACTAAGGAATCCTACCTTCCAGAGAGAGGAGCTCAGCACCCAGAGCACCCACGTTATCTTGCCACATGCCTGAGTGGAAGTGAAGAATGCTGGGAATGCAGCCAGGCGGATAGTGCCTGACTAGAAACCTTTACAGAGAAACTGGCCTGACCATGCACAAGAGACCAGTGGAACGGAGACAGTTGAGTGTAGGTATCGGGAGCTTGGGAGAACGTGGCAGGTTATACAGGTGCACAGACGTGAGCTTTCAGATGTGTACATCTCGGGTGCTAAACACTTGTTTTTGAGGCTGGGTCTCTCATTGGCATATTCTGCCCCCAGCCCTGTAGTGATAAACATATACTACCATACCCTGTTTTCTTAATATAAGTTCTGAGGATATAACCGAGGTCTTGATGCTCACATGCCGAGCACCGTGCTAGCCGTTTACTTATTTTTATAAGTCCACTGTCCCTGTCTTCAGACACATCAGAAGAGGGCATTGGATCCCATTACAGATGTTTTCGAACCATGTGGTTTTTGGGATCTGAACTCCGGACCTCTTGGACCTCTTGAAGAGTATTCAGCGCTCTTAACCGATGAGCCATCTCTCCAGCCCCCATCCCCTTGTTTCCCCTCGCATTTCATTCTAAGGGTTTTTCTAAAAATTACATTTACTTATAGCGTGTGTACACACATGCATGAATACTGTATCACATGTAGAAGTCGGAGGATATGTTTTGGGAGTCAGTTCTCTCTTTCCATCAAGAGCATCTTAAGGATCGAGTCAGCTTTGACAGCAAGCATCCCGCTTGGAGCCGGCTCTCTGGAGTGGGCTTTTTGGTTTTTTTGTTTCGTTTTGTTTTTGTTTTTGTTTTTTGAGGTCGTCTCAGCATGTTGTCCAGGCTTAATTCCCAGGCTCAAGTCTGAGCCTCCTGAGAGCTGAGACTACAGATAAATAGCACCATATCTAGCTTCTGGTGTCACTAAACATCACGGTCCTATATCATAGGCACAAGGGTTTCCCCCAACTAGATGGGGCCCTCTGAGGTTGGAATTGTTTTGTTTCTCTGAAGCTCTGCCCTGGCATATGAATGAGGACAACTATAAAAACAAAGTAGTTGAAGGGCCACTGTCATAGTTTGAATATGCTTAGCCATAGGAAGTGGCACTATTTGGAGGTGTGGCCTTGTTGGAATAGGTGTGTTGTTCTGTGCGTGGGCTTTAAGACCCTCATCCTAGCGCCTGGAAGCCAGTCTTCCACTAGCAGCCTTCAGATGAAGATGTTGAACTCTCAGCTCCTCCTGCACCATGCCTGCCTGGAAGCTGCCATGCTCCAGCCTTGATGATAATGGACAGAACCTCTGAACCTGTAAGCCAGCCCCAATTAAATGTCCTTATAAGAGTTGCCTTGGTTATGATGTCTGTTCACCGCAATAAAACCCTGACTAAGGCAGCCACAAGAGGATTGAGGAGTGACCTGGGACTGAATTATGCAATCAGGAGGGCTGGGTTAGAGAGGGTGACCTCTTTTCAAAACTGTCTTTTTATTTTGTGTAACACATGCGATGACACACACAGAGGTAAAAGGGCAATTTTTTTCCTTCCGCCTTGTGGGTCCTGGGGATTGAACTCAAGTTGTCAGGCTTGGCAGCAATCGCCTTAGCCTGCCGAGCCGTAGCCTCAGCACAGAGGGGGACGTCTGTTGGAACATCAGGAATCTCAAGGGAAGAAGACTCCTGACCCCACCCCAATGCATGCAGTACCTTCTCCTCTAGGGTCTCTTTCTTGTCTCTATTGCCATTTTAGCCAGGCCTTAAGCTCTTCCCACCGTAAGATTGGACCTGGGCTGTCATGTTACTCCCTGCTCTTCTGATGTCCCACCCTCTACCCTGCACGGCTGAGGAAGCTCCCTCTGACTGCTAACTCGTTTATTGAGCCCTACTGTATGCTAGGCATGGGATACAGAGTATGAAGCTTTGCCTTAGGTACAAGGGAGAGCTGGGTCAGTCCAGCTTGTGAGGAGGCAACAGTGCTTTGTGGGTCGTTGCTACCAGATGCCAAGAGTCCTGGGAAAAATGCAGAGTTTGGTTGGTGTGGGGCTGGCAGGAAATACCCAGGTTGAGGACAGAAGACACAGGTCTGTTGACTGAGGCTCAGCTGTGATGTTCAGGGGAGAGATGGGCACAGCATCATTTGGGAGGTGTCCCTTGGGGCTCTCTGAACTCTGGCCATCCTCTTCTGTGCTGAGGGAGAGCGCTACATGCTGCTGGTGGTTAGGGGAGTCTCATCTTCCTCTTGACTCTGGAGGCTTTCTCTGGCCAGTGCTCCGGGCCCTGCACTCTGGTGACTTGTCTCCTGTCTGCAGGTTCCTAGAGGAGTGAAATTACAGGTTCACCTGCCACATCTCCAGCCAGCCTTCAGTCTATCCTCCACAGAGAGGGGAATGACAACTTAAAGCCCCTTCCTGGGGACATGGAGCTGCAACTGACCAGGAAAGTGCTTTTGTTACTAGCTCACCGTATGGCTTAGGGCAAATGACTTTCAATCCCTGGAAAATGATGTCTCTAAGCAACCAGTTTACCTCATGCATGTAAAACATTCATCTCAAGTTAGTAATTGGGGTGAGTTCCAGAGGACCTCTGAAAGAATCAGATGCCTTGAGAAAGACTCGGAAAAACAGAAATCATTCCTGTCTTTCTTCCCAATAGCCATTTTCTGTCAGGAGAGACAGGAAGGGGCCAGAAGTCAGCACAACAGGGAAGCCGCGTGGGCGCTCAGGGTGACCTGCGTCTGCTCACTGTTGGCATCCACTGCCCTTCTTGCTCTGATTCACTGCCTCTGTGCTCCTCCCCAAGCCTGAATCATTTATTTTCATGCCCAGCTTTAGGAACCACTTGAGGGAACCACTCCTGCTTGTGTGCTTGCATCTGTGTGTTGGGGTGGAGGGTGTTAGTTGCTCAGGGTATCCCCTCTCCCATGGGGCTGCTTTGCTTAATGATAGTTGTTGAAGCCTAAGAATCTCTTTAAGACTAAATTCCCGACCCAGGGATCAACAACTAGGACTATACTGACAAAGATAGACGATGTCTGCAGAACAACTAGAGGGCATGGGCCGGGGAAGATACAGCTTCAGGGTTGTCAGAGCTGGCAGGATGGCTCAGCCTGTAAAGGCACCAGCCACCATGTTTGACCACCTGAGCTGGGTCTCTGGCACACGGGAAAGAAGAAACCAACTCTTGATGTATACACATATGCTGCAGCATATATAAACATCACAAATTAATAATCAAACGATCATCAAGGGCCTCTTTCCCTCCCTGAACCTCAGCTCTCACCTTCCATGGCCCCTTCTGTTGGATAGGATACTATGGAAGCCTCTTCTCTGATGGCAGAGGGACGCCTGGCTGTTTTTCCATGATGCCCTTGCCACCCTTTAGATGCCCATGCCTACCTTCTATGCCTACCTTCTCTTGTGCCAAGGAGGTCCTGCACTATACGTCCCAGCTGATACCCTGGTGAGAGAGAAAGAAGAGGTAGAGAAAAGAGGAAGAGTAAAAGAAAGAGGCCTTGGGCATGGGAGGAGGGATGGGGGGGGGTCCTTGCAAACGCAGCCGTTCTTATCACAGAACATGAAGGGATGCCCTGGATCCCTTCATCCTCCCATGGCTTTACTCACTGACCTCTTGCTAGTCCTTTCACCAATATTTCCATGTACAGAAACTAGGTTGAGTATTAAGGACGCCGAGTGACCCAAGCCTGCATCTTCCTGTGGGGAGTTTCCAGGCTGGGAACAACAGTCATGTGACACAGCAGGACTGCGTGACGCAATGTGCCAAAGACAGCATCATTCCCAGTCCATGGAGACAAGCTGTCTGCTCAGGGTAGACAGTCCCACTTCAGCTGCTAGGAGTGGGCCAGTGAAATCAGTAACAGCCCCAAAGGGCATGACGGGGCTAGACCCGATTCACACGGCATTCAAGAGTTGTAGGAAGAGGTTGGTGTTTTCTGTGTTGTTTCATTTGAGACAGGTACTTGTTTTGCAGTCCAGGATAGCCACATGTAATCCCTCTGCCTCAGCCTCCCAATAACTAGAATTAAAGGTGTGAGCTACCACACCCAATCTGCCCTTTGTGATTCCTTTGCTGATGAAGGGTTTAAGTAGAACAAAGCCTACCTGGGTTGTAGTTCTTACATCCTCAGGGGACAAAGGGATGAATCTCTGAGCTCTCTTCCTGCTTGATTCATTTCTTAGCTCTGGTACTTTGGGAGCTCTGGCCCTGTCTCCTACCCCTGCAGGCACTCTCAGGCATGCTCATCCCACCCTCTGGGGAAATAGCCAGAAAACCCAGTCTTTTGGTCAAATCACAGCCGCCCTCCAATGGTACAGCAGTGTTGGCCAGGCATGCCCCCAGCCAGAGCGTCACTGTTTATTTCGGGGTGGTTAATGACCAGCGCAGTGTGCCCTAGCCCAGGGAGCATGCTGGGGGTAAACCAGGGCAGCACTCACCCATTCTCTCCGTTGACTGGATCGGATGTATTCCTGGGAGAAGGAGAAGGGGATGAAGCCTGTCCTACTTCCCAGGGGTAAAGAGGTATGAGGGTTCTTCATGGGGACTCTAGTCATGGCACTGTCCTTGTGTAATGAGTGGGAATGTGGCCAGAGGAGGCAATGGAGCATGTACAGATTGGCATCATCACTGGGGCCTGGCACCAGCTGGGCCGCATCCTTGGGAAAAGCACTTACTATCAGAACCTCAGTCACCTATGGGGCATACAGGGGTGTTGTTGCCCAAGAAATCTGAGCTTCTGTTGTGCTCAAAAAAAAAAAAAAAAAAAAGTTTTTGAGACAAGGTCCCACCATGTAGGCCAGACTAGCTTGGAATTTGTAGTGAGCTTTCGGCTCTGCCTCGAGAGTTCTCAGATTACTGACAGGTGTCATACTCAGTTTGCTTAAGCATTTTGTTTGTTGTGCTGGTGCTAGAAGACTCAACCTTATAAATGGTAAGCACACCCCTTTACCACTGAGATCCATGCCTAGCTCAATTCTTCATCTTCTTCAATGTCTCATTATGTGTGGTTACAAGGTGTTTTTTTTTTTTTTTCAAAATTGTGTGTGTGTGTGATGTGTGTGTATATATGTGTGTGTATGTGGTATGTGTGCATGGAATGTGTGCATAGTGTGTGGTATGGTGTCTCTGTGTGTGGTGTGGCTGGTGTGTGTTTATTTACATCTGTGTGAGTATATATGTATGTGTGTGTGTGATATAGCATGTGTATGTATATCTGTGTGAGTGTGTGCGCGCACACTCGTGCCAGAAGTGAATACTGATTGTCTTCCTGAATCACTGTCTACTTTGGTTTTTGAGGCAGGATCTCTCCCTGAGCCTGAAGCTCGCCAATTTAACCAATTTAGTTTGACTAGTTGACCACTAAGTCCCAAATATCGTTCAGCTTTTACTTCTCCAGTGCTGGAATTACAGGTGCACTGTCTAGTTTTTCATGTGGGTGTTGGGTGCTAAATTCAGCTTCACATGCTTGAGTTGAACCATCTCCCTGATCCTTTTTTTTAAGACAGGATCTCATGTAGGCCTCAAAGTCACTGTGTAGCCAAGAATGACCTTGAACTTCTTGACATCTTGTGTCTACCTTTGGAGTGTTAGGGCTGCAGGCATTTGCCACTATGTCTGTCTCATTTATGTTCTATATTTTGACCTTTCCCCCCCTAGTGGTCTTATGTTTTGCTGCTATGATCAACTTGGCAATGAACACCATGGTGCAAACATCTCAGGGCTCACGTGACATTCTCATACAAACTTGAGATTCCCTGATGTGAAGCTATTGGTCAAAAGGTGCATACATTTCCACCCTTGATGGATGCAGCCAGTGTGCTCCAAATGGACAGTACAAGTGCCAACACTGAGTCAGTGCAGATGGCTCAGTGGTTAAGAGCACTGACTGCTCTTCCAGAGGTCCTGAGTTCAAATCCCAGCAACCACATGGTGGCTCACAAGCATCTGTAATGAGATCTGATTCCCTCTTCTGGTGTGTCTAAAGACAGCTATAGTGTACTTATATATAATAAATAAAATAAATAAATAAATCTTTAAAAAAAAAAAAAGGTGGGCGGTGGTGGCGCACGCCTTTAATCCCAGCACTTGGGAGGCAGAGGCAGGTGGATCTCTGAGTTCGAGAGTTCGAGGCTAGCCTGGTCTACAGAGTGAGTTCCAGGACAGCCAGGGCTACACAGAGAAACCCTGTCTCGAAAAAAACCAAAAAAACAACAAAAAAAATAAACAAGTGCCAACACTGAGTGTGACTCCTCAGGACAGCGGTGTTGAAAAAAAAAGAGCATGCCAAGAGAAACTGAGCTCTGTCCAGTTGGCTTCTCTCTATCTCTGGGGACAACATCATTGTTTCAGGACCCTCAATGACCGTGATCTCCATAGAACTGGCTGGAAAGCCTGCCTTGTTCCTATCTCCATGCTGCTGTCCCCCTTGCTGGTGTGGAACCAGAGTGTTGCCATTGGCACTCTCTAGAGCCTCCTGCTTGGTTGATGACTGATAGACAGTGTACCTCACTATTCCATGGGCACCCTGTACTGGGTATTGAGGAAGCCACTCTGAACCACGGACAGCCTCTGTCACTCACCCTCCACCCGCTTCCCCATCAGACCATAGAACTGGCGAGTCCGGCTTCTCTTCAACTCCTGAAGCTGCAGTTCAATGCTGGCGATGGGGAGTCCCTGGAGAAGCAGAGTGAGCGGTAGAGTGTGGTGCTGATGAAGGGGGCGGGGACACAACCATCTCAACAACAGCCTGGTGCCAGGCTCTTCCTCATGCTTTACCCCAAACAGCACATTGTACTAATGATAATGTAAAACTTCACATACCGTGTTCCTGGCACTGCCCTGAGGACTTTAATAAGGACTTTAATTCAGTAACACTAATTCTCAGCCAGACCTCATGAAAATAGAGTCCAATACTATTACTGCCACCATCTAACAGATGAAGACATACAGGTACATAAAGATGAAATATGTCCAGAAATAGCATACCTGAGAAATGGGGTCAGAACTTGAACCTGAGCCATCTAGATCAGAGGGCAGGCTCTCAAGCACACTGGTTAAAATTTCAATACTAGCTGTTGTTAGACTATGAAGCTGGGCACAGTGGCATGTGGTTGTAAACCCAGCACCTGAGGAGCTGAGACAGGAGCATTGTTAGTACAAAGTTAGTCTCAGCCACATAGCCAAAACATTACTACTGTCACACATACACATCACACACACACACACACACACACACACACGTCGAAGCAGGATTGCCACAAACTGGATGTTAGGCTAGTCTATATACAGCTCCAGGCTAGCTAGGGATATATATTAAGACTGTCTCAAAAAGAGAACATGTGGTCTCCTGTCTGTTTTACATACATGGAAACTGAAGTTGCTAGTAACTTTAATTAGAGCAACACAGGAGAAGCTGAAGCATTCAAAAGTCTTGAGAAATGGTCTTTTCTATTTTGAGAAATGTCAAAGATCAGAATCATGCTGCCACTTAATATGACAGAACCACCAGAGCTAATGGCTGTTCTATTCTCTCCCCCATAGTCCCAGATTTAACCTCCCTGGAGCTGGGCATCCTGGGAGGAGCTATTGTCCCTGGAAAAGCCATTTTAATCCTCCAGCCTAGCCCAGTTAGCATTATCCTTCCCCAACAGCTGTAGACCTACATTCCTCTCTCCCCTGCAGCTTTGGCCAAAGCTCTCTCCCTCTTTGACCTTAAGTCTCTGAGCGATCATCTCTAAACTGAGACAGGTAAGAACCACCTTTTCCAACAAAGTTGAAGACAGGCCACAGCCTCTAGTAAGGCCGGGAGCTGGGGACAGATCAGGGAATCTCCTTAGGGCCCTGTGCAAGATCTTAGGACTCCAGGGACCCAGCTGCACGTCATGGAAGACCCATGTGCTGTTTGGGGTTGATTGCACCCTGTTTTCATGATAGGGAGAGTCTGTTTTCTAAATCTTGGCCTAATTCAGTCTCCCAATCTGTCTCCTCCCTAGTCTTAGGCTGGGGCAGCTGTCGCCAGCTGGAGTCGCCCAGCCTAGCCAGAAACCAGAGAAAAGTCTCTTTGGAGATTTAAGCCTGTCTTCGAACAGCTCATGAAAACCACCCTTAACAAAGAGCATCCTTCAAGTGCAAACTAGAAAGAGTGGTCTTTTACAAATGAAATAGAGCAGACCCTTCTATCCACTAGGTTTCTGCTAAGGGAAGGGGAGGAATTAGAAGGACCATTCTAATTTACCCAGGAGCCCGGAGGTGACTGCAGGCAGGGCACCCTGGGAACTGGGGGCCATCAGAATGTCTCATCTGTAGTGACAGTTAGCAACCTGCAGAGTCTGTCTGTATTTCTGGTTTTCTAGTCTAGCCTCTCTCCTAGTACAAGCCTCATGTCTTAGGAGACAGAGGGACACTAAAGGAGAGAGAGGAAGAGACAAGATGAAGATTCTCTCCTGCAGGAAGAGCTAATTGACTACAGGGGAAACCCGAGTTGCCAATGCCAGCGGATGTGACGTTGATGACACTTCTGTGTGGCCATGCCCAGTGCAAAATAAAAATAAATAAATAAATAGATAAATAAATAAATCTGTCATAGCTCCAGATTGACCTAGGGCTCATCTTCCCTCTCTCTCCATCTTGCAGGCAAACAGTGGTATTGAGTAGCAAGGGTCAGTGGACAAACTGAGACTTAAACCCAGGTCTCCCAGCCTGCCGTCTTCTCCCAGTGCCCACATTTCTAGAGAAGGCCCTCCCCATCCTCAGCAGGGCTGTCTGTGGGTGGTCCTGCCTAGGGTTCCATTTTTACTGCTCCTCCCCTCCCTAGGCTGGCCTTGAACTCCTTATGCAGCTAAGAATGGCCCTGAGCTTCTGATCTTCCCGCCTCTATTACCAAGTGCTGGGACTACAGGCATACACCATCATGCAGTTTTATGTGGTGTCAGGTATCGGACCCAGGGCTTCATGTATGCTACACAAGCCTTTACCAACTAAGCCGCATCCCTAGCCTCCCAATTCAAAGAACTTCCAGGGACCTCACATGGCCAGGCACCATACACCAACATCAGCTGAGTGTCCTTTCCATCCTGGGACTGTGGGGAGACAGGCTCCAGTTACCCGCTTGTGCAAGCTTTTCTGACTGCCAATCTCCTCCTGTGGTTCCCTGAGGAGGGGTTGGGAGCTCTTAGGTCAGGGTCTTCACCTAGGTCAGGGATACTGGATCTCAGAGCAGGGTTGGGAGCAGGGTTGGGGCTCCAACTTTAAGATTTCTTCCCAGGCTGTGCTCAGCAGTTAAGAGCACTGGCTGTTCTTCCAGAGGTCCTGAGTTCAATTCCCAGCAACTACATGGTGGCTCACAACCATCTGTAATGGGATCTGATGCCCTCTTCTGGTGTGTCTGAAGACAGCTGCAGTGTGCTCAAATACATAAAATAAATAATTCTTCTTTTTTAAAGATTTTATTTATTTTATATATATGACAAGTACACTTTAGCTGTCTTCAGACACTCCAGA